>NW_024423564.1:40137897-40211387 GCF_017311325.1 Ursus maritimus | reverse complement strand
TTTTTTTTTTAAGATTTTATTTACTTATTTATTTATTTATTTAATTTTATTTTTTTAAAGATTTTATTTATTTATTTGACAGAGACAGCCCGCGAGAGAGGGAACACAAGCAGGGGGAGTGGGAGAGGAAGAAGCAGGCTCATAGCAGAGGAGCCTGATGTGGGGCTCGATCCCATAACGCCGGGATCACGCCCTGAGCCGAAGGCAGACGCTTAACCGCTGTGCCACCCAGGCGCCCCAAAGATTTTATTTATTTATTTGACAGGGAGAGAGACAGCCAGTGAGAGAGGGAACCCAAGCAGGGGGAGTGGAAGAGGAAGAAGCAGGCTCCCAGTGGAGCAGGGAGCCTGATGTGGGGCTGGATCCCAGAACGCCAGGATCACTCCCTGAGCCGAAGGCAGACGCCTAACGACTGAGCCACCCAGGCGCCCCAGGACATTAAGATCTTAAGAGACTTTGAAAGATTGTCTCAATCTAGCATTGTTTCAAAATGGCTTTTATCAGAATTAAATAGCCTATGGTGAACATCAAGTAGTTCATTCTGGAAAAAATAGTTTAAAAAATATTTATGGCACAGGATGCCTGGGTGGCTCAGTTGGTTAAGCGTCTGCTTTCGGCTCAGGTTATGATCCCAGGGTCCTGGGATTGAGTCTCAAATTGGGCTCCCTGCTCAGTGGGGAGCCTGCTTCTCCCTCTCCCTGCCACTTGCCCCCCTTGTACTCTCTGACAAGTAAATAAATAAAATCTTTAAAAAATATACTTATAGCACAAGTTTTAGTTTGAATCATTAGAACCAGTGTACATATGGGTTAAAATAAACTCCAGAGATTATTCATACTTACTTTCTTATTTAAGGATGAGGCCAATAAAGCTTAATGAACTACTCAAAGTCATGCCAATAATTCAGTGGCAGAGCCTAAATTAGAATTCAGAGGACATGAATTTGAAGTACCTCCAAATGTTAAAAAGGCAATTACCAGATGACCCATAATGTTCCTTCCAGCCTAAGGTCTGGTTCCATGATTATGAATATTGCTTTAAACAGGATCTGGAGAATTTTTTCTGCCAGAATTGCCATTTTATAATACTTAACAGCATTTAACTTATGTTCTTCTAGCAATGAATTTTCATCAAATATCCTAATAAAACAGGTGTGGGAAGTTAGGCAGGCCTTCCGAGGATACTGAGTTAGAAGACAGAATGGAAAAATTATGTGCAGATTCTTGGCACTGTAAGCAGTTCATTATTATTGAAGCAAGCAGAGTGTAAGAACAGCACAAGATAATGATGAAGATGCAAGCACAAGCAACATGGCCATGGAAGGTCTTAGATGCCATTCATGTTAGGGAAGTTTGCTTTATTATTCATTGAAGGGACTTTTAAAACATGAAGTGATATTATCAAATAAGCATCTTTATACATAGATCATATTAAACTAAAGATGGTTTTAGATTAATGCATTAAAAAATTATTTGAATGCCTACTATGTTCCAGGGTCTGTTTTGGACACTGGGACTACTACATTTGTAAATAAACCTACAGTCTTTGCTCATGTAGTGTTTAGAATCTAACAGGTAGGGAGGATAGGAAACAATTATTGGGTAGTAAGTAGAAGCTGTGGAAATTAACAAAGAAGGGTACTATTTTGTACAGGATGGTCAGAGGCCTGGTGAGGATTTGAACTAGGGATCAAATGGAAAAAACAGATAAATATGTGGGATATAAAACTAAGAAGACTTGAGGATGGTGGTAGAGATGAGAGGGAGAGGAACTAAAATGGGTATACACAAACATAGGTAATACAGGAATAAAGAGTTTGGAAGGAAAGGAAATCACAAGCTATTTTAGAGAAATGGAGATGCTGTGGAACATCAGATATTCATCAGTGAAGTTGATATGCATTTTAAAAAGACATTTATTTTTGAGAGAGGTAGGGGAGGGGCAGAGGGAGAGGGAAAGAAACTTAAAGCAGACTCTGTGCTAGCGCAGTGCCCAACATGGGGCTCAACCTCATGATCCCGAGATCATGACCTGAAACGAAACCGAGTTGGTCACTTAACCGACTGCACCACCCAGGTGCCCCGAAGTTGATATGCATTTGAACTCCGTGTGACATACACTAAACCTTGAGGACTTAGGGCTTGGGCTGGTTGGAAATAAATTATTTTGTCACTGCTAAAAGCAAATGCTATTGCTAACATCTTCTATGTTGGGCCCTGTGTTGTTTTGAGTACATGAAATTGAATATAATATGCCTTCGAAAAGTTCAGCCTAATGAATGTAGGAAAGTAATTATAATTTTAGTTTTAAGTGCTAAAATAGGAGTTATATATTTGTTATGGGATCAAGTAAGATGGAATCAGTATTCATAGGAGAGGTTTAACAAGGCTGAGAAAATGACATTTAAGCTAAGTGTGAAGGTTGAATAGAACTTAAAGAAGCATTCTAGATCGGAGGGATGGGTGTCCCTTTATAACCTTTACATGAAGGTTGTAAACATTTATCTGGGGAATGGAAATTTTGCTCAAAGGCGTGATTCACAGCATAATGGATGATAGGGATGAAGTTGTAGAAGTAGTGGCTAGCTAATATTGGGTGTTTTTAACCTTGCAGGGACTATGATCTGGGAACAATGTCAACGATTAGTTTTTGGACAGAGTAATAAAAGGCTTATATTTGTAAAGAATCCTGGGATTATGGAGAATGAAATGAAAAGACAGGGATAAGGCATGAAGTTAGCATCCAGCGAGAAAAATGGACCCAACTTTTAACCAAACTGGGTAACAGTCTACTTATGGGTAGGTGGTTGCTGAGAAGCCCAACAGTACTTCAAGATTACCAGGGAAACTAGATGATACTACAAAAAATTTAGGAGATCTGGAGGAGGTGCATGAATAGTTTTGGACAAACTTTGAACTATATTTGGATAAGGTAAAGGCATTCTGGAGCATAGGTATTGAGTTCAGATGAGAGGCTGGAGCTATAGTTTCTAACTATTATGGATAGTATTTAAATCTATCAAAGTAGTGGGACACCTGGATGGCTCGGTTGAACATCGGACTCTTGGTTTAGGCTCAGGTCATGATCTCAGGGTTGTGAGGTCTGCACTCAGCTGGGAGTCTGCTTGAGATTCTCTCCCTCTGTCCTTCCCCCTACTCTCTAAAATAAATCTTTAAAAAAATAAATGTATCAAGGTAGATAAAACCATCTTCAAAGAGTTAGTAGTTGGAATGTGAATGATAAAACTGGAGAACACCAGTATTTAATGGTTCATTAAAGATCACAAGATCAGTTCATTTTTTGAGAGAAATGTATCACAGAAGGTAAAGAAAAGTTCAGTCAGCACGCACTTGCTTCCTTTCTAGTGCTAAAGGTAGTGAAACCTCAGAGCAGTCATACCTAGCCCTACAAAATATTTAGGTAAGATTAAAAATTAGGTAGGTGACTGTTTTATTGCTATTACTGGCACGAAAAGGACAAGATTAGGACATGGCTAATCTCCTGTAACCCATGAGACTGTGAGGGATGCTGACATCCTTCCTCTCTAGATTAAGGGTCACTGAGGTATCCTTAAAAAACCTGTTAGCATAGTTTGGACATTTGAGTGTAATCCATTTCTAGAGGACTCCCTCCCCTCCCCCATCTGGTATTATCTGGTATCCTCTTTAAAAATGCCACATTCAGCATGTCTTCTGCTTATATTACAGACATCTTTCAAGGTCTACCTCATCCGTGTAACCTCCCCTAATCAAAGTATTCTATCCCAGATCCTGGTAGCCCTTAATCTGTATAACTCACTTGGTATTTAAATCCTTTAATTGCCTTAGGGGTGTTTGATTTTCTAGTTTTCAGTAAGGCATACTCCAAAGCCGTTTCCTATGCTTTTATCCCAAGTTCACTGCCCAACTGTGCTTCCTTTGATATTCATATGGTAGGTATCAATACTCTAAGAATGCACCTAGAGACAAAGATCATTCCATTTACCATGACTTTCATAGGTACATTTCCTGGAAACATTTTTAACCTGGCTTTTCAAGGATTCAAGAAAAGGAACACTTGTACTTAACAACAAATACTGTTCATAAACTTTCTCCCAGTTTATGAGGAATTCTCTCACTCACTGAATTTATTTTCTAAAGGCAGTTTTGAAGTAGCTAAGTGAGTTATGAATTTGCACAAAATTTTTATACTTAAATCCAGGAAGCAAGGTAACTGGGAGGGATTCAGTCATAATAGCAGTTATCGTACCTGCCTAAATATTGTATCTTCAAGATGTGGTAAGCAAAGAATGAAATTAACCATATTGTATGACAGAGGTCCTTTTTAAACCTCAGAAAAGCCCACTGAGATAAACTTGCAATAAGCGAACCAGTGTTTAACATGTATCTTTTAGCCTTTTTGGTAATTAAAAAAAATCTTGGAACATCATTCATTAGCATTTAACTGTAGCCTGGTATTATGTTTATCAACAGGCATTAGTTGATCCTTTCAAACTTATTTGTGTTAATGGCATGAGTAGTAGAATTTACCGATTATAGGTATTTGGTTGTTTGATGTTCTGGGATTTTCCAACACTGAATAAAAACCTGATTCAAGAAAACAAGAAAAACTATCCAACTCCTCCTGTATTCATTGAACTGAGGTACTATACCTCAAACTGATGCAAAACATCCATGCACCAAGATTTTTCTTATCCAGGCAATTATTTTTAGAAAGCTTGTTTCAGAATTTCCGTCAGTTGGATGTGGTATCCTGAAGCAGTTTCCTTAGTACTGTGAAATATAAATGGTGAGATTTCCAGACAGATCCATAAAAGTCTAAGTAGTTTAGAAACCAAGAGTCAACTATAGCCAAAGTACTTTAGAAACCGTGAATTAACTACCTATAACCCCACTCTACTAAAACCTCCCTCAAAAGCCACCAGCGACCTCATCATTACCAGATTGTTTTAGAGACTCAATGCTGTTTTAACAGTTAAAACTTGTCTCTTAGATTAATCCCTTAATCCCATGGTTTCAAGCTCTTAACCTAAACAGATGACTAACCATCTACTTCAACTCAGGGATTTCCCCAGCCTCCAGCCACTGCCTCTTTCAATTATTGTCTTCCCATTTATTCTGCCTGCAACACTCTGCCATTTGAACATATTTTGTTGGATGGAATTCACCTCAAAGACAGTTATTAGCTAAGAAGGGTGAGGAAGAAAATCATGAAGTGGGAAGTAACAAATTTTCTGTATTACATAGGAGGGTGAAGAGTGATGGACAGTCTTGTGACAAGGGAGTATTTTAACAGTTATTAAAATGTATAACATCCCCACCCTTTTCTGTTATTCAGTACTACCAGCCAGCACAGAGTAGGTTGAGCAAAAAATACACTGGGACTCCAGTGATATTGTATAACCTTTACACTGGGAGAAAAGTGTTCTAATTGTCAGGAGACTTTTACTCCAAACTTTCATCTTTCCCAAATTAGGGGATAGGATAGTGAAAATCTCCACATCCGAGTATAGCACAGATATGTAAACCAAACATAGTAATTATTTTGTTCCTATCAATGACAACCTCGTAACTACTAATGCTTTAGTTCCTGTTGGTTTCTAGAAAAAAAGCAATTTTTATTCTTGGCCCACTTTCATAAAGGAAGAAGATGTTGATGTGAAGCCTGCAAAAAAAAGTGAGGCCCCATTTACTCATAAAGTGAATATGAAAGCTAGATTTGAACAAATGGCTAAGGCAAGAGAAGAAGAAGAACAAAGAAGAATTGAAGAGCAAAAGTTACTACGGATGCAGTTTGAACAAAAGGAAATTGATGCAGCACTACAAAAGGTACCAGGCTTACATATTATTTTTCAAACATGCTCTCTTAAAATTTTGACGATTAAAAAAAAATTTAATAGCTTTCAGGTCAGTGGAATGTTTTGTAAAGTACACATTGTAGTAGGCATATTTACATGTTCTTTGGGAAGCAAAAACCCATTTACCCATGAAATTCTGTTACTAAATCATTATCCTGAAAATGCTACATTAAATGCCCCCTTGAATGTGCTTGCTTTAATATAGAAAAGAGAAGAGGAAGAGGAAGAAGAGGGTGGTAGCATCATGAATGGCTCCACTATTGAAGATGAGGAGCAAACGAGATCAGGAGCTCCGTGGTTCAAGAAGCCTCTAAAAAACACATCAGTTGTAGACAGTGAGCCAGTTAGATTTACTGTTAAAGTAACAGGAGAACCCAAACCGGAAATTACATGGTGGTTTGAAGGAGAAATACTGCAGGATGGAGAAGACTACCAATATATTGAAAGAGGAGAAACTTACTGCCTATATTTACCAGAAACTTTTCCAGAAGATGAAGGAGAGTATATGTGTAAAGCGGTCAACAACAAAGGCTCTGCGGCTAGTACCTGTATTCTTACAATTGAAAGTAAGAATTAATCACTTAATCTAGAACTTTTATTCTATTTAAATTCTTTATCCTTAAAAAAAAAATCATTTTTCTTCTTCTCTTTTTTAGCTGACGACTACTAGGCTCCCCCCTTCCCTCTCCCTGGAACTCTCTCTCTCTCTCTCTCCCTCTCCCTGACTTTCTTACTACAGCCATGTTTTCTGTGGTGGGGCCAAAATGGAAACCAGAAGTGCCACTATGTTGACTTTTTATTCCTTTTCGTAATAGTCTTCAAAACACAAGCTCATCTAAAGAATACCTTCTTCCTTTCCAAATGATCAACAGATTCATCGCCATATTATGCAGAAGTTAATGTGTATCTAATGGGGTAAAGTGGAAAATTTATTCTAAGTTTACAGCAATTATGTTTTAAAAATCATAAAATACATTATTTTGCATGAAGGAATGCCATTTATGAGCTATTTACACCTAAAATTAGTCTGAAATAGTAGAGACTTAATGAATTTGGAACCTATCAATCTGAGTCTTCCTTAATACATCACTTTCCTTGCTGTAGTTTCAAAGTCTTTCTGAAGCAGTAGGGGAAAGGGGGGGGGCATGGAGAACAAAACTTACGACTTTTAAGAAAAAAACTGCCAGAGAAAATTTAATGGAAACCACTGCCTATATAGAGTTCTGAGTGTTGAGAATATTAACATGTACTTTTCAAACGTGTGTAATATATATTCAAGCTTATAAAAGCAAATTTATGTTGTGACCTTGCCTGAACAAATTATATTTTAGTGAGAAAACTTTGTATCAGTAGTTTATGCAGGAGAAAACACTTTTAACCTAATGGACGATTTCAAGATCTAAGAGTTGAAAAAAATGGCGTAATCTTCAATTTTAAAATCTGGTCTCTTGAGTTTGTAAATAATTAACTACCATGTTCTATTACCAAGTTGTTTTATATTTTAGTTTTCTGGAAGACAATTTTATTTTACAATGTAAACTCAATAAAGTAACTTCTGTATTAAAGTCTCAATATTTTAGAAAAGAAAACACTCCTTTATAATATTGATCAATGTACATTTATTTTTTTTATTGAGGAAACCATAATCAATACAAAATTACAGCAATCATGTGCCCTTTTACATACAATGTCATTAAAACAAACTCTAAACCACAGTTTGTAAAGTATTCAATTTACCTCAAGTCCAAGCTGCATCTCCCTAAGACACTGTTCCCATCACAGTAGCCATTTTAAGCCAATCTTCTTTTTACACACGGGTAGTTTCTGTAGAGAACATTTTTCTCAGGACGAAAATGCATCGAGCATGCATAAGAAAAAATATATATATATGCGCAAATACATTTAAGAGTTTCTACAGGGCTATCATTGAAGAAAATAAAACCTTGGGATTTGCTTCTTAAAAGCACCAATTTAAAAAATCCCTCAGAAATTTATACTGTGGCAAGAAAACTCAAGTGACTAAAGAAAAAATAAGATTATTTTCAGAGTCAAAATTATCTTTAGATATTGTTAAAATACATTTTAAAATGAGGCAGAATTTTCAGAAAATAAAAAGACATCTTCATTGATCATTTCTACATCCTTATTCTAGACAGATGTTTGCAGGTAGAGCTGGTTCTCCTGGCAGAGTATTCAAATGTTATCACTTCTGCATATACTCCTATTTCCCTCTTAAGGTACTCTGCTACTCCTACCCAAACCCACCCTTATGAATTAACTACCAAGGTATTTGTCTAAGGAAATATTTTATAATGTTTATAAACAACTAGTATTAAATCACTAGTTTTAGTATTAAAACCATTTTCATTAATTAAAAATAAAAGTATACTTTTCATTTCTAAAAGAAACATCAAACCATAAGAATTCTACATATCACCACACTAAAATATCTTTAAAAAACAAAACACATTGTCAAATTTTTAAGTGCTAAATAAATCAGTTCAATTTCAATCTAAACATTGTTTCTACGACTCCTAACATCCATTGCATTCCAGTCAACTGGCTCACCTTTTCTGCTTTCCATTTATTTCAAGGTTAAGATTAGCGCCATTTTAAAAACTGCAGTATCAGTGAAGGCTTATGGTAATGAATAAAAAAACTCTTGAGATAGAAACAATGCCCCAATATCTATTAGCATTCATCTATATTTTATAAAAATGCAAACTACAACTAACCAAAACTTGACAGGCTCTTAAGGTTCGAAGAGCTCTTTTATATTATCACTCTTAACATACCTATCATTGACTATCAAAACAATACATATACACACACATAAATGTGGTGCAATAACTACGTAACTTACAAGATTTAACAGTTCATGGAACATTTAAGATCAAGCGAATAGCACTTTAAAATGAAAAGTGATCAAAAGCAGGTACAATACACCCTATACCATATTATGTATGGGAATACATTTCATATTTCTCAATTATGATTTGCCAATTTTACCTTCTACATTGAGCCCTTCTATGGTCCATGCTCATCGGCTCACCAATGGCATACACTCAAAGGATTCCTCTTTATGGGTAACTATCTCAGGACCTGATTTTATGAGCTATGATTTGGTGCTTGCAGCATCTTCAGCACTGTGTGTGAAAATGAAGGCAGTATTTTTGAATATTTTTCTTTGTTGTAGAGATAAGCAGGAGTTTTTAAAAGGATCAGCACATTTTAGAAATTGAATAAACAAAACTGATATGATGCTGCTTTAATACATTCATCTTAACTCAAAATATGTACCAGTTAAAATCATCTATAAGAACACAAACATTTTAAACTGGCAAAAAATAAAATAAATGCAGCGTCAGTTATTAAAGTATTATAAATCAGAAAAATACTGGTTGCTATACAGATTATGAAAGGTTATTTGCTATACAGTTAACATTTCACTGATGCACATGCCTTATCAAAAACATACTGCCAGTATTCCTTATAATTTTTTCCTTTTTCAGTGTATATAAAAATTATGAAAACTGAATTGTCTAAAAAAAAAGTCATAATAAAACTCTGACCCATTATGTCCTTACTGAATTATTATACTTCAAGAAAAAAATAAAGACTCCATAGCTTTGGAGGGCAAAGAAAATGTCCTGTCAATCATGAAAAGATTGTGAAGGCTGTTGAAGTTTCTAACCAAGTGATTTCCTAAATCTAGAAAACTATGTAATCGCCCTTTCTTAATTTTAACAATCCTTCTATATTTGGGAAAAGATTACAAAAAGTTTGGATGTAGTTCAATTACAGCAGCAATCTACTCATTTCTTTTTTCTTGTTTTAACAAAACAAAAACAAAAAAAAACCCCAAAAACCATTACCCAGAAATGTAAACAGTTGTTTGAACAACTTACAGACTTTCCACTGAAATGGTAGCATAAATAACAAAATACATTTTGGGGAAGCAGTAGCAGATTGCTTTTGAATTACACAACCACAAAAACCTCACAGGGACAACATTAATGTACTGAAATATTTATTTATATATGTCCTTAGGTTGTGCTTACCTGTTGCTTTTTGCAGCAGAACCTAAGGTGGAAGGTCTGGGAAGGCACTGTGAAGTATAAATAATTGCACTGTTTGCAATTAATAAAGATTTTAAACCTTAAATGAATCAAAATCAACAGCCTCCAATTTGTGAGTTATGATATTGAATCCAACTGACTATTTCTTCAGTTTAATTAATAAATGCACCACTTTCCTAAAAGGTCATCTATAAAACAGTATCATGCAAAATACTGAAATTGTTCATGTCAATAACCCTACTCTTAAAGATAACACATAACTAACTCCTTAACTATTAAACTTGAAACTAGAACTATATATCCATATCTAAATAAGGGCAAGGGAAGTCACTCTAGGTTCTATAAAACAATAAAAAAACATTTCAAAATATAATAAACTGAACTGCTATTTTCTACCCTGTAAGTAATCTCAACATTTATGTCCTTATACATCTCCCTTAATAGTATATTCAGAACAACTGGTGCTCCCCACCAATGAAAGAGCTAATATATATTTATGAAATGGTGTTAAACTGCTACATTGCTTAATATTTGCAAACTGAAAACCACTTCTGTCTGATACATTTCAAGTCTTTCATATTAATATAGAAGATATGCATACTGTACACTGAAAAACAATATATTTTAGGAGCACCAATGAGTAATACTATTCAATTTTAATGATCAGTTTTCTTTAGCTATAGCTAAAGCATATCAAAAATACTTACCCATTAAGCTCACTTAAAAAAAATACAGACCTATGTATTATTCTATGTTAAATTAAGAAGCAGTTATGGTTTTCCAAGATATCAGCACTGTATTCCAACATAATATTCACACAAAGTATGGCATTTACATTATGTGGAACATTGACAAAAAGATACTGTTGCAGTTCATCAATTTGTCATTCTGATGTACTTACAGTGCAATGCTCCTTGAAGGAACACAATCAAGGATGATACACAGCACAGTCCTCCTCACCCCTACAGAGCTAGTTCTATACTGGCTGGATCAAACCTGCACTTCAACAGACAATGGCAAGACAGACTGTATTTGCATGTAGTCTAATATATTAATATGCAAAGAGCCAACAAATATGCAAAGAGTAAACAATGGATTTCAACAAAATATCAACTTCAGCATGAGTGTTATAGAGTAATAAAGTGATTTCAAGTACATAAAAAATTAAGTTGATTCAATGATTGGACTTGTGCATTTACAAAACAAAGCTTATCTATACTGCAAAAAGAAAAAAAAAGAAAAAAGCTTGAACATTTCCATACTCCAATAAGGTTTCAATGGCAGATGCACTGTAGCTATTTTTGCACACTATTCACTTTTCTACCCTAAATTTAAAAAGAAACACACTAATATTGTATACATTGAAAGTTTCTTTACATGAAAAAACTTCTTATTCAACTACTCATATTCACTATCCGAAAAACTGTTTAAAATTAGTTATGCTGAAACAGTCTTGGAAATCAAGTAATTATTAAATTAAGAACAGAAAGGTTAACTGTTATAGCAGCAGTACAGATCTGAAACAGTGGTCATGTATAAAAGGAAATTTCACTGTTAATGCAATGGAAGTATGCCAAAAGATCACTGTACACACATGCAGGTTTTAATCAAACAGAAGGAAAAAAAAATGAAGATATCAGGATTACTTGTGCTGAAACAGCCAAATACAATAAATGGAAAAGATCCTCCAATCTACTACTATACTGCAAGGGGGAAAAAACATGCCAGTGTTTAAAAACTCAATTAATATTTCATGGGGAAAGCTTATATATTTGTGTAGATGTATCTTAATTTATCATTGCTAAGAAATTATGAATCCTTTAAATACCCACATATCCAACTTACCGACACAGGAGGTTTCATATCATTTATTGTAAAGCACAAAACAGGCATTTTAAAAGTGAAAGTATACATTGAAAAAGTACATTTATATCACAAAGCATTGACCACATAATAGTTGCAAATACATTTGCTGGAATGTGTACATCTACACTAAATACTAAAAACAAACCAATTTTCATTTCTACACAGAAATATTAACCTCCTATCAGTAGTGATAGATATTTTGTACATTTTCAAAAAAAAAAAAAAACACTATTTTAAACCAAAAACAAATTAAGATCTTCATCAAGTCGTCTGCATCCATATATTTAACAAAGGTTTTTTTCCCCCACACAATGAAGCAAATACTGTATTGTCCACTTCTTATTATTGGCCCTGTGCAGAAGAGATACATAAGAAATACACAAAAAGTTAAAGAAAATCCTTTAAATGGAGCTAACTCAGGAGTGAATCCTTTAAGAAAGAAAAACTGGTTAATATAAATGGTGGTGGCTTCTTGCATGATTTGCAAATCCCTGGGGGAAAAAAATTTATTTTTAAAATTAAAGGCATTGTAGAAATATTCAGCACTCAGATGCCAGAAAAGCATTTATAAAAACAAACAAAAAAACCCAAACAATACACCACGTTACTTCATTTAGTTATGCTATGCCAGATAAAAATTAAAAAGGCAAACATAATCCCAGACAAAACAGTAAACATGCAGAAAACATGATTGGAGTAGAAATCAATACATTAGCAAGTTTAGTATACCTGAGGTGCTGGAGGATGCTGTGGCATTCCCTGGGGACTTGTCTGGGCATAGTAGGCTGCTTGTTGTCTATAGTACTCAGCCCAGGCTGCACTATAATCTGGCTGACCACCTGGTGGAGCACCAGTAGGAGCAGGAACTGCTTGACCTTTTGAGAAAACAGAACAACTTTGTTGCTGTAACCACAATTAAAAGCCCAAAAGAATCTCATTTCTAATAAAAACAATACCTTGCTTCTTGTAATATTCCTCCCAAGCTTTTGAATAATCTTGTGTCTGCCCTTGTTGACCTAAAAAAAACCCCCTAAATTTTAATACAAAATTATATCCACTGTAAGTACAGGTTATAAAGACAAGCACAGAGGGTCAGAATTGCTCCTGTTCTATTTTATATATTCATTAGTGTCCTATTTTATTCATTAGAAAACTACTCTTGTAATTAAAAAAAATCAGAATGCGGTTTCTTTTTGCCTTACATTAATCATAACTTTT
This sequence comes from Ursus maritimus, assembly GCF_017311325.1. Lineage (NCBI taxonomy): Eukaryota > Metazoa > Chordata > Mammalia > Carnivora > Ursidae > Ursus > Ursus maritimus. Next base: position 40,198,367 of record NW_024423564.1, on the reverse strand, counting down.
AGCTCTAGAGTATCACTCCTAATAAAAAGCAAAATTGAAATTAGGAAAGGAAAAGATTTAGGTATCCTGATTCAATACAGAAATTATAAATATTAATGTTCTAAAATGAGTTTGGAAAGTACTTCAAGTAAGCAATCTCTGGTACCCTGGTACTGATGTTGGGGGCAGGGATGGGGGAGACCATTATTTTTTGTCTTATTCATTAGGATGTTACACTATAGGTTTTAAATAAAATGTAAAATCCTTGATGGAGAAAAAGAACATTTTTGAGAAACAAACAAAAAACCCACCTGAAAGCTATTAAAGACTTTATTATTTTAAGATCTGGTCAAGATTTTTGTTTCCTGATTAGTAACCTACAAACTATGTGTACAAAGACTAATCTTCAAGATACCCTTTAAGAAGATGTTAAAAGTTTCAATACAACGTATTCAAAATCACAGCAAAATTATATTAAGAGTAACCTGACAAAGGACAAGACACAATTCAAGCAAATTCGAAACAGGTTTCAATATTTAGACAACTGCCAGATACCCCAGGGTATCAATAGTAATAAACCTACACAATATTTCTTACAAACTGTACACCTGAAAACCTGGGGACTTAATGCCAAACTTGGTTAAGACGGCAACAATTTCTACTTTGGGTTTACAGAAAGGAACTGACCATTGTTAGATACTCATTTCAGGGACAAAATAACATAAAGATGGTATAAACAGGGAGACACATTAAGAAAATTCATCAAACTCAAATGTTCTCTACCCTCCCCCCAACTCAATTATTTCTGTGGGAGTGAAAGGTAAACATGTCAGACTCTAAGAAAAACAAACACTTGGTAAACACCTCACACTAAAATCTTGAAGGTGTCCAAAGAAAAACTCAACTCATTCCTCCAATCTGGGGGACAAATGTGATTCATTTTGTCCTGCTGGAAGTAAACAAAGAACTCTTCCTATCTACTTGGGACTTGGCTATCCCCTAGCCTCTTGAGCCTCTCTGCCCCTTTTAGGAGTGTCCTTACTTAGCTTACTCCCTTAATCCTTAGTTCAAAACTGTTTTGAGGTCAGATAGTTTAGCTTATACTTAGAACGTGACTTAGTATTTACATATAGGTTTACAATATGTAAGGTTTTACTTTCATTTAAGAGACTTGCCCTAGAGTTCACACGTAACATTCTATTATCACAGCCCAAGAGACAAACCTGATTGAATAGGTTTTACTCTAAGTTATCTCTCTAAACACCTGCATCTTTCCCACAACCACTTTCCCCACCACACTCCCTCCACTGCCCACCCCACCCCCCGCCCCGGACTTTACCCATTAAGGTACCATACACCAAAGGTGCAGAGTCCACCATATCAGTGCTTAACATTATAAGGGCCTTCCTCAACTCCTGACTTTTCCAAAAATGCCTTCACTAGCCCTCTTCCAAAGGGCAACTGCTGGTCTCTACTCTGAAACCCTGTTTCATCTCTTTAGGGTGTTTACTTACTACAAAAGTTCCCTTCATTCTAGCTTCAAAAATACCTACTCTTCCACATTGCCTATCATTCCTTATTAAGACTTAAAATTTCCTTCATTAACTCTCTATAATCCCATCTTTATGAATTTCTCTCCTAAATTGTTGGTGTTAATCCTAGGAAATTTAGAATTGTTTCAGAAAACAAAACTAATTTAAAAACTCCTGTTTCAAGAGGTTTATTTACTTACAAGCAAACAATGACAAATTTATAGTGTTAGTGGGTATTTTCTGTTCTTAACAGAAAAAGGTGAAATTTGCCTTCAAAGGCTGGGACAGCCTGGCTAGTTTGGTAAAGAGGGCACGGGATTGGGAATTGGGATGTCCAGAGTCCTAGAAAATCCCAGTTCTGCCACTGGAAGAGTTCAACTTGGCCTCTCCAAGTAAGGGAGTTGGATTTGGACATAAAAATTTTTATCTCCCTAATATTTTATTACTTTCTTCCCTTTCATTTAAAAATCTTGAGGGTATCTGGGTGGCTCAATCAGTTAAGCATCTAATTCTTGATTTTGGCTCAGGTCATTATCTCAGGGCCGTGGGATCAAGCCCCGCACTGAGCTCCATGCTTGGCCTGGAGTCTGCTTCTCTCCCTTTGCCCCTCCCCCTGCTCACATGCTCTCTAAAATAAATAGATAAATCTTAATAAAAAAATAAAACAAAAATTTTGAAAACTGTCTCAGTAAAGCATGTGACTCAACCTTGGGGCTGTGTTCAAGCTCTACATTGGTATACAGGCTACTTTAAATACATACACACATACATACATACATAAAAATCAATCTTGATAACTGAACTGTGTTATTAGTTTTATGCTTTAAGGTCGAGTATGTACAGTTGTTCTAAAAGGATTCTAAGGACAAGTAATGCACCTAGGAGAAACTAAGGTAGTTAAGCGACCAATCATTTAACAAAAGAACTTTTAAAGGAAAAAAATAAATTGACTTTGTAGCTATAATTAAAGACCTGGCAATTTAACATTATCTCCTTTAAGATTTACATGTGAGAGACTCATTCAACTAATCCTTTGCTCAATAAATTAACAGCTGATCACTGTCGTGCTACAGAAAAACAGACAACTGGGGGGGAAAAAAGGTGGGGGTCAAAGAGGATCTTAAGCCAAACATAGTGTTACTTAATTATTTCTGTAACAATTTTTCTCCACAAAGGATTCAACAGAGTCCAGTGTACTATCTATGAAATTAAAAATTTATAGTCAGCAGAGTAAAGGTAGAAAATGAAAAATTAAAAGAATGGCAAGGTGATAAGTTTATCCTTAAAAATCTGAATGGTATTAAGACCTCACAGATTACATTCAACACACATCCCTCACTTGGGGCATGTAAAATATAACAAGGCTAAACAGTAAATTTATTAATGGCCATGCTGCAAATGAATGATAAAATATACTAAAATACAAGTCGCACTCACTCCCCAATAATTTTCTAGGTCCACAAACAGGCCTACTTTTACTCATTTTTAATATTAACGTAGGGAACATCTCTGGCACATTAACCACTGTGAAAATGTAAGTTGGACCCAATGATTTTTAATTGCAACAACTGCAAATGCTCAAATCTTTAAAATGGTTGACACTATTTCAAACCAGTTAGAGTGGCCATAAATCCTGAGAGAATAGCACCCTTAGTTAGTCTTCAAACTATCCAAATCTGGACAATAAATTATGTGATCACCCTAAACAGAACATACTGTTTTGAGGAAAAACTATTTTTCTTTCTTTAAACAGAAATCAAGCTGTGTAAAATATTCGTATCACCAGGTAAATGTATCCCACACAAAAAAGATTAATGTAACTACCCTGCTGGAAATTTTTCTTTCTGTGGAGATGACAAAATATCCATGGGCAAAGAAAACACTGAAATTTATGCTGAGAATCTCAAACAGACTGTATCTTATGAGAAAATTCTACCATCTATAGATTCGTTCCATACCAGTGAAGGATGGGTAAGTTTACCTGTTTAGCTTTCATTTGTGACAAGTGGCTGTGGTAAACATGTGTTAATTTTAAATGACTAACACCACAAGCTTCTTAAAGCAAAAACTATTTGTTCAGAAATACGTTGAACCTCGAACAACTCAGGGGTTAATGGGCACCAACCCCTGTACAGTTGAAAACCCACATAACTTTGACTTCCCCAAAACTTAACTACTAATAGCCTTCTGTTGACCAGAGGTCTTACAGATAACATAAACAGTCGATTAACGCATATTTTGTATGTTTAAGTATTAAATATTATTATATACGTATTCTACAATAATTGTAAGCTAGAGAAAAAATACTAAGAAAATCATAAAGAAAATTCATTTACAGTACTGTAAGAAAAAAAACCCAAAAACACAACTATTTATAAGTAGTCCCGCAAGTTCAAACTTACGTTGTTGTTCAAGGGTCAACAGTATTAATACCAGGTTCCAAGTGGTCCCAGGAAAAGACAAATTTGGGAGATAGGCTTGGGATTTATGCCCTCTTGGGAGTTCAAATTCTGCTTCTACTACTTAGTAGCTGTACATGTGATGTGTTAGTGGAAATAGAGTTCTTTTCATTCATAATTTGTAGTAATATACTTGGCAAAGTACGTGATTAACAACTGTATCCTCTATGAGAATATAACCAGAAGGGCAGGGAATCCTAGCTATTATGCCCACAATCACATTCTCAGCTCTATCACTATGTCTGGCATGTAGTATGTGCTCTACAGTTACTGAATGGAAATGGCTTTTCTAGGTGACTTTTTCCTTTTTCCTATACACAAATGTTATTTAAGTAATTAATGTACTATGTCACTGGCAGTTTTATTTTGCATCTGAAAATATCACACACAACCAATTTTTGCTTAGCACTCCAGAATTTAACCTATACCAGTTAGACTACTAATATATGTAACTACATCCAATGTTATGTGCCAATAGGGCAATTTTTAGTTTCAATTATTAAGTGGTTGACATATGCATTTAGAAATAAAAAGATTTCCTTGTTATGTGACCACAAATTTAAGAATTATCTGTGACAATCTTGATACACCTAAAAGTTCAGTGATTTTAGAATGCATTCAATTATTCTCCACTTCCAGATTTTAAGTTAAAAATAAAAGAAGTCCCAGTAACAAAAAGATGATACAAACATGGTTTTATCACAGTCTTCATCCTTCTAGTGTGATATTTACTAAATACTTCAATTTTAATTTAATTAACCGTATAAAAAAGAAATGTAGAACATACCCATTTTCTTGTAATACTCTTCCCAAGCCTTGGTATAATCAACCTGTCCAGCTGGAGCTGGATTCTGCTGATCTCCTGTTCAAGGGGAAAAAAAAAAAGATTAAAGGTTTCAAAAGACGTTCTTGCCCCTTTCCTTCTGTTCCTTGAGTGGAAAATTGGGAGCAGCCTGCCATAGGGACTGTGGGTGCTGTGTGGTAGTGGGATTCTTACTGGTGCCAAAGACACAGGAAGCAGGAGGTATAGAGGCAGTCAACAGAGAAAATTTGTCTCTATACAATGGAAAACTAGTCACATTGAGCATTTAAGTAAATTCATTGGTTAAATAAGGAAACACACTAAAGATACAAGGTCTTTCACCATTTATAAGCATGCAAAGGGAAAAAGCTAGAAAGAACTCTAAGTGTTATAATGGAGTTGCAGGGGACACAATAGTTTTAGAAATATATACAAATAAATATTTATGTTGTTTCATATATGTGTATGCAGATATACATGCAGGTAAATTTCCTAGCTCTGTATGCTGAAAGGATTTAGAAGCAATGACACCTTGGTGTAGCAATGAACACACTGAGTTTAGTTTCTTAGATGATGGTATTTACTAAAAGGAAATCAGGGCTCCTTGGAAAAACAGCTGATTCTACGGCTTGAGCCCAGAAAGCACAAAATAAGCATCTTACTGTGCAAGAAAGTAGGACGTGCTTAAAGAATGACAGAAGTGTCAAAAGGCTACAGGAGCCATCGTGAAGGTACTCCTGATTGGCCAAAGCTGGGGCAATCTGATAATCAAATCAAGTAGTAAAGATAGTTTAAAACGCAACATGTTGAATAAAACAGGAGTCCATACTGATATAAATAGGAAGAAAACGTCTTCCTTATAGTACAATACCAACTAATACATACAAAATGATGTAAATAAAAATTATCATCATAGCTGTAGCTGAATCAGGAATGTGTTATCAGAGAAGCTGATATAAGGAATAGAATACTCATATAATCTCAGTACAATTCTCCAAAAACTATTTATTAATTTCAAAGAGAAAAATGCAATCTTATGGTATAGAAACCTGGCGGACGCCAACATGATCAACTGACTATGGTTACCATCTCCAGGAATGAAGCTCAATATTATATGACCCAATGATATAACGCACTAAGAGCACAGCATTATTTCTGAGGTACTGCCAAACCCCAAAAAAGGATCTCATGATCATGACCTCATCTTTGTGAGAAAAAGCTGAAGGAACCTATGTTGATTTGACCATCATCTCACAAAACAAAAGGTCTGTACTTTTTTGCCAGATGGGATCCTGGTTCAGAATAGAGAAACTGATGGGACAACTGGTTAAATCCGAGTAAGGGTTCTGCATCGGGACAGTAGTGATGTATCAATGTTGACTATTTTAGAGGGCTATATGATGGTAATGTATTTTTGGAGAAATACAGAAAGGGTACTTAAGGTTACTGGGACATCATGTGTATAGCTTGGTCTTAAATGGTTCTGAAAAACTACTGATAATGGATATGGACACTCATGACAGGATAATGGGACAAATGGGAGGTGGGGGATAAAATATTAAGAGCCAGGTTACCTGGGTGTCCTGTAATGTATCTTACAACTTAAACTTTTATGGAAGTTTGTAATTATTTCAAACTTGTCTTTAAAAAGAAAAGTCTGCTCACTGAAGCAGTAATTAAATACTGGAAATTTTTAGATATTATACACATTGATGTACTTCATATATAATTCCAAACTAAAGTTTCTACTTCTACATACAAAATAAATTATTCAATTACCATAGTTACCTTGTCCATTGGTTTGGGTTGTAGTTGGTGCACCGGCAGGAGCTGCAGGTGGTGGCTGTGCTTGCTGCTGATAATAGTGAGCATAATAGGCAGCCCAAGCTGCTGAATTTGGATCCGTTCCTGCCTTAGCTAGAATAAACACAAGTTCAAGGTTTGCATCTAAAGTCTGTAATCTGTCTCTCTCTCTCTCACACACACACACACACCCTCTTTGATAAATAAGAGCCCAAAATTAACTGGATATCAAAAACAGTAAATGGGAAGTTTTCAATTCTATTATTTTGTCATCATTAGCTTTAATTACAGAAAAGTGAGGTGCAGAGATTAAGTGACGTTCCTAGAAAACTAGTTGAGTGGCAGAATTAGGATGGGAATAAAGATCTTTTGTCTCCAAATCTGATGCTTTGCCTCAAAACATCCTGTGGCCTTGGTTTTTTCCTAAACTGGTTTTGCCTCAAGCACAGCAGTTCTCCATGGCAAATGACTAAAGGAAAGGATTTCTAGGAACTAACCTGTACAAGAAACAATTATTTTAGAATTATGAATTCTGTCTTGTTTTCAATGTAGAGACAATGTAAAAATCTTTAAAAAAATAAACAGATTAGCCATATTTCATCTCATATTTCACAGTAATTATCCTAAAACATACACTTGATATTACTGCCCTACTTGAAACTCTTCATTTATTCCATAGAGTCTTCAGGGCTGTCAAAAGCTTTTAGGTACAACATTAATCACCCAGTATCTTTAATGATCTGACCCCCTGGCTTATCCTTTCCATTCTAGCCACATCTTCCCCATTTGTCAATATTTTTTCCAACACTCAAGTTCTGGTCACAGTAGACTGCTTATACTTTTCAGGTTGCCATGTTCATTATCTGGCCTTAAACCATGTTATGCTTCCTCTGCATTTGCACCCTCATTTCATCCTTCATAAAAAATCAAACTCATGCAGTAACAGTTTCAGATCTCTCAGTCAGAAACAGAAATCCTCATCTTGATTCTGTCCTTTCTATCTATAGTATGACACTATAGATATATCTTTTTAAGTACTCTATAAGTACACTATATATATCTTTATAAGTTTATATTACCAAGTAATATATTTTCCTTAGCTAGAGTCTGTATCTATATGAAATCCGTTTAGCCTTTATCCCAAATGGGCAGCAAGTCTTAGCTGTTTAATAAAGTTTGAGAAAAAAGGAGCAAGGATTTCTGGAGTGATACAATGTCTAAGGTAATACAATTTTAAGGCATTATCCACCCTCCAAACCTTCAAGTAATAAATGTATTGCTTTTCTAAGTTGGTGTTTGTGTCTTAATTGTGTCATTACCTGTACACTAATACAAATATTTCACTTGACACCATCTCTGGCTAGAGATACTGAGATAAAACAAGACTTTAGAAAATGATACTTGTACTCCTGAATGTATAGAGGGTATAACAGAACCAGTCTCACAGTTACATATAACTAATATATAGAGAATTCACTATTCATTCAACACAATTATCTTTCATTTATCATTTTATAGGTAAGAAAGATACAGAGGGATTAAAAAACTTGCTTACTATCCCACAATTACTAAAGTTGTAGCACTAGGACTATCTACATCTGTTCACTCTGAAATCTAAGTTCTTGACTACTACATAAATCTTTAACAGCCCATGATTTTTTATAGAAAAAGATTTTAGTTCAGAGAATACGGACTTTGCATTATGGGGCCACATTTTAATACCAGAATGTTAATCAATTCACTAAAACAGTTTCATCTAAATTATTTTGGTTTTCACATAATGCTAAGTCTACTATAAGCAAGATCTAACCCTAGCTGCTATCTTTTAGCTAAATGGGTTATTTCTTTTTCCAAAGGTAATGCTGCAAGCCATATTGATCAACCACTTCTTATGCTGATGCCTTTACTACTACTCCTAGTGGGAAAATGAAACTGTGATAGAGACTATTTCTGATTCCCGACACTTTTCTCAATCATGTTACCGACCCAAACAATGCTCATAAGGTACAATCTTGCAGATCCAAGTTTCCCAATATAAATTCACCCCTTAACTTGCTCAAACTCTTGAAACCTCTTAGATTATGTGATTTTTCTGTCTAATCACACCATCCCAGTTAGCTTAAAAGAGGAAAAGTCTTCTCATTCTTAAGAGGTGTTTAAACTATTATACACTAAATTATATTTGACCCTCTCTCAATCCATCACAGCACTGCTAACACTTAAAGTGCACTTCACTGCTATAGAACGTAAACTGATCTTTGCATACCCACATCCTAGCACACTCAAGTTGTTTCTTGAATGAGTGCAAGTTGTGGTTATTTGCTTACTGTCAATGCTGTGCCAACATATTCCAAAGAGCATACTTCCTATGAAATTAAAGTATGTTATAATATAGGGCCACATTTAAATAAAAGAATGTTTACTCAAATTCACTAAAACAATTTCATTTAAATCAATAATTTAGGTTCTTTTAAGAAATAAATATACTAGTATGGAAAGGAATCCATAATTCAGTACCTTCCTTGAAACTACTCCAGTGAAAGAGGCCTAAAAGATAGGTAGTAGGTGAGAAAGAAGGATCATAAATAAATGTTAATTGGTTTCAATGAATGCCCCTTTGACCATTATGGAAAGGAAACTAGAGGATAGGAGATGCAATAACAGAATAGAACGTATATATAAAATCCAGATCTGAACAAAGAAAACATTTAACCAAATGTATTTTTGAGTTCTAACATGCAGACGTTAAACACAGCCCTGATTTTTACTAATATGAGAAGTTACCACATCAGGAATATGAAAATGGCTTATATATCTTTTTTGAGAACTTCAAAAGTTAATAGTCAAGTATTAAATGCTCCATTAGACACTCACATAGTTCTATAAATAAATGTACACTATTCTTTCATGGATAATGTCACAATTAACACATTAGACATTTGATGGCACTGGTATTTAAAACTAAGACAATGTGGTTCTTCCTGTAGCTTTTGGTTTTTAGCACTCTGCTCTTATCACTCTGAAAGGACAGAAAGCCAAATGCAAGTAGAAAAAAGTTCACTGAGAACAGATCATATTCACACCAATCTTATACACCGTGGTAAGACCAGAAACTAAGACTCTTGCTGAAAGAGTTAAACAAGTGCAGAAAAATGCACACAATGTAGAACTGACACTAGAAAATTTAAGAGGATAACAGGATTGACAAACAAAAACAATACAGATTACACATGAATGATAAATGTCTTTTACCTGGATCAGGAGGGGCCTGTTGCTGCCAGTGTGGATATGCATTTCCCCACCCCTGGGGAGCATAAGGAGCTGGAGGACCACTGAAAAGATAGAAATCAATATAAAAATACCATTTACCAAAAGTTAGAATCTTTGGAGGAAAACCCCAGAACCAAACTCAGTACTTACTGAGGAGCAGGGCCGGGTGGTCCTGGATTATAAGGTGCAGGGTTGTATGGTCCCATTGGAGCTCCAGGCCCTGGAGGCCCAGGAGGCCCGTGAGGGCCTGGGACACCATGGGGCCCATGGGGTACAGGTGGCCCTAAAGGATTTACCGGGCCCTGTGAAAAAGCAAAAAGATGTACAAAAAAAAAAATCAGGAAAATGGTAATAATGGCTGAACAAAGGCCAAATTAACCTTCTATTTCTCCCCTTTGATATAGTCACAAGCAACATATTTTAGATTTTCCTTCATTTCCTCATTCATGTTGCTTAAACTCTTTACCATACTGAGACATGTAAATTCGTTAAAATCAACAGCATCAGCAAAGAATTGAAACATCTCCTTTACTTCCACTCTATTCCTTTCAGACTATTCCCCTTTTCTGTTATTTCCCTTTCCTTTTTATAATTCTTACTTTTACTACTCCTTTATCATTTTAATCATGGAAGCATATTAAATATCATGTTGTCTCTAGCTTTTCTTTTTCGCATCCATTCTACATCTACTTTCCTAACAATGAGACAACCACCTTGACAATATATTCCCCAAATTGCTTAGGCCTTATACTGTGAATTGTCTGAGTAGTTTAGCACTAAAGTAACAACTAGTTCTCATTCAAAAAACTAACCTCTTCACAACCTTTGTGTCAATGAACCCCATTTACATCAATAATTTAAATTCATTTTCTCTTTATCATTTTCCAAATACCATAACTTCGTATCATACCATATCATAATTAATAATGCTTAGTTGATTTTCCTTTTCATAAACCAACTTGTAAAGACCACTAGACTAGATTTAACTGTCCTAAACACAGCTCTCGTGCAGTTAAGACAGATCATAACATTTTGGAGCAAACTGCTTAAATCACATTTGGTTGTTTATTTTCTAACTACAAAATAATGAAGCTAAACTTCACAACTTTTAAAGTCCTTTTTATTACTTTATTTTTTTTTTTTTTAAGATTTTATTTATTTATGTGACAGAGAGACAGCCAGCGAGAGAGGGAACACAGCAGAGGAGTGGGAGAGGAAGAAGCAGGCTCCCAGCAGAGGAGCCTGATGTGGGACTCCATCCCGGAACGCCGGAATCACGCCCTGAGCTGAAGGCAGACGCTTAACAACTGCGCTACCCAGGCGCCCCTATTACTTTATTCTTTTAAGTCTAACTTAAAACTAACTCTTGTCATTATCACTCACTATTATCCATATTATCCATAAACAATCCTTTCCAAAAAGTAAAGAAGAATTACTATTCAAAAAGTATCAGCATTTTTATAGGGCTATGTGCCGGACACTCTTTTAAAAGTGACACACACGATTCAATTAATCCCTACAACCCTGTAAAGTAGCTACTATTATCTTCATTTACAGAAGAAGAAACGGGAGGCAAACAAGAGTATAAATAGCTTACTCCAAGGTCACAAAGTCAGCAAATGACTCAGTATTTTGAACCCTAACGTGACTCCAGAGTCCATGCTCTTAACCACCATACTAAACTGCTTCTCTACAACCACCTATCTTTTGCCCATCAATCCAGAAGAAACCTTGAGCCATCCATGCTAAGGACAGTAAAACCCAAAACCAAGATGTGTTCATTTTTCTAGCATCAATCTCCGCCACTACCAAGTCCAGAATTTACAATGTTGAATAAATTTTATAATACATTATTTTTTAGTAATCTCTACACCCAAAGAGGCGCTTGAACTCACAACCTGAGATCAACAGTTGCATGCTCTACTGACTGAACCAGCCAGGAACCCCTGTGAGACATTAAGTATCTTATATACAACTATTTGTGTTTCTCTGTAGATAGAAACAGTGTCAAACTTCTTTTGTATTCCATCCACAGCATGCAAACATCAAGGAGAATTTTCCTAAGAAATTCTGTTATTAATAACTTAGGATACTCCCTTATGTCCTATAGTAAAAGAACACCGTAAAGCACTAGTTCCTCATTTATAAGAAAGCACAATCAAGACTCACTATACATCTTTTGTACTACCACCAGGAAACTGCTCTAAAGGAAAAATTTCCAATATTTGGCCATGTATCACCTGGAACATCCTTCTAAAGTTAGATGCTAGGCTCTATTCCAGACATTCTGAATCAGAACTGTGTGGTATGTGTAGAGGTGGAAAGCATTCAAGTAGTATACATTTTAAAACTCCCTGAGTGACTGTCAGTCTAAGAGGTGGATTTGTAAATTTCTACTCTGAAGTTGTGAGATGCATGTAATTCGTATTTACCTCACCAGGGTTGAATAAAGTAAGCCCTTATTAAATACTGAATTCCCATGAACTATGTCTTTAAAGTATATTGTATAACCCTCCACCAACCCTAACACCATATCTACAAGTAGCACTATCCGTTTATTTATCCACACCCAAATACAAGGTTCTGAACACTTATATATACATATATTTAACTGCATTTTTCTTTTTCTAATTTTTTAAAATTTATTTGTTAACATATAATGTATTATTTGTTTCAGGGGTACAGGTCTGTGATTCATCAGTCTTACACAATTTAATTGGGTTATTTTTCACTGCTGGAGAATCTTTTCTATGTTGTATGTACCCATTATATGATAAAACCTATAATCTTAGACTAGAAATTGGCATTTTTCTGTATAGCAATTAAAGGAATATGTGAATTAATGTCTATTTAACTAAGAGGGTCTATGTATAAATCAAGGTTATCTATTTATTTGGTTTTTTAAACTGTTATGTATTTTTTTTAAAGACTTTATGAGAGAGAGAAAGAGAGAGAGAGAACGAGTGGAGTCATGGATAGGGAGAAGCAGGCCCCCTGCTGAGGGAGCCCAACATGGGGCTCAATCCCAGGACACCAGGATCACGACCCAAGCCAAAGGCAGATGCCCAACCCACTGAACCACCCAGGCACCCCTATCTAATTTTTAAGTAAGCCCCAATGTGGGGCTTGAACTCACTACCTGGAGATCAAGAGTCGCATGCCCTACTGACTGAGCCAGCCATGCACCCCTAGAAATCGAAGTTTAAAGCATACTCACACCAATCTTTTCTTCTATAAGTTGCCGTGCATAGTCTATTTGCTGTGGAGTGCCACGGATTGTAAATAATTTCATATTAGGATCTGCATTAGGTGGAGGATTTCTCTGAAGTTCTATTCTTGCACCAGACTGCTGGCTTATGCTTTTTATGGTTTCACCTCCTAAAATCAAAGCACAATAATTTCTCTAAAGACTCAAAGAATACAAAAGGAACCATCCAAAAGAAAATGGGTCACAATTAAAAGGGCCATTAAAAAAAAGTTTTGAGCAGTATCCCATCTGCCAATATTCATTTAGGATTTTCCATTTATTTTACACTTTAATTCAAGTTATATAAAGCATTTCATGCTTCTCCTAAAACACATTCAAGTTTTAAGACACAAATTAGTATGTCTATACCCAACCTTAAAATGAATTATAACCAAAAAAAATCTAACTTATCAAAATATTTGGTTCCTAAGAAATAGGGAGATCGGTAGGAGAAAGAAGGGAAGAATGAAGGGGGGGTAAACAGAAGGGGGAATGAACCACGGGACTATGGACTTTGGGAAACAAACCCGGGGTTTCAGCGGGGAGGGGGGTGGGGGATTGGGACAGGCTGGTGATGGGTAGTAAGGAGGGCACATACTGCATGGAGCACTGTGTGTTATATGCAAGCAAAGAATCATGGAACACTACATCAAAAACTAATGATGTACTGTATGGTGACTAACATAATAAAAAATTTTTTTAAAATAAATAAATTGCAGCTTGCAAACTACAATAAAAAAAAATTGGTTCAAATAAACTGCTTTTAAAAGTAACATAAACTAACACACTTATTAAAAAATAACAAACTTTAAAAAGATGTGAGTCAGGAAAAAACAAATGACACAAAAGTTTCTTACATTAATAATTAAAACTGTTGGTCCCCTCTCTAGAAGCCAATGTGATTCAAATCCCACTTTTATTTTATATATAAGGTCCTCCATTTGTTTTTGTTACAAATCAACGTAAGATACAGTCAAGGAAAAATCACTGCTACTGGTTTACAACAGAAATAGCATCCAGAAAAATCAGTTCATGTGTTAAATTTTTACCCACACATTAAAACATTAAGCGTTTAAAATACATTGCCTTGGGGCGCCTGGGTGGCACAGCGGTTAAGCGCCTGCCTTCGGCTCAGGGCGTGATCCCAGCGTTCTGGGATCGAGCCCCACATCAGGCTCCTCCGCTATGAGCCTGCTTCTTCCTCTCCCACTCCCCCTGCTTGTGTTCCCTCTCTCGGTGGCTGTCTCTATCTCTGTCAAATAAATAAATAAAATCTTTAAAAAAAAAAAAATACATTGCCTTTTCCTATTATTAATCCAGTTTTCCCAGTTGGTACAATGAAATTAAATTCCTGTAGTCCACCAGGTGGTCCCATGTTCCAGTTGCCTTGACCTCTACCTCTTCCTCGACCACCAGGTCCAGGTCCACCAGGATTACCAGCCTAAAGAAGGGAAAGACAAGAAGGAAAGAAATAAAGTCAGCACAGAAGTGTACTCTTCTTTCCATGATAAAGTCATTACATGTCTATCTTCCTCAACCTTCATTTTCCTAAGCCAGAAATTTAAAGAGGCTGAGAGATGACATGGCCCAAATAATCAACAAGTAATACCCACCATTTATTCTTTTTATACAGGGGTGAGTAAGTATGTAGCTAGCTACCTTCCTGCTCCAAGATGTCTACCTCAAAGCAACTTAAACTTTCTAGCTATTAACGAAGTATCATCAGACAGATTCTGATATAAAACTAAAGGGAAGGGGGGACCTTTTCAGACTTGAAGGAAAAATTTTTTTTAATGAAAACAAAACAATGAAAATATTAGTATCTGTCAAACCTGAACACTTCGAAGAAGGTCTGTAATAATTTCTGCAGCATGCTGACATCGGTCTGGAGGTCCCGTTATTTGTGCTATTCTATCAGGTGTTGTTCCATCATCTTCAAAACAAAGAAACAAACTGAATTGAGTTAGCAACAAATGTGTGTGTCAAAAAAGTAATTGCTACTAACACAAAGATAATGAAATATATGTACTCACCTGGCTTAAATTGAATTCGAACACCAGCATCATTTTGTATTTTTTTAATCATCTCTCCATTTCTTCCTATTACAATGCCAACAGCAAATCTTGGAATGGGGACCTTATACAAAGAAGACTAGATATTAAGGAAAGCCATTTCCTGAAAATTAATCTAGCTCAATTCATAAAAGTATATACAGCACTATGCTTCAATCAAATAGGGTACCAAGATACACATTCCGTACTCTAAGGCGTAAATTATGGAGGGGGCAGGGGTAGGGAATGTTAGAGAAGGCTACCTAACACAGAACAGGAAAAACACATCTGTTTATGAATTAGTATACAACCATTTCTGAATGGGTATTTTTACTTACATCTATCCCTTCATTTCCTCCTATTCTTGACCCATACTCATTTCGAACTTCTCTGAAACCACCTTGATCACGAATTAACTCTAAAACCATTTCCTTGGCTTGCTGAAGTACAAACAAAAAAACAAAATAAAAAAACACCCGATTTAGAAAGCATGTCTCAAACACTGTAATTATTCATACAAGTTTTACCCAGATCTTTCTATGTAAAATATAAACTTAAGTTTACCTGAACTTTGTATGGGTCTCCTGTAATCCTAAGAGGTTTGTCAGCACCAGTGTTCTGAGGTCCATCTTGAATCATAACCATTTTAACTCCAGCCCGCTCCTATTAATCACAGAAATCATGTGTATTAATAAAAGGGGAGTGGAAGGAAACTGGCTTCAAAACAGATGAAAAGTAATCATTTTACGAATACCTGAAGTTGTTTAATAGTTTCTCCTCCCTTTCCAATAACTAATCCTGCCTTGCTAGCTGGAATCATGATTTCTTGAACTGCATTTCCTGGTCCATCACCATGATGGAAGCCAGGGGCTGGTCTTCCTTTTTCAACAATCTGGTCCAGTAACCGTTTTGCTGATCTGTTAACAAATTAGGAGTCAAACAATAAGTTATGGTATACTCAAAAGCTTATCCAAATAGAGAAATACAAAATAATATAATCAGGTACTTCTCCCATCCCAATTCAGGTTTAGGTGGCTTAAAGCTAATTTAACAATTTTAATTAAGAGAAAATGCTATCAGGGACAAAGAACAAAACTATGCAATAAATTTTCTAGGTATATAATTTGCAGTATTTTTGAGATAGTCCTAAATTTCCAAGAAGTAGCACTCTTTTTTTCTTTCCACTTACTTCTAAAGTTATCTCAGAATTAAGCTATTTGCCAATAACTAAATGATGTATTTCCAATTTTAAAACATCACTCTGGTCACTCACACATTAAAATTTATTTATCCATTCAAAAATACTTAAATGTTAACTATACAGCAGGTACTATTCTAGGTAACAGAGTTACAACACTGAATAAAACATGCAGGGTTCCTGCTGGTATAGCTTACCTTGATAAAATAATTAAAAAACAGCATGTTTGGTTAAGTGCTACAAACAAAATCAAAACAGGGTAAGGGGGACAGAATGTGTGTCCGTAAAGGTAAGCTACTGTATGCAAAGCAGACATAAAAGACTTTACTGATGAGACATTCAAACTAAAATGTAAAGGAAGAGGGGGAGTAACTATGAAAATATCAGACGGAAAAATGTTCCAGGGAGAAGAAAAAGAAATTGCAAAGGACTCAAATTAGAAGCATACTTGGTATGCTGAAAGAACAGAAGCTAAATGGGGCTTGAACAGAGTGAGTTGGGAGGAGAGTGGTAAAACATAAAGAAAGGTGGCAGGTATATCAAGCCATGATAAAGATACTGACTTTTACTCTTAAGTGGTGAAGCATTAGAGAGAATTTGAACTGATTCACATTTAAAAAAGATCATCATGGCTATACTGTTTTAAGAACAGACTACTGCTGAACAAGGCTAAAAAAGAGTGGAAACACGTTGAAATATAGACAAACAATGTCACAGACAAGGTGATAATATAAAAGGTGGCAATAAGAGGCTGGATTCCAAATGAATTATGAAGAAAAATGACTAAAGAGTTGCTTATGGATAAATGAAAGACAAGAAAAAGATAAACGTACTTTTAAAAAAAAAATGTGTTTATTTTAGCATGAGTGCCCATGTGTAGGGGTGAGGGAAGTGGCAGAGGAAGAGGGACAGTCTCAAGCAGACTTTGTGCTGAGCATGGAGCCGGACCTCATGACCCTGAGATCAAGACCCAAGTTGAAACCGAGTCAGGCTCTTAATCAACTGTGCCACCCGGGTGCCTCAAGAAAAAGATGAAAGAATTAACACAGTGTTGCCAAACACTGAGATGAATAGAAGACAAAGCAGACAGGAATAGGGTGGAAAACAATTATAAACAAAACAATTATTAACAATCTAAAGTCAGAAATATCCAGCAGACATTCAAGTGGAAATAACTAAGTGAGCAACTTGATAGGAGTCTAGAACTTAAAAGAGAGCAAGACTGAAAATAGAAATTTAGGAGTACATAAAATTTATGATTATATAAAGCTACATATTAAAGTTTATAAAAGAGTAAATGAAGTCATCTTAGGAGTACATGTAGATAGACTGTAAGAGGACTGAATTGTGTGGCACTTTCATACTGAAAGGCCAAGATGATAAAGCTGGACAACCAAGAATGACTGAGAAAGAGCAGCTGGGGAGGTATCTCTAGGAAAAGTGGTTCACTGTGTCAAACAATGTTGATAAGTGGAATGATGCAGAGGCCATCTGTGGTCTTGAAAAGAGCAATTTCAATGGAACCATGGGGATAAAAGTCGATTCATACAAGTTCAAGACAAAATGAAAACAGATGCAAATGATATGACAAAGAGAGCCACCCCTTTATGGAGTTTTATTGTCTAAGGAGGCAGAGAAATAGAAATGTGAGGTTCAAAGACAGTTTTTGTTAAGATGGAGGGATTTTCAAGCATCTTTATATCCTGTTAGAAATTATTTAGAAAATGGGAAAATTAATAGTGCCGGAGAAAATCAGTTCAATTTAGGGGCAATGTCCTTCAGAAGAAAAGAGGGGCTGGCCTCAGGAGTATGATTTCATACTTACTGGACAGATTCAGGTGTTCCAGTTAGCATACAAGACCTTTCTGGAAGGCCACCACTGTCTACAATTAAAAAAACACCAAAAATATTATAGGCGAAGATTACAGTATTATTTTCAATAACTACTTAAAAAAATATGGTAGTTTTCTAGTCACTTTGAAAAAAGCAAGACAATAACATTACCAGGAGCTATCTGTATTTTGCATCCAGATTCTTGTTGTATACGTGAGATCTGTTCACCACCTCTGCCAATTACTAGTAAAGAAAAAGGGAAAAAAAAACCACATTTGCTAAAAGACTATAAAGTATGTTTTGGTTGTTTTCAAAGCTTTAAAAATTAGGCCACTTACTAAATCCAACCATTCCATCTGGAACTTTGTATTCTTCTGTCATTACAGACCTGCTAACAAAAAACAAGAACTAATGGTTTCCCCTTCAAAGAAAATCTGTTTACATATAAAAATGAAGTCCAATGGCTTAAACTAGGTTTTCAGGCACATATTCACAGTCAAAATACAGTTTGAGTAGTTCAAGTCAGAATCTTAAGGCGACACACATCAAGAGAGGAGGGTATGGTAGATGAGAAGTCTGAAGGCATGAACTGCAAAGGAGTTGGGGTGGAGTTCAGGGAATGTTTTCTTAACAATTACTTTCATTCACTTTAGTTCTTCTAATATGTGGCTAACTCTACCCATCTTTCCAAATTACAAATATATCTCACGCAAAAGGAAAAATGATCATTCTGTATCAACTTACATGTACTCACTATACATTAACTTGGTTGTGTTTTTACAGACAGTTCAACTAAAACTTGCAAAGTACTCTTTGAAAAGCATTTCACTATACCTTTGCTGCTGATGCATCGGTGGTAACTGTGTTCCAAAAGCTACCAAAAAATCAAATAAAATGAAAACCTTAATTTTAAGTTCACACATATTTAAGAATACAATCATATGAAGCAAAACTAAAATCTTTGCCATACACACAGAAAACACCACCTTTGAGAGTAAAATTTTATGCAGAATACTTAAATCAACATTAACAGTGGGAAGAAAGTCAGTAAAATAGCAGATATCATTATCAATGACACAGAAAGAAATTGTTCTTTCTCAAGGGGCACAAGCTTAGGTTAAATAATGGAGCTAAAAAATAAACTGAATATGAAAATAATTTAGCAATCAAATCTTACTAATATATACCTGGCCATAATTGAAGTGGGAGATTATGAAGACAGGAAGTAATACTTACAAAGACATTCACTCTAAAATATTCATGGCCATCAACTAACTCCAAAGGCACCCAACAGAAACCAGGAACAAAACCCTGATATTAAAATCCAGTTACTTTAGCTTTTAACCCAATTCAAAATACTTACAGTCATTTTGAGGAGCAACTTTCTTAGCATCTGGTTGATCTGCAAAATTAAGAGCCTTTTAACTTTTTTGCCAAGAAGTACAAATTTACAAGACTTAGCTAACCCGTGCCCAAGCAAGGATAAATACCAATGTAAACACTTAGTGAAATAGCTGAGGGTAATTGTTGATCATTTGAACCAAAAGTGCCAAAACTTATCCCAAACTTTTAGTAATCAAAAGAAACATTTCCTTCATTCTTTTCATGTTTAAAAGATGCACAGACATTTAAAAAAAATTCTTTTTGATTTTATCAAATCACTGACCTTAATGTATGTTAAGCACTTTAGAATGATACAAGACAAAGTATTTAGGTCCATTACTAGCAAAATATCACATGCTAAAGGCTAATGATGCTTCCCACTGTAGGAACTGAAGACTGGAAGAAAAACAGAACCTATCAAAATGTGAAAATTTGACATATCAAAGTTGAGTGTATCTGACAGTGACCACAAGGCTATGCAAAATAAATAAATAAAAAAATCACATTACAAGGCAATCTCAATCTAAACTATTCTATTGTCCCTAACCAAACATTTCACGGCATACACTTCAGCAGAAGAACTCAAAGCAACTACATGACTACCTTCATCTATATCCTTTACACAGATGAATACAATGCATACCTTAGAATAGACAACCTACATCTGAAAGTACTACATTTTCCTCCCCCCTTCAAACTTAAATGATTAAACATCAGAATGTTGTGCAGCAAAAATTCAGACACATAATCCAAGAATTATTTGTGTCCATTTAAGAATCCACTGGTTTATTTCACGTTTACATACTAAACACAGGTAATAAATAAAAATTCCTGCCTTTAAAAGGAGAGGGCATTCCCTCCCAGTGTGTTGTACTGCTCGGACTTGTCCAAGAGCCATCTACACATAAAATAAAAAGAATACATTACATACAACATCTGAAGCATCATTAGCTCATTTTTTTGTATATTAAAACCTCTCTATAAATGTGAAAGACACTTAAATAAAAGGAAACCAAGTACACCCGGTCAAAAGCTACAAATACATTCTATAGGCTCATTCAGAATCCTCCTTAAAAAAATATTAAGTAAATAAAAGGGCAAAAAGAAAATGTATCAAAACTCATACATCAAATCTAAAACAAAAAAATACTTGCAGACTTCTAAGTTCAGAAGCTTCAACAATTACGTTTTTTTAAAAAATACAAAGCACTATAAATCTGTTTTAAGCCACATTTTGAGTTAAACCTAAAACACAAAACAAGGTACTAAAACAAAAAAAGTAACATAAAAAAAAGGTATAACCTGCAACACACTACAGTAGCAAGCTATAGCAACATCAACCTTTAAAGTGAAATCTGAAATAGCAAAACAATGAAAACATAGCATATAAAGATTAATTCATGTATGACGAGAAAAACCAGTGAGATGTTTTCTAAACATTTTATATTTTCGTTCTTTTCATTATATTAACAAGATGTCTGTGCAAACTGTCAATCTGGCACAATCCTAAAAGAAAGAAAATGTTGTTTTCTACTAAGACAAAACTGGCTGATTGACTCAAAATTTTACATTTTACCTACCTTGTCTAAGGTCTTTTTCCCCCCTTTCCTCCTGAGGCCAATATAAACCTTACAATTTTAAGAACCTTATTATAAAAGTAGTGCTTCAATAAAAGAACACTTGAAAAATATTGAAAATCACCTTCAACTAACCTGTGTAAAACAATTAAAATACTTATGACTATAACTTACCTCCATCTTCCAAAGGTCTTTTTTGTCCCCCATAACCATAGTCATTTGAATTCAGTGATGTACCAGCATCACCTCCAATTTTTGCTGCAATCTTAAAAAACAAAAGCACACCATCATTAAGGATAATATCATAACTACTATACAATACTAGGTGCTATATTTCCTCATACACATATATGCTAAATATCTAATACATAAATTAACTTGAAAGAAAAACAAAAATTACAGATCAATATATTACTACCATTAATACCATTAATAACTTTGAAGAGTTAAAAATAATCATCATCTGGAATTAAGCTTCTGATAAATCTCTGTAAGAACAAAGAAGTAAACCAATCAGGAATCTTCAGAATCAACTGACCAAATAGCTCTGGGGAAAATGTGGTCCTAATTCTATCTTCTCCGAGGCTCTCTCCCATGACTCTTCAAAAACTGTGTTGTAGGCACAGAGAATATGAACACCTTATGGGATTCTAAGGCTGTGCTAATAACGTAGATGCTAGCCACACTTGGTTATTGAGTACGTCTGGCCAGCCCAAATTAAGTGTTAAATACACAAATGGATACTGAGACTTGAATCAAACATGAAGAGTGGAAAGCGTATCTCTCTCTTTTTTTAAAATATTACAGACATGTCAAAATGGTAACATTGTGGGTATGCTGCATTAAATGAAATATGTGACTTGCATTACACTTCTATCAGACAACCCTGTTCTACGGAAACATGGGGGTGGGAGAAGCCTGGGAAACTGTACCTCTAAGAAAAGTCACAGCTACAGAAACAATCATTTCATTCTTAAAGACTTTTTTACAGTGGGGCAAATAATTGCTTGCACTTAACTAAACATCATATAAAAAATAGCAGCCTCAAGTCAGAAGGCACAACACAACCAGTGGATACTTACTCCATTTTTCTGTGAAAGGAGATATGGAACTAATATTGCTGAGTGTCAGCAATAGGCCAAACTTCATACTATGTGTTTTATACTCATTTTGTCACTGACTCATCACAACAACCCCAAGAGGTTAGAATACTTAGTGAGATAGTGATCCATTTTACAGTAGAAAAAATCTCGAGAGGGAACTTAACTCAGGTTACATAGTACGTCAACAGTGGAGATGTCCCAATTTCTACATAGCTCCATGCTAATTACTATAAGGGGGTAATCACCCAAAGTGAGTGATATGCTCATTAGAGTTCATTACATTATTCTGTTAATTTTGAGTATGTTTGAAATTTTCCATGATAAAAAAAAATTACACAGAAAATTCAAACTTCTGGCGCCTAGAATTCCCCCAAAGGGATCCTGATGTGGAACTAAACCAATTGCTTCATGCTTCATTATAATTAAAAAACTGGAAAGATAAGTATATTCAACGACTTGAGTCTTAAATTCACTTACGTACACTTAAAATTGTATGTATCAGTTCCCAAATGTACTTCCGAGGGTTTCCAGATTTCTCACAAAGCTATCAGGATTAAATATTAAAATGTATGATTTTAAAAAGGCTCGGGGGGGGGGCACCTGGTTGTCTCAGTCAGAAGAGCATGTGACTCTTGACCTCAGGGTCCACACTGGGTGTACATTACTAAAAAAATAAATAAATAAAAACTTAAAAAAAAAAAAAGCTTTGATCAATCTAATCTTCCTTAATCATCCTTTCACTTCCTTAATCATCCTTTTATAAAAGCCTGTTCCATGTCTTTGAGCAGCTAATTAAAATCTTATTTCTTCTCTGAAAGAGAAGTTTTCACACCTGAAAACTGCTTTTCCACCCTTAAGTTTTAAATGGCTTAATATTTGAATCGTTCCTTAGAATGTAAATACACTGCCTGGCACTGATTTTAGAAAGAAAGTATTTCAGGCCAGAAAAGATATAACTACTGATGTTCTTAACTTGTGAATACCTCTGCAGTTAGCTTTTATAAATGCTGCATGAGTTTGCAGACCACCACTCCTTGAACTCCAAGGAATTTCTGCATAGAGAAAGGATACTTATTTATACCTCCCTATTATTCACTGAATAGTTCTAGAACTATCCAAATGAAAACGACATGTTGATACTTCGTTCACTCAAAAGAATCAGTAACACCATCTCAAAAATTCAGAAACAGTACAAACATTAGAGAAGAGCTCTTAGTAAAAATACTAACAACCATTTTTAACACTGCCCCCTCCTACAACAGAGGAATTGTTTTTTATAATCAAGCTTCGCTATCCTGTCACAAAATGAAGAAACAAACCAAATAAAACAAAAAAAAAACCCAAACCCTACTCAAGTGCTAGTTTTCAACAGAAATTAATGGTAACTGAAAAGTCAACAATTCTGTTTTATAAATTTTTCATTGCATTCAAACATAATGCAGTCTGAATCACTTTTACAATCTAGGAAGAGATTTCAAGAACTGAGTACTTAAAGACTAATAGCTGTTTATAAGCTAAAGAATCAGGGCTGATACTCTTTGCTTAATTTGTGTTCTACCAATCATGGAGTCCCAGTCTGATTCACTTCTATCTTCATAGCGCCAAGGGAAAAAAAAGGTAGAGAGATACATTTTGATTTTCCAATATTTCTGAGACAAAACTGGTTTAGTCTAAAGTCCTAAACAAAGAATCCCAACCCCGCCCTTTGGAGTTACAGCTTGAAATACACAAATATAAATCTCTCAAGTGTACCGGCTGGAAACACTAAACTAAAGAAGCAATCTGGTGCCCCTGTGCTGAATTTAGCTCGGAGAGTATTTAAAAATCTGGGAATTTTACATAAAAATTAGCCATTGGGATTCTCTGGAAAAATGATTGAGCAACTTGGTCTAAATTACCAGATGGCAAAATGAGCTAGGGAGTAATCACTGTCCTGCATTAACAAAGCACCGTCCAGTTAAAAAAACCAATAGCATCCCCGTTAGTACACAGCTCTCTGAGGGCAAGAAGCTGTTCTTATACCTCTTCCTTCCAAGAACACAGCATAATACGCTGAACAAAGAAAAGAAATTTAAGGTTAGATGGGGATTTTGAATATATAATCCAGCATGCTTTTAATATAGATAAGGAAAAAGTAGTTCAGATATTAACCTAACTTGTTTCTTCAATCCAAGTACTCCTCCCTGTATCCCATTTATGTATCAGACAAGCAGCTACAACTGACATATAGAGGCATCTTCAAATGTAATCAGAAGGGGAAATTCAACTCAAAAGCTAAATTTAGGAATCTCACGCTTACGGTCAATTCTGTAAAGAAACAATCAAATTATTACAGCAAGACATCTATAAAGAATCATATCATTACAACAAGAGCATTGAGGCAGCTGACCGATTGGCATAAAAAGAAGTACAAGAAATCCACAGTTTGAGGACAATTTCTATATTTAAAGAAGCCATCTAACATAATCAGGAAATTACAGCTTAGGCAAATAATGAAGTCCAATTTTTAATTAAAGCATGGCAACCCAAGTGTTTCAGAAGTTGTTATCCATCTGTACTCACCTCAATTTCCACCCTTTTTCCCCCAATCAACATTATCCTCCAGTGACTTCATTCCTGGGTTCCTGTCATTCCAAAAACCCTCATACCTTTGTACATGCTGCTTCTTTTCTCCACTGATCAAACTTTCACTCATTCTTTAATGCCTTGCTTAAAATATCAGTCCTTTGGCAGTTAGGCACCCCACTCTTTGGTGCTGTGTACAGTGCCTGACTCACAGCAGGAACTCTATAAATGTTTACAGAACAAGTGGATAAATTAACGGTGCCCATTTTTGTCTACTCCTCTCTGAAAGCATTAATCAGACACTACTATTCATTTGCATTTGGTTCCTTGATTGTATCATCACTTCCTAGAAGGCAGAAATACAATTCACACAGTAAAAAAAAAATCTCTAGTATCTAAGTACAGTGTGTAGCACAAATTAATTCAATACACTGGTTGAATAAAATAATTCAGGTGAGTCTTCCAACCCAATCTAATAACCCGCTAATAGTCTATGTCATTATATGTTTCAGTCGCTATTCCAAAAATGTTCAGAAGTAAGAAAATTCAGGTGAAAAAATTGCACAATTAGTATTAAGGGTAACTTTTGATTAACTATTTCTGATCATACACAAGTATAGGTAAGTTCTTCAATTATAATGTGTTCACATTATAAAAATAAGAGCGATTTGTTACATTATTACAGAGTTTATGCAGTTTGACTCAAATAATGCTTTAATGGAACTGGAGGGTGAAAAAGGTTAACAAAGTTAACTCCTAATGCAAACAAAACATACCACAAAATTAGTTTTTGATTCCCGTTTGCTTAACTCTGTAATCTAAAAACGTCTAGCGCCTAATATGAAAAATGTCATAACGAGAATAAAATTTTCCTGCTTACATACAACTCCACACCAACATCATACATTTTAAGTTATAGTTAAGGGACTATCTAATAAAGTTCAAATTAAGAAGCCTTTAAATTTCCTGGAGGAATTTTTTTTAACAGCTTTCGTGTGGGAAAGAACTGCCTTCAGGGCAAATGTACGCACCTACGTAATACAAAGAGGTCTGGTCAGTTTACGACTCCGAACAGAGAGGCAGATTCAAATTGAAACTTCGGGTATAATGGGCCTGAAGCCATTTTGAGAAATAAGGGGAAAGGACTGGTAGAACACACTGACACGTAAATCCTGCTCTGAGTAAGGATTCCAACATGGGATACTAGTGCTCTCTTAAGTCTCTTCCTTTTAGATGTGAAAGTGAATGATACCGAAAGAACTCGAATGAGCTGGAAGCTGTAAAGACTGCTTTACTGACATATCCCTCCCTTACTACGGCTCCTGAGGACAGACCCTAGTCCTCTCCCAAACTCATTACCAGAACCTTCCATACTATTGTGTAAAAATTACGCGCGCTTTATCCCATGGAGAATGTTCACTCTGAAAAAAAAGGAAATGCCAAGCTAACTCTTCAGAGAAAGCGCGACTGCCGCAGAAGCGAAAAGACCTAAAGCCGTCTATGCCTAACACGCGTTGAGGTTCTAAGTGGCTTAGACCAAGATACATAAAACCGAGCTCCAGCTTCCAAACTGTATTACCAACGTGGGGAACCATAAATCTCCTCACATTTCAGAGCCCGGAAGGGCACTTCATTCCTCTTCCTCATGCGCGAAGAAGTAGCGGCCTACTCAGCCGGCGGCCAATTACCATGAGCGTTCAGGATTCCGCCGCGCGGTCCAGACTTACCTGCCGTGCTCTCTGCAGCGCATCTTTGAAAGCATCGTTAACTCCTCCACCACCGCCGCCGCCGCCTCCACCACCAGCAGAGCCAGAAGAAGGTGGAGGCACTGTTGAGTAGTCTGCCATGTCTACGCTACAGTGGCCGCTGCCGCTTCTTCGCAGAGACCTTCCCTCAGCCAACTGCTAAGAAAGAAAGAAAATGGCGGCCGTCGAGCCTGTATCACATTCTTGTGCGACCATCGTGCCGTAAAGGGGCGGAGACTGAAAGGAGAAAATCTCGCGATGTTTTGAAGTAACGAACCGGTGTGGGGGTGGGGCTTAAAGACAAGGAGAGGCAGAAAAATGTCGCGAGACTTGTGTTGAAGCTATCGCGAGAGTGGGGTTTATTTTTGGCGCCTCCTCTACGCGCATTCTCTTGTGGAGGCTGTGTTACTTGTACTTCCGGGGTGGTGGGTGAGACTGGTGCGGGGACCACGGTTGGCTTGAGTTTCGAAAACCTGAAGAAAGAGTAGTTGTTTTTTATTGGTTGCAGCCTCTGGGAGGGACTGCGGGTTAATTTTGCGCCAAGGGTCATTCTGTGTATCCATGGGAAAGGAGGTAACGTCGACAGCCGTAAGGACGACGCTACAGTATCTCGAGAGCGCCACAACCAGGAGTGTAGTGTGCCTGGGAGAAGCGCGCCCGGGACGCCACGAGATGTTTCCGAAAACGTCTGCTGGGCCTGGCGGGATCTCGTCCTGATTTTCAGGGTAGTAAAGTGTCCCTGTATTTTACTTATAGATTGGCAGATCTGTTTTATCCCAAGTGGGGATGAATTCAGGCTAGAGGCCTCTTAGTTCTCGAGCTGATTTCGATATTTTTGTGCAATGTGGACGAGGCTGTGAAATTAAGACTATCCTTTTAAAAGCGTGATTGTTCCTAAAATTCCGTTTTAATTACACTTAGTAACCTAGTATTGTATGTGTCCAGGGCCAGTTTTATTGAGGTCATCTTATAATTAACAACAACATCTATTTCTTGACCAAAATTGACTTTGTGGCTTCCTAAAAGTAGTATACCCCAGCCCCTGCCTGTGAGAACCTAAATGTAAGGTAATGTTCTGAATTGTCATCTCGGGACTGGATAACTTTTTAAGTGTGTGTGTGTTTCTGTTACGTACTTCAGGATTACCAAGTAATTTCAGACTTCCGCAAGCATTTGGTGGCACATAATTTACTGCAGTACTAGTAGTAGTTTCAGACTCATTGGGATTTTTTAGGAATCTTATTTAGGAGTCGATCGAAGTGATATCCCCCCCCCCCCAATTCCTTTATTTTTAGATAACAAAGACTGAGGTAAAATGAATTTTACCAATTTTGGCATTTTGTGTTTTGTGAATTAGATCTAAAAAATAGTTTTCCCATTGCTAGTCTTAAGAGTAATTGGAAGAAATGCGTGTTTCGGTCTTCCTAATAACTACAACTGATGTGTCCACTTGTTCAGGGCCCCGAGTCAGTCAGATAACTAGACAGATAAATGCATATAGCTACAAATGGGCGGTCATTTTCCTCCACTGAAGCGTTTTCTACCGTCTTAACCATTTATAGCTCTGATTATCTTCTTCAGTGTTCATACCTATCCGTTTAGATTTGGAGGGGTGAGGATTTGTATTTCGAAGAGCAGTAAATGTATTGGACTACAGATTTAAGTATAAATGGAAAAATAAGACTAAAAGCATTGTTGGGTGGTATTGTTAAAACTTTTTTCCGTTACGTTTTGAGAAGGTTTAACAAGTGACATACATTAATCAATTGATTTTTTTCATTTTTTATTAATTAGACATATACCAGTCAGTCCAGATTAACATAATGTTAACCCCAGAGTGATATAATTTACCTCCAAACAAACTTTATTTCAGACGATGTTAGTTGTTTCTAAATATTCAAAGTAAGGCCCTTCATCTTTAGTTTATTTGTAGACTTTCCTGGAACCAGTTGGAATCAGTTTAGATCAGGATTTCTTAACTTCAACACTGTTAACACTGTTTAACCAGATAATTCTGTTTTGAAACACCGCTGTGTATTGTAATATGTTTAGCAGCATCCTTAGCCTCTACCCATAGATGCTAGTAACATATCACCTCCCCCCACACACACTCAATTGTGACAGCCAAAAATATCTCCAGATATTGCTGACGTCCCCTGGTAGGCAAAATCATCCCACATTGAGAACCACTGGTCAGCCTTCATTTCTGCCCCTGCCTCTGCATTGGAAGACCTATTTACCATATTTTTGTGGTATATTCCAAATTCTGTTAATTTCCATTTCCACTACTACCAAGTTATCATCACCTCAGTCCTGGACTGTAATAGTATTCTATTTGGTTTTTCTGCTTCCACCCTTAAATCGCTACAATTTGCTTTTTAAAATTATAAAATTATAAAAATACATAACATACATGTAAGTTCTCAAAAGTAACAAGGATCCATTACTAGTACTCTTGAAGTTCAAGTCTCTACCTGATTATATTACAATTATTTCTTCATATAGCAGCTTGAATGATTTCTTTCTTTAAAACAAGTCAGATCATCTCACCTTTGTCTTCCTATTACACTTTTTTTTAGATTTATTTCAGAGCGAGAGCGTGCATGATGGGGGTGGGCATAAGGGGAGAGGGAGAAGGAGAAAGAGAGCTGACTCCCCACTGAGTGCGGAGCCTGACACTGAGCTGCATCTCATGACCCTGAGATGTGACCTGAGCTGAAACAAAGTTGGACACTTAACCGACTGAGTCACCAAGGCGCCCCAAGTATTACACTTTAAATCCTATCTCCTGGAGTGGTGTAAGGGCTCCATATGATCAGGCCACTGTCCCTAAACACTCCTCCCTTTCATTCTTCTTCACTCACCTTGCTGTCCAAGATACTTCCAGCCTTTGGGATTTTATATTTGCTTTTTCTTCTGCCTGGCCTGGATGCTTTTATAGATTTCACATGGATATGTCCATGTCATTTGAGGCTCAGTTCAGATGTCACCTCTTTAGGCCATCTCTGACCTCTAGTTGTGCCATTCTGCAATCACTCTCCCATTTCCATCTTATAGCATTTATCTGAAATTATGTTCTATGTGTTTACTTGTTTACTGTCTCTTCCTTTAGAATGTAAACTGGAGAACAAGGACTGTCTACCATTGACCAGTCCCTAATGCATAGTCAGGGTTCTAGTATTTGTTGAAAGAATGCATATTGAAAAAAATCTGCCTCTACATTTTAGTTGGTTTTGTGACCTTGGGCAAGTAACTTAGTCTCTGTGTTTCAGATTTCTCATCTACGTTGATGATCATAACTTGCTTTACTGTCCTGTGAGCTCTTCAGAAACCAGAAAGTGCTGTGTAAATGGAAACTAGTAATGAACATGTAATTTGGCTTCTAGCATTTTATAATCAAGAAAGGATAATCCATGTACATTTTTTGGATTGCAGTGATGTTCAAATCTTAGTTTTGGTAAAACCCAGGATCCTGCAAGAGCAACTGAATTGTGGGAAAACTAGCCAGTGACTTTTGATTAGGCTATGTGAGTTCTCAGTCCACTCAGTTGTCTCAAAGCCATTTGCACTCTTCTGGTTACTGTTATAACTGATGAGATCAGGCTTTTGATTAAATTTATTCCCTTTTACAATGTAAATTCCTTAAAAGTGGATGTATCATAGCTAATAATCTAAAATTGGCTTATTATGCTTTGAGAGATTGGCTAAATATTTGGCTGGATTATATTTTGTAGTCAGACTCTTAACACAGAAATTGGTATTTCATATTTTATCCTTAGGATGAAGCAACAAAAGTTGGTGTTTTTGAACTTCCAGAAGTATAGCAGGGAGTATTTAGATTTACCAAATAACAGAGTGAAAAGATTAGTAAATGTAATAAAAGCTGGGCTATTAAATACAACGGCAAGTTTCTTCATTTACCTTCTGACTTGTTGGTTACCAAATGACTATGTGATTTTTTTTCTTAGCACAGTTTTCACTTTTGGATTTGTTAAATCTATGAAATAGTAACAGATTCTTATTTTTAGCTACTGGAGAAAAATAGGTCCATTGTGGCTTTTCCCCCTCTCCCCCTAATCCATTATGGCTTTTAAACAGGCTTTTTTAAAAAAGATTTACTTATTTTAGAGAGGGTGAGAGAGTCCCAAGCAGACTCTGCGATGAGCACGGAGCCTGACAAGGAGCTCCATCTCCTAACCCTGAGATCATGACCTGACACAAGAGTGGGATGCATAACTGACTGTACCACCCAGGTGCCCCTTAACAGGCATTTTAGAGTGACAAAACTGTGCAGGCTTCCTGCCGCAACTTTCTACTGATCACCTACCTCCTAACAACTCTTAGCCAGAAGGATCTGATAACTTCATGCTATATACTGTGTGTCATTTAAACCAGGCCAATATTTCCTCAGTACACAGTCACAACAGATTCAGGTTAGATGTGAGGAGGAAATGGCCACTTCAAATTAAAGTAAATAGTCCCCAGGATGTCATTAGGGTGTTTGATCATTAGGTTGGTTATTGGTTTAATGACTTTTATATCCCTTTTTACTGAGTTTTTAGAATTCTATTTCAGACTAAGGTGTGAATGGAAGCAGGATATATTAGCATTTTTTAAAGATTTATTTGTTTTTGGGAGAAAAATATATTTTAAGAGAGAGAGAGAGAGCGAGTGCGAGTTGGGGGGAGGGGCCGAGGGAAAAGCAGATTCCCCACTGAGCAGGGAGCCTGATGCAGGACTCGATCCCAGGATCCTGGGATCATGACCTGAGCCAAAGGCAGATGCTTAAACGACTGAGCCACCCAGGCACCCATATATTAGCATATTAGAGAACAAAGTTGTTAACACAAATTAACTTTGGAACATTTTGGAGAACAACAGTTTGACCAGTGTCTGAAACTGGAGGCAGCCCAGACAGTGGAAAGGACTCTGGACTAGGTCCAAGAGCATCTGTGTTCAAGTATGATCCATGTGCCCTTTGGTAAGTCAAAACTTCCTTTTTTTTTTTTTTTTTTTAAGATTTTATTTATTTATTTGACAGAGACAGCCAACAAGAGAGGAAACACAAGAAGGGGGAGTGAGAGAGGAAGAAGCAGGCTCCTAGTGGAGAAGCCTGATGTGGGGCTCGATCCCAGAACGCTGGGATCACGCCCTGAGCTGAAGGCAGACGCTTAACGACTGCGCCACCCAGGCGCCCCTCAACTTCTTCCTTTTACCAGCGTATCAAAAAGAGAGCGCAGTTCAATCTGTTTCTGAAAAGTAGCCAACAGTAAAGGATAATAAAAAGTCTTATGTTTTCACACTGTGACTTCTGTCCGTTTTCCCTTTCAGAAGTTAAAATACTGTCACCCTCAGTTATTAGAAATTTCTTCTCTGATTTGGTTGCCAAATTTGATAGTGTTTCCTGATTGAAGGGCTGTAAGAAGACTGAAGAATACTAGGACATTGCTTATGATCATTGATTTACCGTAAATCCAGACTTTATTATCCTCGTCATTTTCACTTACCCACAACCGCAGAGCTCCCTTTTTGTCAGGTACATTTTCCATCTCTTCCATTTTACTGTTGCCTGCTAATTTCCATTTTTCCAGAAAGCCTCTCCAGAACTCTAAAATTTAGGGATTCTTATTTGTTGTCATGTACTACATCATGGCAGTAATAGCATGGTATCACTTATTGTTTATTTGGAATTTCCA
This sequence comes from Ursus maritimus, assembly GCF_017311325.1. Lineage (NCBI taxonomy): Eukaryota > Metazoa > Chordata > Mammalia > Carnivora > Ursidae > Ursus > Ursus maritimus. The sequence continues at coordinate 40,166,124 of NW_024423564.1, read as the reverse complement.
CTAGATTATAAGGTCTGTGAGAATAAAGACTATGTCTTTTTCTGTGTCTTTCCTGCATAGCACACTGATAGCAATAGCTAATAGTGGCTAGTGCTATATCCTGGGCCCTGTTCTAAGTGCTTTATCTGTATTTAATTCATTTATTCTTACAATGGCTCTATGAGGTGCATATTAAAATCTCCATTTTTCTTGGGTACAGGTAAGTTAACTAACTTGCCCCCAAGGTCACATGTTAGTGTTAGTGATCTGAACCCAGGCAACCTGTGTGGAAAGAATAGAAGAATCTATAAAAAATCAAGTAATGAAATGGATCTCTTTGTAATTTCTGTGGTGTGGTTCACAACTTAGTATTTCTTACTTGGATTTTAAAAATACTTGCATTTGTTTTTAATCAGATATATGCCTAAGTTCTTCATGAGAAGGCAGGTCTTAATGTAAGGTAATAAAAATATTATGTACAAAATTAAAGAACCCATGTGTCGTATAATAGGATAGAAGCTTGTTTTTCTGTGTTATATGGTGTGTGTGTGTGTGAGAGAGAGTATATGTGTATACATACATATATTTGGTGTGATTAGTGTTATTTTTCAAATATATTGTTTGGGGTTTATGTGTTTGTAATCCACATCACTAACTAGATTGTAAGCCTCTTGAAGAAAAGAAATGGATTGCTGAATTTTAATTTTTCCTCTGTTTTTCCACACAGCGTCTGTGATAGTGTTTGTACTGTTTGCATATATGGATTCCTTACAAAATAGCCCACCTCCCAAAAAAAGCACACCAAGAGTTTTAAAATCAGACTCTTCTGGAAATTAAGAGTAAAATTCTTTATAGTTTAATCTTTCAGAACAATTAATGCTTGAGACAAAGGTTCTTTATGAAAATAAGATAAATTTTCTTTGCCCTTCAGTGAAGGCAGAAGGCATATATGGGGGAAGAGAGAGGGGCTTGCTAAGGTACCATTCCCAACTTTACAGGGTTCTTCAAATTTAATGAGAGAAGGACCATCCTTACTGTATCACACACAGGGCCTCTTTGAATATATAAATAGTGTTTGGCTAGTTGCACACATCTGTTGGCAGCCTGTGTAAGCAGGATCTGTCCTTTGACCAGGATCATAGGAGATACAGCACAGCATCATAAAATATATATGAAATTGAGTGTCAGTATTTAGTGAAAAAAATTCAGAGCTGCCTGCCCTTACTGATACACCATAATGCTCCCTTTACTGTAGGGATAATCATAGTTTGAAAATTTGGCACTCCTGACGGCATCTGTCTCAAAAAAATTGGCTTTTACCACCCAGTTCTTGAGTGATTTTAGTTAATTCTATAGCATACATCCCAATAACTTAGAATAAAGCTGGTATATAATGCTGCAGAATATAATAAAACTACAGAATATATGTAATATATATGGTTTCATAATGTTTTTGACCTGTGAAAGTTTTTTAAAATTTTGTTTTAATTCCAGTGTAGTTAACATGCAGTTAAATGTAAGTTTTGTTAATTTGCTTTGAATTAGCCCTGTGCTAGGGAATCCTAGATGTATTTCCAAACCTGTGTCTGCAGCTATCTCCAAGACTCTGTGCGTTGCCTCAAAACCAAAATGTCTAAAATAAATTCATACATTTGCTGTTTTATTCTCCCTTTATTTTGTGGTCACAACATGTTCATTTTTCCTCTCCCTACTTGGATCATATATTTATACATCAGTTCCTTTCACTTGTTACCTTTATCTTTTTCATTAAAATTTGAGCCACATGTCAAAATTAAAAATCATCTTTTTTCATGAACCTTGACCTGACTAACCAATTCCATCTATCTTTTACTTAATTCAGTGCATTGGTTACAGGGAGCTTTTTTAAAATGTTAAAGCTGAGCCCCACCCAACCCCCACTCTCAGAGACTGATTTCATGGTCTATATCTGTATGTGTAACAACTTCCTAAGTTGATCCTTAAAGTGCAGCCCACACTTGAGAACCACTGACCTATAACTGCCCCATCAGACTTTTGCTAAATTTTGATGCCTTATAGTTTGTTCTTTAGTTGTTATGGGCATTAGTCTAGAGAACTCAAGGTCTAGAATATTGTTTTTGAACCCTATCAATTTTTTGTTGATCTAGGCTAGGGCAGTGTTTCTTAAACAATGGTATGTTTGAGAAAAACCCTGCATTATCTGGGGTGTTTCTTAAAAATGGAGATACTTGGGCTCCACCTGGGCCTAATGGAACGTGTTTTAAGAAATCTACATTTCTTATTTTAAAAAAATAAGCATCATAGTTGATTCTTATGCTTATCAATTTGAAAACTGCCCTCTTAATGCAAAAAGTTTAAATGCAGAATTTAGCTTAATTAAATTTTGTTTCCCCAGCTAGACTAGTACATGTTCTGAACACAGAGATCTTGTTCTCTTCCCTTTTTTCTCTGTATAAAAGAGGGCTGGTTGAGGACTGGATCTTACTCTTTGGTTTGCCCAGTATGGCTTGGTGCTTTTATGTTGGCAAAACCTTAATATCAAATTGAATTGTTTAAAATAGTTACCACTTCCCTGCAAAACAATTGCCCAGTATGGCTTGGTGCTTTTATGTTGGTAAAACCTTAATATCAAATTGAATTGTTACCGTAGTTAGCATTTCCCTGCAAAACAAGAGTTCAAATTGTCGAATATGTGGTTATGAATTTTAGGGGCTTTTGAGGCTATATAGCATGGAAGAGAAGCTTCACTCAACTTTTCTTAGGATAGCAGACTTGGAAAGACCTTGAAGATCATCTAGTCTGTTTCTTTCATTTTATGGTGGAGGAAATTATGACCCAGGTTGCTTGAGAACCGTGTACAAAGTGACAAGATTAATTGCAGAGCCAAGACTAGACTCCTAATCCAGTGCTCTTTATTTCATCAAAGAACTCTGAAGCAGCAGTGATTGCATTAAATTTCATTTTGATGTTTTCTGCTTCTTAGGTGCAAGGAGAAGAAGAATCTTTGCAGAACCAAAAACATCTTGATTTTTGTAATCAGGACATCTGTCTTTACTCACAACATTTATGTTTTGAAATAGATATTGAAAGAGGATCTTTGCCAATGAAATCCTTAACTGAAGATGGGTGGGTGAGATGTAAAGCCCAGTTGGCATACCGTTTTGTTGTTGTTTTTTAGTGGAACTTTGCTTCTCTGTCCTGACATTTCCATGTCTCTATTTATAGCAGTGATCTCTTTGGAATTTGCCTTCCGATTCTGTTTGTTCTTTTATGTAGCTCCATATTAACTGATATTCTCACTTCATTTTTGTTAAAATATATTTGAAAGGACTTGAAAATGAAAAGGAGTCAAAATTTTTAAAAGCATCTGAAATTATTTTCTTTGATTTACCATAATCATTGTTTATAACAGGTCATCTAATTGTAGTACCTAGTAATACTAATTTTTCAGGATAGAATGGTGTTTATTTTTTAACTTTAAGATCATATGACGCCTACAATAAATTTCTTTTATCCAGGACAGATAATGCTTTGGATTCTTAACAGCCTTGCTCTTTAAGGATATACTTTGATATACGTGAAGACCAAGAGATTTTTACTGAGAACCTTTAAAATGGCAAACTCCGTAAGGGTGGGAACCATTTTATTTACCTTTGTGATTAACATAACACCTGTCATCAAGTAGGTGCTTATTTATTCGATTCAATAAAATTGCTGGGCATTGTTCTAAGTGCTGGAGATACAGTAATGAAGAATATAGACAAATATGCCTACCCCCACGGAGCTTATTCTAGGGAGTGAATGTTGAATGAAACCATGAATCACTGCAAAGACTCCATCTTTGTTTTCAGATAGTTCTTTCCATCAGTCTAACAAAGAATATTCTGGAGTTGTGAGTTCGAGCCCCACGTTGGGTGTAGAGATTAATTAAAAGTAAAATCTTAAAAAAAAATAACCTGTAGTTTATTAAGCAATGGGTTAAAGAGTTGGAATGGAAGAAGCTTAATGGATCAGATCATTCATTCATTAAACATTTACTTCTGAGTGTGCATATGTAAAATTATTTGAAATACATAATTGCCAGTTATTATCCTGATTCTCATTTATTTGTGTTCTATATGCAACCCTGAGTAAAGGCCTCAGTTGCTTGCCAAGCCACATCCAGGAAACTTTATCTCAAATCAGATGCTACTGAGTGCCTCTATGTTCACCAAAGTTCTAGTAGTTTACTTGTTTATTTTCTGTTCTTCACACCAAAGTGTGAGCTCCACAGAGCACCTTGTGTATTTTAGTTAGCACTGAATCCCAAGTACACAAAATAGTGTGCCACATAGTGGGTATTAGTAAATAGTAACCAATCAGTCCCTGAGCACTGAAAATGGTACAACCTACGTCTAGTCTTCAGACTACTCAAAAAATAAAAATCTTCAACTCTAATGTTCTTCTCTTAAGAAGAGCTCTTTTCACTTTATCTTGTTTACTAATATACTCTATCTGTTCTGACACTTCCCTATTCTTTCAATCTCTATTACTTCCTGGCCTTAGTTTGCCAGTCACTTCAAGAATTCCAAACTCCCATTCCCCTTGTCTTTCAGTAGTGTCCACTCTTTAAATCCACAACTCCTAATCACTTAAAATAGATACTGGAGTTAGATGAGCTTCAATTCACCATTGTTACCTAAGTGCTAGGTTATTTAACCTGGCCAACTTTAACCTTTTTTGAGTTTCAGTTTGTTCATTTGTGTGTAAATCTGTTTTTATTTTTGAATTAAACTCTACGCCCAACAGGGGGCTCAAATTCAGGATCCCAAGATCAAGAGTCACGTGCTGTATTGACTGAGCCAGCCAGGTACCCCCTGAGTTTCAGTTTGTTTTTTGATATCCTAAGCGTTGCTATGAAAATTAAAATGAGATTATTGTAACCAGATGCTATTTCCCACAAGTAGTGAAAACCCGTATTAAATAATAGCCAAAAATCCAGGCATAGAGTGGCCCTACGGCTGCTTGATTTACAGCTCAGCAATACATGAGCTACCCATGTTTTTTTCATCTTTGCCCTCTGCCATCCTCAACATGTGGTTTAATGCTCCTAATGATTGCATAAGGGTTGCCATGGTTCCCAGTGTTACGCAGTCATAACTGTAAAGTGGAAGAAGAAAGTTTCTTGTCTTTAAAAGCAAGGAAACCTTTCTACTACCGCCTTCCCCTGGACACCAATGGGACTAACCTTGTGCTGACCAAAGCTGAATCACAGGCTTACTCTAGCAAGTAACATACTTGGTTTTGAATAATTAAGATTCATCTCCTGGGGATAAGGGAGAGGCCCCCACCTTCCTAGTAATAGTTATTATTACTGCTGCATTTGTGAACCTTAGGACTCTGTCCTTGGACCTTTTTTCCCCATCTGCATTCATTCTAGTATAATCTCTAGCCTCGAGGTTTTAGGATCACCTCTACTCCCAATTTTTCATCTTCCATCTGGACTGCTTCTATGAATACTAGACTCATATCTCCTACTGGCTATTAGATACTACCATTCCTAAGTTTAATAAGCATCTTAAACTTAATATGTCCAATATTGAAATCCCCAATTCCCCACCTCTCATTTCTTCTGTCTTCCGATATTAGTCAATAGCAATTTTGTTCTTTACATTTGCTGAATATGAAAAATCTTGTAGTTATTGATTTCTCTCACATTCCCACATCTGAGTCATCAGGAAGTCCTATTGACTCTACCTTTAAAATAAATAACACCTCCACTGCTACATCATTGTCCAAACCACCTGAATTATTGCAATACATTCTTATTGGTCTTCCATCATTGCCCACCATACTTTCCCACTCTTTTCTTAACATAAAAACAATAGCAATCCCGTCATTCTGCATCAAATTCTCCAGTGGCTTCTCATCTTCCCTCAATACAAGTCAAAGTCTTTAGTGGCCTACAAGATTCTATACCATCTAGCCTCTTATTATTTCTCTGACTGTCCCCACCCCATCATTGCGACACAGCTGTACCTTGAAGATAACTGACATTCCCTCACCTCCAGACTTTTGTACTTGATTTTTCCCTCTACCTGGTATCAACCCCCACGTATATACATAGCTTTCTCCCTTTCCTCTTTCAGGTCATAGTACAAATGTCATTTTCTCTGTGAAGCCATTTCTGCCCACCCCATCTAAAATTTTAATTCTTTTATTTTCCTTAGCTCCTACCACCATCTAACATTGCATATAGTAGTGTTTTTAAAAATATTTTAAATTTTTAAATCTTTATAGGAGTGCCTGGGTGGCTCAGTCAGTTAAGCTGCTGACTCTTGGTTTTGGCTCAGGTCATGATCTCAGGGTCCTGGGATTGAGCCCTGAGTGGGGCTTCATGCTTTGCACAGAGTCGGCTACAGATTCTCTTCCTCTCTCTCTCCGTCCCCTTCTACCCCTCCCCCTGCTCACACACGCTTGCTTTCTCTATCTCTCAAAAAGATTTTTAAAAAATATTTATAGGGATGCCTGGGTGGCTCACACACGCTTGCTTTCTCTATCTCTCAAATAAAAAGATTTTTAAAAAATATTTATAGGGATGCCTGGGTGGCTCAGTCAGTTAAGCGTCTGCCTTTGACTTGGGTCGTGATCCCGGGGTCGTAGGATCGAGTCCTCATTGGGCTGCTTGCACAGCAGGGAGCCTGCTTCTCCCTCTGCCTGCCACTGCTGTTCCCCCTGCTTGTGCGCTCTCTCTCCCTCTGGCAAGTAAATAAATAAAATCTTAAAAAAAAAAAAAAGGACCAAAAATTCTTTAAAAAAATATCTTCTATCTTCTCTCTTAGAATGTAAAGAACATGAGGCAGGAATTATTGTTCATACTGTATCCCCAGTACGTAGAAAGATGCCTTGGCATATGGGAGGTCCTTAAAATGTTTGTAAAGACGTGAATGTCTATTCATCATGATTTCTTGGTTTCAGCTGGGTCCAGGTTAGTAATCTTACTGGTTTTAGATAAAGTTCCCACCTATTTCTCATAACTGCTATGCCAGACCATCACCATTCTTATCAAATGCCCTACTTTTAGTCTCAGCTCTTTACTAGTGGATGTCTTTTTAACAATTTTTTTTAAAGAACATTGATAGCATCTATGAACTTCTTTTTCTTCCTAGTCTATCCTCTTGCCTTCAGATTTATAAATTGGTCCTTACGTATTTTCTATTAATTTCAGAGCCCACTTCTCATTTTGTTCAAATTTTATCTACTTGTACTCTTGGAAGCAAACACTCCTATCTTCTCTGAACCTTACCTAAGCAATCATTTTGTAAGTATTTTTATATATCTTGTTTTCCTCTACATTGTTTTCTTCTTCTCTTGACCATCTTAAAACCTCCCTTATTCCCTTCCTTATATACGATTCTCTTTTTTCCTTCAGATGACTTTCTTGAAATGTTTAAATTTACTATTCCATTTTCATATCCCTCTTGTTCAATTCACTGGATTCTGGCTTTTGCTTTTCATTGCCTATAATTACGTCTACTTCATAGGATTGTTGTGAGAGATTAGATGAGGTTATATGTGTTGTTAGAGTAGTGCTTGCACATAGTTAATGTTTTTTTGAGTGCTTACCATGATTACCTATAACTCTTGAAACCAAAATCACTCTTGTGGGTACTCTTTATTACCTTTCTTTTTTTTTTTTTTAAGATTTTATTTATTCAACAGAGATAGAGACAGCCAGCGAGAGAGGGAACACAAGCAGGGGGAGTGGGAGAGGAAGAAGTAGGCTCATAGCGGAAGAGCCTGATGTGGGGCTCGATCCCATAATGCCGGGATCACGCCCTGAGCCGAAGGCAGACGCTTAACCGCTGTGCCACCCAGGCGCTCCTCTTTATTACCTTTCTGTACTTTCCTGTATCCTTCATGAAATGCTCCTCCTCTTGATTTTGGAACACCAGTGGTATCAGGATGCTTTCACCTTCAAGTGAGTCCAATGATGGGTGGCTCCATGGTTGATTCAGAGATGCAACAACACTATTGAGAACCCAGGGTCTTGCTCTCTTTACCTTCTGCCATTCTCACTGTGTCACAGATGTTTACCTTCAAGGTTGTAAGATAACAAGACTCATGTTTTCATTATCCGAAAGCAGAAAAGCAGTGCTGGGGTTTCTCCTGGGCAGGTAGTTCTGTATAGGGAGGACAGTCTGCCTAAAGTTCCCCAGAGCATTTCCCTTACATCTCATTGGTCACCCCTACACCAATCACTGGCAAAAGGCAATGTGATTAGTATGATTGATTTAAACTAACCATGAGTCACTCCCCAGGAACTGGGGAAGCTCCCACCTTCCTTGAGTTCATTATTTTGGAAGAAATTAGGTATCTGTTAAGCCGGAAAGAAGATAGTAATGGCTATTTGGTTCATAATCAGTAGTGTCTGTCATTCCATTCTCACTTGGTCTCTGATTGTTCCTTCTCAGTGTTTTTCATTGTCTCCGCTTGATTGATATGTCCCTTAAATGTGGGGCATCCTAAAGTTCTGTCTTTCATTCTTTCAAAAATTATTCCTCTTTTCTACTTTAAAATACCACCTGTGTTATAATATTTTCTATAGCTTTATTTCAGCTAAGACTTTTTTCCTAAGCCCCAGTTCAGAATATCCAAGTCTGTCCTGGACATCTTCATCCACATTCAATTCAATTAAATATGTTTTACTAGGTTTTGGGGAGTCAAATAAACCTTTGCCCTATATGATCTTACATTAGAGTTGGGGAGTTAATCAGAGAAATGAGTTGTTATAACACAGATAGTAATTAGGAACGCAGTCTTAGCAAGCGATAAAATTTACCAAGTATAGAAGTAACATAATGAATGGGTGACTGATTAGCAGGGTGGTAGACATGTTCTGGTGGATCTCCTTTTCCCCTTCAAATGTACTCCTCCTATATTCTATATTCTATACTGTCGATAGTAGCCCAACCGAACACACCTTTGTTCAATCTAGAAACCAGGGCAATCTAAAAACCCTTCTTTTTATATCCTAGTCATACTTCAGGTCTCTGTAATTTCTCACTTCATTGAATTATTTACTTAGTAAAAGTAAATTGAATAGCAATGTATTATAAGGCTTTATACTTGGGGGAAAAAAGTTGTAGAAAAACCCCCCAAACTGGAACTCTCGGGGATGTTACAACCCTGTGGGTGAGGCATAAGCACACAGATGGTTATGTAGTTGTGATAAGTGACAGAGTGGAGATACTGGGGAAAATACGGGAACTCAAGGTCAAGGGAACCTAATCCAAGCTGGCACTCAGATTTGCCCAACTAGAGGCTAAGTCTCAAAGTGGTAGTAAGCTCTGTGCAGCGAGGGAAGAGTGGAATACACCCACACCATTTCCTTTGTACATACCAAAGAAACATCACTTCAGAGACATTACTTTAGGTGACTGTACTTAATATTGCTGTTGCTCAAAAACAGTTTTTTATCGATCATCATTAATTTAGAAGATTACTGGTTGTAGTATATCATACAGTTGATCCTTCATTATTCACCAATTCTGTACTTTCATATTTGCCCTCACTAAAATTTACTTGTATCCCCGAAATCGGTATTTGGGATGCTTTCCTGGTCATTTGCAGACATATGCAGAGGCAGAGCAGCAAAATAATATGAATCCTATGTTCCCAGCTGAGGTCCAACAAGGCAGTGCTTAGACTTCTTATTTTAGCTCTCGTAACAAGCCTTTGTGATTTATTAGTGCATTTTTGTATTTTTTGCATATGTATGCTTTTTGTTAGTGATTTCACTGTTTAAAGAAATATTTCAGCATAGGGCTGAATTGCTGTCTAGTGTTCCTAGGCACAAGAAGGCTGTGATGTGCATTATGGAGAGAATCCATGTGTTAGATAAGCTTTTTTCAGGCATGAGTTACAGTGCTGTTGGCCATGAGTTCCATGTTAAATTAAATGAGGCATCTTGAAACAGAAACATACGGAAAACAAGGTTATGTATTGATGATAACCCTGCCATTTCCCTTAGGGGCAATGGTTCAGTATTTGCTAATTCCCAACGTTATTTATGGCCAGGGAGGGATGGGTTAGATGAGGATGGTTAAGCCGGACAATACAGAGGTATGATTATTAAAGTTTCTGTCAACCTTTTAAAACATATTCTGCCCTTGTGATAAACAAATAGCTTCCTCACCACCCTAAATATTCTAATGTATTCCCCTTAGCAGACATGCCCAGGTTGAGAATTAGTTTACAAGTTTTATTTTACCATTAGCCAAGCTGATGTTTTATAGTGAAAGCTGTGTTTAATAGTGAAAGCTACAGTTTTTTAAAAGTTTACTAGGTACAATAAAATTTTATTATGGTACATGCTTAGACTTCCCTCTCCCTCTAGTCAAGAATAATTTGTATAAAGCAAGGATTGGCAAACATTTTTTGTTAAAGGCCAGACAGTAAATTTTTAGGTTTTGGGGGCCATGGTCTCTGCCGCAACCCCTCAACTGTGCCACTGTATTGGGAAAGTGGTAACAGACACTAGGTACTATTGTATATATTTGTATTGTAAACTCCTGATACTGTTTTATCCTTCATGGCATGTAACACAGTAGGGCCTCAATAACTGTTGCCTTGACTTCCTGATTTAGCTTAGATAATAAAAAGGCTATATTTTAAAATATTTAAAAGTCAAACGTTAAAAACCATCCATTTAAAATTAAGTTATTCTTGGGGCACCTGGGCAGCTCAGCGAGGCCACCAGCTCTTGATTTTGGCTCAGGTCATGATATCAGTGTCCTGGGATTGAGCCCCAAGCCTGGTGTGGGGCTCCCCGCTCAGAGGCAAGTCTGCTTGGGTTTCTCTCCCTCTACTCTTCCCCCCATTCGCATTCTCTTTCTCTCTCTGTCTCAAATAAATAATCTTAAAAAAAATAATAACATTAAATTATTCTTGAATCCTATTTTGTTCTCTTTTCTTTAAATGTCCTTCTTTAAGCAATTTCCGTAGTCTGGGCTTGTTATATTTGGAGTTAGGCAATCAATGGCCTAATTTTATAGTAGCTGGTGAATATTATAGAACATGTTGGCTTATTTTATACATTTCCTAATACTTAACATTTGGTAGGTTGCAATAAAGTCTTTGAATCATAGTTAAATCACAGTAGCAGTGGTTTAATTATTATGACTTTATGGATGCGATGTATTATAAAGATATTTTGTAGTTTGGGTTAGGTACTGATTTAAATTAAAAGAAATCGATTTAGAGTTATAAACAGTTGGAGAGCTAAACAAACTTGCTAGATAATCAGTTTATTGCAGTTTTAGCTAAGATTCTAACAGTTCAGTGAAATCGCAGCCTGTGTTCTTCTTTCCTGCCTCCGCTCTGTGCTACAGACATCTTTTTCTTTGTATTACTTGTCTTATTCTGAGGAACTGTTGGCTTCACTGTGGCCACAGACTGCTCCCCTTTCTCTAGCCACCCAAGTAAGTTTTCCCACAGATTCTGATGCTTTCTTGATGACTACTTATGAGAGGAGAAACTTTAGAAAAGTTTAAAGTGAAAATCACATAAATTCCTCATTTCCTAGTGTCCCTTTTACTTTCAACACTGTGAAAGTATATATACTAAGTGAACATGTGTAAATGGAGCCATTCCCACTACTTTAATATAAAGTATCATTTCAAAAAAATACAAGTATCTTTTCTTTTTCTTTTTTTAAGACTTTATGTATTTATTTGAGAGAGAAAGAAAGCATGAGAGAGAGAGAGAGAGAGAATGAGCAGGGGAAGGGGAGGGGCAGAAGGAGAAGCAGGCTCCCCGCTGAGCAGAGAGCCTGATGCAGGACTCAATCCCACGGCCCTGGGATCATGACCTGAGCTGAAGGCAGATGCTTAACCAACTGAGCTCCCCAGCTGCCCCACAAGTATTTTTTTCTTCAAGATAAAAAATGGAATACTATTTTTCAACATTATTGAGGTAAAATTGACAAAATTGTAAAACACTTGAAGTGTGCACTGTGATAATTTGATATACATATGCATTGTAAAAGGACTCCTCCCCTCTAGTTAATTCACATCCGTCACCTCACATATTTACCTTTTTGTAAGATAGTAAATGCTTCATGAGTTTGCATGTCAGCCTTGCACAGGGGCCTTGCTAATCTTTCAGTGTTATTCCAGTTGCAGTATATGTGTTGCTGAAGTGAGTACTGGGATACTATTTTATAAGTAAAAATGGACTTTTCTTTAGAGTGCATCTGTTAAGATTTTATTTCCCGTAAATGTACATGTGAGAGATGTGTATGTGTGATACTTAAGTTCACAGGTTGAGGTTTCTGAAAAATTGGGTCATAGCACTGGTGATTTGTAGAAACCTCTATATCTACATTGGCTAATACAGTGGCCACTAGGAAAGCTAAAGACCTGAAATTGGCTATCTGAATTGAGATGTTGTATAAGTGTAAAATTCACACTGGGGGGCGCCTGGGTGGCACAGCGGTTAAGCGTCTGCCTTCGGCTCAGGGCGTGATCCCGGCGTTATGGGATCGAGCCCCACATCAGGCTCCTCCGCTGGGAGCCTGCTTCTTCCTCTCCCACTCCCCCTGCTTGTGTTCCCTCTCTCGGTGGCTGTCTCTATCTCTGTCAAATAAATAAATAAAATCTTTAAAAAAAAAAATTCACACTGGATTCTGAAGACTTAATGCCAAAAAAAGAGTATAGAAGATCTTATTATCTTTATAATGATTACATGTTGTGATGATAATATCTTGGATTTATTGGGTTAAATAAAATACATTACTAAAATTAATTTTACATTTCTTTTTACTTTTTTTAAAATGTGGATCCTAGAAATGTTCATATGACATATGTGGCTCACTTTATATTTCTGTTGGACAGCATTGCTCTAGATTATATGATCTGTCAACATAGTCAAAGTGTTATAATCAAATATCAATTTACAAGACCCATTTAAAATGACCTAGAATTCTATAGTTCTTTTTGGCTCTCTGATTCAGTATTAAAAAGCAATGTAGAGAACATTTTATTTTAACTAATTCCAAAATGCTAGGAAAGTATGAGATTAGCTCACTGTATATTCACTAGTTCTCTAGTAAGTTTTTCAATGACTTCTTGTAAAAAAGGGTGGAAAGAAGGGCAAGTTGTTACTGGGCTATTTTATTAGAATACTTTTTTTTTTTTAAATTGAGTAGGCCCCACACACAACGTGAGTAGGCTTGAACTCATGACCCTGAGATCAAAGAGTCACATGCTCTACTGACTGAGCCAGTCAGGAGCCCCAGGATACATTTTAATATCATCACAGAATAAAATCAGCTCTACACTCCCAAAAAAGGAATTTATTTTTTAAGTTTTTACTTATTAAGTAATCTCTACACCCAGTGTGGGGCTTGAACTCACAATCCTGAGATCGAGTCATGTGCTCTTCCAACTGAGCCAGCCAGGTGCCCCAGGAAATTTTATTTGTTTGTTTATTTGTTTGTTTATTTACTTAGTAGGCTCCACGCTCAGGGTAGAGCCCCATTCAGGGCTTGAACTCCTGACCCTGAGATCAAGACCTGAGCTGATTTTAAGAGTTGGATGCTTAATCGCCTGAGCCACCCAAGTGCCCCAGAAATTATTTTTTAAAAACAAAATATTTCTGATTCTTCAGATAACTCTAGTAATTTTTATAAACTTATTAAAACAATTTCATGTTATCTTATTTTTTGAAGGCATGTACTTTTAAATTTTATTTATTTTTATGTTTTTATATTTTATTTATTTATTTTTAGAGAGAGAGGGGAGGGGTAGAGGGAGAGACAGAATCTTAAGCAGGCTCCACACCCATGTGCCGATGTGGGTCTTGATCCCATGACCCTGAGATCATGACCTGAGCCCAAATCAAGAGTAGACACTTAACTGACTGAGCCACCCAGGTGCCCCTGTTTGTTTATTTTAAAATTTTATTTTTAAGTAATCTCTACACCCAACATGGGGCTTGAACTCACAACCCCAAGATCAAGAGTTGCATGCTCCATGACTGAGCCAGCCAGGTGCCCCTGTACTTTTAAATTTTGTTGTAAATATTTTCTTTTGTAAAGGCCATTAAATCAAAATTAAATGTGCATATTCTATTATAGTGCTTTCTGCAGGAAAAGTATTATCAAATCAAGCAATGACACCATATTAAAACTTGAAAACTTTGGGAGTTACCAATATAACTATGGTGATAAAGTGCTGGGAAATTCTAATGGTACAGGTAATAGTTCAAGGAGAGTTATGGCTGATAAAAACTCTTGTTCTCTTTTTAGGTTAGTTTGACATCTTTTACTGTTGCTCTCAAAGCTTACAAATATGAATGAAACTTTGTCAAGAACACTGTACCTTAGTACCAAGAAAGTAACTTCACTAGCGTCACAGTAAACTGACACTTAAGAAATGTCAAATACCTGGGATGCCTGGGTGGCTCAGTTGGTTGAGTGTCCTGGGATCGAGTCCCACATCAGGCTCCCTGGTCAGTGGGGAGCCTGCTTCTCCCTCTGCATTCCCCCAGCTTGTGCGCACGGTCTCTCTGTCTCTCTCTCGACTCTGACAAATAAATAAAATCTAAAAAAGAAAAAAAGAAAAGAATGTCAAAAAGCTTTTAAAAGAAAGTTGTTTTTGGGGTGCCAGTCTGGCTTAGTTGTTAGAGCATGCAACTCTTGATCTTGGGGTTGTGAGTTCGAGCCCCACATTGGGCATAGAGTTTACTTTAAAAAATAAGTTTGTTTCAAAGACCTAATGATTTAGCCGTTTTTGAAGAACAGGAAGGAGCAGTCATTAAGTTAAAAAAATGACATTCAAAACTCTCCACAATCTGACCATAACCTTTTTTGTCAGCTTCCTAATGTGAGCCTGCCTAAATCCCATGCTGTAATCTGACCAGTCTTTTTGCTATATCACATACATTTTATGTTCTTTTCCATTGGGCTTTCTGTTCTCGGTCCAAATTGAAAACCCTCCCTGTGCTCCTCTTTCTAAACCTTATTAATCTTTCAAAACACTGCTCATATTTTTCTTTTATAAAACTTCCCCATACCAGCCCAAGATGAACATATAATTAACATTTGTATATTTTTTTTTTTTTGTAAAGCCCTTTCACATATTTTCTCATTCTGTAAGTCAGTCTAATGAGATAGATGATGTTATCTATTTGATAGAGTAAGGGAACTGAGTCTCAGAGAAATAGTCATTTTTCCAGAACTTCATGTAGATACTAAATAGTGAAGCTAAGAATATTAGAACCAATTCGTCTCATTCCAAGTTTCATGATCTTTTCTCTGTGGCTTAATGGTCCCTTAAATCCTGTAACAGTTACTTAACATACAAAGCCATTAATTGTTTACCTTATTTCTATCAAATTATTTAGCTTGATTGTTAGCTGTAGGCTTGAAGGGATATGTAGATTGTACATGGGGAAGGAGGAATAAATGGAAAAGGTGAAGAGAGCTAAATACATTTCTTGGTAATAGATTCAAAGAGGTCGTTAAGAGCTCTTCACCAGTCCACTTGCTTTTCTAAAAGCATTATACTTTTTTAAAACTGTGATTCCTAGACTTGCTCCTTTTCCTCTACCTACCTTGGTGCCAAATTTTTAGTGTAATTCTTAAAGCAGAGGTAAACAGTGAGGTCTTCCCTGACCATCCTGGTAAAGTAGCCCCTCCCTCAATCCCAGCCTTAGGACCATTTAAAATTTTTCTTTTTTCTTTTTTTTTTTTTTTAAAGATTTTATTTATTTATTCGACAGAGATAGAGACAGCCAGTGAGAGAGGGAACACAAGCAGGGGGAGTGGGAGAGGAAGAAGCAGGCTCATAGCGGAGGAGCCTGATGTGGGGCTCGATCCCATAACGCCGGGATCACGCCCTGAGCCGAAGGCAGACGCTCAACCGCTGTGCCACCCAGGCGCCCCCATTTAAAATTTTTCTTAAAAGCACTTCATACTATCTAAAATTCTATCATTTCTTTATTAACTTATTTCTTGGTTGTCTTCTCCCACTAGAATATAAGTTGAATGAAAGTAAGGATGTTGTGTATCTGGTTTATAGCACATAGTAAGCACTCAGTCAGTATTGCTGAATGAGATACTTTATTCATGGAAAGTGTTCACTATGATAACATCGATCTTTTAAAACAAGTTTTATATACTCATCAAATACTATACAATATGCACTCAAATGCTATTGACTGTCTAATTCCAAATACGAGTCCAAATTACTGTAATTACCTAAAGAAGAACATTTTATAGTTAAGAAAAAAATAGGATTTCTAGAACACTTAAATAGGGTTTAATGTCTTAAAGACACTTGCCTTAAATTTACTTATTCTGTCTTATAACCTAGATGGAGTAAGAAATGAATCTCTTTAATATTTTTTCTATTTTTTCCCTAAAGATAAATTTGCATTTGAAACAAATGAAACAAAATTTTGATGACAAAATTTTTAGGTATTGTAACTTATGCTCAAAGTCTAAGGTCTTTCTACAAGAATGAAAATTTAGCATCTGAGTTCCAAAGTTACAACAGAAGCTGCAGCAACAAGAACTAAGGCTGGAAAGATCTGACTCTAAAATCAAAGATAATATTTTAAGGGGCACCTTGCAGGCTCAGTCAGTGGAGCATGCAACTCTTGATCTCCAGGTCGTGAGTTCAAACTCCTCACTGGGTGTAGAGATTACTTAAACAACAAAACAAAAAAACATATTTTAAGAATACAAACATTGTACCATTTATTTTTAAAAATTTAAGTAGATTTTATTTTTTTAGAGCAGTTTTAAGTTCACAGCAAAATTGAGTGGAAGGTACAGAAGTTTCCCATAAACCTCCACACGTGCACAATCTACCCCACCCCATGACCAATGTCTCCCACTAAATGGAACATTTATTTACAACTAATGAATTTATATTGATACATCATTATCACCCAGAGTCTATAATTTACATTAGGGTTCACTTCTGGTTTTGTACATTCTATGACTTTGGACAAATGTATAAGGACATGTGCCCACCATTTCAGTATCATACAGAGTAGTTTCACGGCCCTAAAAATCCTCTGTACTCTACCAATTTATCCTTCCCTTCCCACTAACCCCTGACAACCACTGATTTTTTTTTTTTAATTGTCACCATAGTTCTACCTTTTCCAGAATGTCATATAATATATAGCCTTTTCAGACTGGTTTCTTTCACTTTAGTAATATACATTTACGGTTCCTCCAATGTCTTTTCATGGGTTGCTAGCTCCTTTCTTTTTAGTACTGAATAATATTCCATTGTCTGAATGGCCATAGTTTATCACATTCACCTGCTAGAGGACATCTTGGTTGCTTCCAAGCTTCCAAGTTTGGGCAGTTATAAATGAGGCTGCTATAAATATCCATGTGCGGGTTTCTGTGTAGACCTAGGTTTTCAATTCCTTTGAGTAAATACCAAGGAACATGATTGTGGGATCGTATGATAAGGGTATGTTTAGTTTTCTAAGAAACCACCAAATTATCTTCCAAAGTGTACTATTTTGCCCTCCCACCAACAGTGAATGAGAATTCCTGTTGCTCTACATCTTTGCCAGCATTTGGTGTTGCTGGTGTTCTGGATTTTGGCCATTTTAATAGCTGTGTTGTGGTATATTTGTTTTTATTTGCATTTCACTGATGACGTTTGATATGGAGCATCTTTTCATATGCTTATTTGCCATCTGTATGGTGAGGTTTCTGTTAAGGTTTTTGGCCCATTTTTTAATTGGGTTGTTTGTTTTTTTATTGTTGAGTTTTAAGAATTCTTTATATATTTTTGGGTTTTTTTGTTTTGTTTTGTTTTTCCTTTTTTTAATTTAAATTCCATTAATTAACATATAGTGTATTTCTAGTTTCAGAGGTAGAGGTCAGTGGTTCATCAGTCTTCTATAATACGCGGTGCTCATTACATCACGTGCCCTCCTTAATGTCCCTCACCTAATTAACCCATCCCTCCACCCTCTCCCCTCCAGCAACGCTCAGTTTGTTTCCTGTGATTAAGAGTCTCTTATGGTTTGTCTCCCTTTGATTTTGTCTATTTTTTCCCTCTCTTCCCCTATGATCCTCTGTTTTGTTTCTTAACTTCCACATATGAGTGAGATCATATGATAATTGTCTTTCTCTGATTGGCTTATTTTGCTTAGCATAATACCCTCTAGTTCCATCCACGTCATCACAAATGGTAAGATTTCATTTTTTAATGGCTGAGTAGTATTCCATTGTGTGTATATACACACACACACCACATCTTTATCTTTTCATCTGTCAGTAGACATCTGGGCTCTTTCCATAATTTGGCTATTGTGGACATTGCTGCTATAACTGTTGGGGTACAGGTGCCCCTTCGGGTCACTGTATTTGTATCTTTGGGGTAAGTGCAATTGCTGGGTCGTAGGGTAGCTCTATTTTCAACTTTCTGAGGAGCCTCCATACTGTTTTCCAGAGGGGCTGCACCAGCTTGCATTCCCACCAAAAGTGTAAGAGGTTTCCCCTTTCTCTGCATCCTTGCCAATATCTGTCGTTTCCTGGCTTGTTAATTTTAGCCATTCTGACTCGTATGAAGTGGTATCCCATTGTGGTTTTGATTTGTATTTCCCTGATGCCGAGTGATGCTGAGCATTTTTTCATGTGTCTGTTGGCCATTTGTATGTCTCCTTTGGAGAAATGTCTGTTCATGTCTTCTCCCATTTCTTGTTTGGATTATTTGTTCTTTGGGTGTTGAGTTTGATACGTTTTTTATAGATTTTGGATACTAGCCCTTTATCTGATAAGACATTTGCAAATATCTTCTCCCATTCTGTCACAAAGGAAAAAAAAAGTTCTTTATATATTTTGGATAATAGTCCTTTATCAGATATGTCTTTTTTTTTTTTTTTCCTCTGAAGATTTTACTTAAATTCAGGTTAGTTAACATATAGTGTAGTATTGGTTTCAGGAATAGAACTTAGTGATTCATCACTTACATGTAAAACCCAGTGCTCATCCCAACAAGTGGTCTCCTTAATGCCCATCACCCATTTAGCCCATCCCCCTGCCCACCTCCCCTCCAGCAACCCTCAGTTTGTTCTCAAAATTAAGAGTCTCTTGTTTGCCTCCGTCTCTGTTTTTATCTTATTTCATTTTTTCTTTCCCTTCTTCTATGTTCGTCTGTTTTGTTTCTTAAATTCCCATATGAGTGAAATCATATGGTATTTGTCTTTCTCTGATTGACTTATTTCGCTTAGCATAATACCTTCTAGTTCCATCCACATCGTTGCAAATTCAGATATCTTTTGAAATATTTTCTCCCAATCTGTGGCTTGTTTTTTCATTCTCTTGATGATTCCTTCTCAGCAAAAAATTACAATTTTAATGCAGTCCAGCTTACCATTTCTCTCTTTCACGAACTGTTCCTTTGGTATTATATTTAAAAATCATTGCCAGGGGCGCCTGGGTAGCACAGTTGTTAAGCGTCTGCCTTCGGCTCAGGGCATGATCCCGGCATTCCGGGATCGAGTCCCACATCGGGCTTCTCCGCTGGGAGCCTGCTTCTTCCTCTCCCACTTAACTGCTGTGTTCCCTCTCTTGCTGGCTGTCTCTTTGTCACATAAATAAATAAAATTAAAAAAAAAATCATTGCCAAACCCAAGGTCATCTAGATTTTTTCATATGTTCTAGGGGTTTTATAGTTTTGCATTTGACACTTAGGTCTATGATCCATTTTGAGTTAATTCTTGTGAAAGGTTTAAGGTCTGTGTCTAGATTCATTTCTTTGCAAGTGGATGTCCAGTTGTTCAGCACTATTTGTTAAAAAGACTGTTTTTTCTCCCTTGTATTGCCTTTGCTCTTTTGTCAAAGATCAGTTGACTATATTATATGTGTCTATTTCTGGGTTCTCTATTCTGTTCCATTGGCCTGTTTGCCTGTTCTTTCACCAATACCACACTGTCATGATTACTGTGTTTGAAATAGTCAATGTCTTTGAGATTTGTATTTGAAATACAATGAATGCCACCTATGTGAAAGTTTAATGATTTTAAATTTTAACAGAGTCAAGATGAGTAAGTAGCATATTAACTGGGGTATTTGGAAAGAGCCATTTATTCTTAGTTCGACAGCTGTTGTGTGTGGATGTATATGCTTGTAAATAAGGACATTTTATTATCCCTATGGTATGGTAATTTTTTTTCTAGAAAAAAGTTCTAGTTCATATGATGAGATGAGATCACTGTCATCACAATAGTAGCTAACACTTTCATAGTCCTCATTATGTGCCAGTTACATTTAATTGTGTCACACATTTATCTTATTTATCCTCACAACAGCCCTATGAAGTAGATATTAATGCCAATCCCACTTGACAGATGAGGAAACTGAGGCACAGCAAAGTTAAGTCCAAAGCCACACAGCTAGTAAGTGGTGTTACCAGGACTCTAACCCAGGCAGGCAGTCTGGCTCCAAAATACGTGTTTTTTAAACACTACGCTCTCAGTATTCCTTGGTGCCACCCTAGCAAATTTTATAACCACTATTTAGCTATCTAAAGCACTGTGAGAACAAAGTGTAAAAGAGCCTCAGTTTGTTTATTCTTGGATAAGAAGTACTGGGGAATGGAAGTCACAACTAACTAAAATTAATTACTTGATGAGAAAATTCTGGACTGAATGTACCCATTTAAGAATTAAATAGTGACAGGAAAAGTTTCCAACAGGAGCATTGGTAAAATATTAGAAGTCATCAGTCTTTAAGTGTTTAAGTGATGATCTGAATTTCAATAGTGATTTCTTCTGAGACTCTGGACGGCATGTTGTCTTTCTTTGTACTAATGTATTATAAACTGAGAAATGATCTGTGAATTGGAGAAAAAAACTTTTTTATTGTCTATTAATAAAGCCAAAGTAGAGGTGAAGATGGTATCAGTTGAATGACTACTTATGTACTTTTAAGACTTTTGTGTGTGGTAAAGTGCTATTTTTAGCTCTCATGATCTAAACATATATAATATTTTAAGCTGTGATTATACAATCAAAAAGGACTCATACTTCTGTAAAAATAATTTATCTATAATTATTATGAAAGCATGATATCACAAATAAGGAAGATTTGTTAAAGTTTTTGAAAAAAAATATGTCATTACAATTTTTACTTAATTCTGGCCCATGTCTCCCTAAGAGTGACATACTTCCTCCACATATATTATTGGGCACAAAAACTGTTAAACTGTGTTTTATTTTATTTTATGTTATTTTTTTTTAAAGATTTTATTTATTTATTTGACAGAGAGACAGCCAGCGAGAGAGGGAACACAAGCAGGGGGAGTGGGTGAGGAAGCAGGTTCCCCGCAGAGGAGCCTGATGCGGGGCTCAATCCCAGAACTCCGGGATCACGCCCTGAGCCGAAGGCAGCCGCTTAACGACTGCACTACCCAGGCGCCCCTGTTAAACTGTGTTTTTAAAAAAAACTTTAATAAACAAATTAATAAACACACTTACGTTTTCTGATTTAGTTGAAAAAATTAAATCTCTTAAAATACAGCGTAACTTACCTTCAGTTAGAGATGAATCACCCCACCGCAGCATGAGAACTTAAACTTGTAAACTGTAAATATTAAGAAGAATCTTTTTGTAATTTTCATATATTTATTTATTTACTTACTTACTTGTTTACTTATTTACTTATTTACTTATATTTAAAGTAAGCTCTACACCCAATATGGGACTTGAACTCTTGACCCCAAGATCAAGAGTCACATGTCATGCCAACTGAGCCAGCCACACATATATATACCTATAAAATCACATAAGCAGGATTTATGTGATTTTTAAACAATATTTCAAATAGATTATTATGTAGTTTTTTTGGCTTTGCTTTTCTTTTTTACTTTTCTTTTCTTTTTCTTTCTTTCTTTTTTTTTCTTTTTTTTAAGATTCCATCTATCTGAGAGAGAGAGAGCATGAGCAGGGGAAAGAGGGAGAAGCAGGCTCCCCGCTGATCAGGGAGCCAAATGTGGGGCTTGAACCTGGACTCTGGGATCATGACCTGAGCCAAAGGCAGACATTTAACGGACTGAGCCTCCCAGGTGCCCCTATTTTTACTTTTAAAAATATTAAATGAGACTTGTTCACATCTCAGCTCCATTTTCCCTAAAAACTGCCACTACTTTTCCCTTTATGTACTCTATTTTTGTCATGATAATTATTTATAGGGATGACAATTGGTCACACACCCCCATAAAAAAAAAAAAACCCTACACTTATCTCATAGATGAAAAAAACTTAGATGAAAACAATTTAATGTAAAGTGACTGTGTAATGGATTTGTAACCCCTAAGTGGTAGAGGATACAGCTCAGTCTGAAAAAGTAAATGTAAGAGCAAAATTTCTCTAAAGTACTATGTAGTTTAATAATTATATCAATCCACTAGCCTGCTGCATCTAATTGCAATGAGTATATTGGTATATTTAACAGTTTTTTTTTTCCTTTGGATTATTTCTAGGGACAAATTTCCAGGTATGGTATTTACAGAGATTTTAAAATCATTTTTAATAATTGTTCCCAGGGTCTCCTGGGTGGCTCAGTCAGTTAAGTGTCTGACTCTTGATCTCAGCTCAGGTTTTGATCACAGGGTTGTGAGTTGCTCCCAAATGTTTTAAAATTATTTTTATTATTTATTTATTTTTAATGGCTAAATGGGTATTTGTTTTATTGTTATCCATTTTGAACTGTCCATTTATATCATATACTTTTTTTGTATATCTCACTGTATTAGTTTCCTAGGGCTGCTAAAAAAAGTTGTCACAAAGTAGACATCTTAAAACAACAGAAATTTATTCTCACACTTCTGGCAGCTAAACCAAGGTGTGGGTAGGACCACCCTCCTTTCAAAGGCTCTCAGAGATAATCCTAGGAGAGTAGTATAGATCTACACATTTCAGGAATAACTTTTCTGCTTATTTGAGAGTTTATCATTCTTTTAAAATAAAAATGTAGTGGATTTTATTTTATTTTTATTTTTTTATTTTTAAGTAGGCTCCATACCCAGCTTGGATCCTAATGTAGGGCCTGAACTCCTGACCCTGAGATCAAGATCTGAGCTGAGACCAAGAGTTGGATGCTTAACTCACTGAACCACCTAGGTGCCCAGGGAATTTTAGCTCTTAAAAAAAAGGGTGTTTTTCCTTGGTAGCCTGAATGTACTGTTTCCTTTTTCCCTGGGCCTACCTTGTTTCCTGGGATCCATGTTTTTTTTTTCTGCTCACTTGACTTTGAAGTAGTGGAAGGGTAGTCAGGCTCACCTGGCTCTGGGTATGAGTTGGCCTTGATCCCTGCAACCTCCTCCTGATGCTGCCATACTTATTTTCTTTATTGAAGTATAGCTGACACACAATATTGCATGAGTTTCAGGTGTACAACATAGTGATTTAGTAACTCTGTATGTTATGTTATGCTCACCGTGAGTGTAGCTATCATCTGTTACTATTGCTATTATAATACCACTGAATATATTCCCTATGTGGTACCTTTCATCCTTGTGACTTAATTATTCCATACATATAGTATCTTCTTTATCCATTCATCGATTAATGAACACTTAGGTTTCTTCCATATCTCGGCTATTGTAAATAATGCTGTAATGAATATGTGGGTGCATATATCTTTTTGAATTAGTGTTCTTGTTTCCTTTGAATAAATACCCAGTAGTGGAATTACCGGATTGTGTGGTATTTCTATTTTTAAATATTTGAGGAAGCTCCATACTATTTCTACAGTGGCTAACCAATATACATTCTTACCAGCTGTGCACAAGGGTTCTCTTTTCTCCACATCCTCACCAGCATTTGTTATTTCTTGTCTTTTTTATATTAGCCATTCTGACTGGTATGAGGTAGTATCTCACTGTGGTTTTGCTTTTCATTTCCCTGATGATCAGTGATGTTGAACATCTTATCTTGTGTCTGCTGGCATTGTTTCCAAACATTTGAAAGAACTATTTACACTACTCATTTTATCAAAACCTAGCTAGATTGTTTTATATTATTTAAAATTATAATTGCTCTCTTATTAACTTGAAATTTCAAAGTTGAGGTGAATTCTTGCTTTTCAAATTTAGCACTATGATTCTTTTTTGTGTGCATGATATTTGAAGAAGTATGAAAATCCTTTATCACCCTTCTCTATATGTGGAAAGTCGGATTTGTTTCCATTTGTTAGTATGTAATGCATTTCTCGGAAATGTGAAAGATCTAGTCTTTGGATTCTAAAATCCTTTAATATGTCAAGTCCTGATAATATTTCTAGCTACCTGAAAATAATTGAATCAGATGAGAATCTTTTTTTTTCTTTCCTCCCAGCATTACCCACCAGAAGAAGTCAGACTTTTCATAGATAGCAATGCAGTTTTCCTTTGGTAGTGAATATTTAAAGGAGCAATTGATTCTAGAAAAGGTGATTTTTATTATATTTTTACTCTACTCTAGATGCTGATCATTGCACTGGATTTCAACTTGCATTTTTTTTAAAGTAGGAGTTTTAAAGTGACTTTGGATATTAGCATTTTTCCCCAAGTTTTTTTTTTTGGATTTGAATGGTTAACCTTTTGACTTTGAGTATTCCTTGGTGGAACTAAAACATTTGCTTGAATAGCTAGCTGACAAACCTCTGTAGCCCGTAACTAGGCTAGACAGATGCTATACATTTCTAATACCAAAGTATTTTTAAAGGAGAGAGTTTTGAAAAATAGGAAACCCTAGCTGTCAAATGTATAAAGATGAACGTTCTGAAAGAATTGCTGAATCATGAATGTAAAGCTGCTTGGCATATAGAGTAGGTGTTCCCATATCTTTAAAGGTTAACACGTGATCATTAACTTGTCGTCATACTCTAAACATATATGTACATTTACTTTTCCTTTATATGTTCTGTTTTTCTTTTAAGTTTACAGATTTAAGGTATTTATAGGGCTCTGTGCAATTCTTTTCACATTTTCTTATTAATCCATCTTTCCGTTATATTAGAAATGGGAACATTTTTGAAAAGATGACAAAACAATATAGGAGATAAAAGATGTGTAATATACATTGAAAATACTTCTCATAAGTATCATATGTATGTATATATCATATATATGTATATATACGTATATATACGTATATATGTATATATACGTATATATATAAGCAGACATCGAAAGGGCATGTAAATGATAGGACATACACTTTGTTAACAAAAAAAAAATACAAAACTACAACAAATAAATGTAATTATCTATCAGGAAAAAAAAAGGACTAGAAGGAAATACACTAACAAGCAGGGATTACCTAAAGTAGTATGATAGGGAGGTTTTTATTTTATACCTTTTCTTCTTTTTTCTTTCTGTGTTTTCCAAAATCTTCAGCAATGAGTATTGCTATTTATAATTAGGGAAATGTGTTTTTATAGAAAAAAAATACTTCTCATATCACTGCCCCGTAAATAGTATATCCAGATTTTAAGATGATCCAGTCAAGGTCTTATAAGAAACATGAGTATTTACTGTCTGTAACTTGATACTTGTCTTCTATCTTTCCTGCAGCACAAAAATTCTTTAAATAGTGACCCTAGGAATTGGGCAGAGGCGGGGAGTGGGGGAAAAGCGGTATCTCATTCTGTTTTTGCTGAAGTAACTAAAATCAGGTACGGAGCTTTCACAAATATTTAGTTTGCCAGAACTATTAACTCTTGTATACTACAAAAAACTAGTTAAAACCACTAGCTAAAATAATATTTAAGTCCCTTATTGCTTTTGATGTTTATGATATGTAGCCTTTTACGATGTGAAATTGGTATATTGACTTCCTGGCATTTCTGATTGCTAGACCCCCAGGAATTCCAAAAATGACACAAATTATCTGAAAATTTTAATTTAAACAAACCATATTTTAGTATTGTATATCTTACATCTGGATAACTTGAAATTAAAATTAAAATACCTAAAATAAGTTCAAGGGTACTTTTATTTGTATAATACCTGTAATTTATTTTAACATAGGACGCCTAGTGGCTTTAATTATTTTTGTTGTTTTTCACCTACAATAGAGTAAATAAATATGTAGCTATGACCTGCTATGCTGAAATACTGGTTTTTGAATCCACTTAGCTTCTTAAAAAGGAAATAAAAATGGGAGAGCCAGAAGGAAAATGAATAGTTAATCGTGGAGGAGGAGAAAACCTAGCTCAGTACTTTGACTAGAGGCAGCTGGGGAAGTGACGTCCTGTAGCATTTGCTGTTCTAGAAAGTACAGAGACACGTAGTGAAAATGGGAGGATCTAGAAGGAGGCCGTCTCCTGTGTAGTGTATATTTATCTGTAAGTGAGCCTTTGGGGAAGGAATTAAATACAGAGACGCGGTTTGCTTGCTGCCTTAACACAGCAGGCTGAATTGCTGATTTGCTTTAACTTTTAAAATACCCAGCTTGGTTTATTTTTCTTAGAATCGTTGTACTGCTAAGACTGGGGACGCTGTTTTCTTTCACAAAGGGAAATCTAAGTTCATTTCAAGGCATTCGAAATGGGGAAAGACTATTATTGCATTTTGGGAATTGAAAAAGGAGCTTCAGATGAAGATATTAAAAAGGCTTACCGAAAACAAGCCCTCAAATTTCATCCGGACAAGAACAAATCTCCTCAAGCAGAGGAAAAATTTAAAGAGGTTGCAGAAGCTTATGAAGTATTGAGTGATCCTAAAAAGAGAGAAATATATGATCAGTTTGGGGAGGAAGGTAAGTATTCTGTGTATATCTTTTGGTCTCTCCAGCTCTGTCTCACTCTCTCTCCCCCCTTTCAGCCTTCTGGTTATCTTTAAATTAAATTCTCAGACACCAAAAGTAGAAAGACAAATAATGGATAAAAATAAGATTTCATCTTTGATCGTCTGAATGAATATTATTACATAGCTGTGAATGAAATGTACTTGTTTGCCTTTTTTTTATTTTGGCATTTTGTAATATGTATATTCTGCCATTCGATTTATAATGTTAACAGTGTATATTTGAAAAGAAACCTTACATTCCCATACCCATTAATGAATTGTGTCAAAAGTCTTATGCAACCTGTTTTGTTTTCTAATGAATTTTCTGCCAGAACCAATAAAGGTCCTTCAACCATTTAAAATTTTAAGATTGGCAGTTCAAATTCTGGGTAGTTTATATTTTATTAACAAAAACAAAGGAAGTTTTTTGCCTTTCTGATAGCAATTTAATTTAGATTGAACAAGATAGAATCGTCTCTCTGAGAAGCAGAAGGCCCAGGCATTTAGCTCTAGTTGTTTTTGGCATTCCGCCTGGAGAGGAAAGAATTTTCCTGATGTCATAAAATACCAGAACAAGTTTTTAGCTTAATTGTAAACAGTAATTGTGTGCCAAGAAAATGAGATCTCAGAAATACAATTTTTGACCTAAAATGGCCACCTAGTTAGAACAATTATTGATTTACTTTTAGGTAACATTATTTCTTTGGAAATTTTACTATCTAGGTATAGAGGAAAGCATGACAACTTCCCTTTCCTTGATCCCTGCCATACTTTTGTTTCTTTCAGTGTGAGATCAGAAACTAATTGAATACAGTAAATGGGGGTTATTAAGATTATCCTTTTATCATTCTGTATTTTAAATTAAGTTTGTCCATCATTTCCATATAAATGTAGCTATAAAGTAAGACTATTTTAAATTGCTAATTAACAGCAACAACAAAAACACTTTAATTCCTACAGATGCTGGGATTTTCCACGTTTTGAATCAGGACTTAGTTACTTCATTATTAATTTTTTCTCCCAAAATAATCTCCTTTAAATTATTGTAGTTATGAAAACTTTTTTATTTCTTTGCCTCCTTTATCGCATTTAACATAAAGTTTTCCTAATCAGAAATATACCCTAAAATACAGTGAAGCAGTAATTACTCATTTTGAGTTAAAAAACTAAATTTATATAAGCAGGGTGATTGTGTAAAGGTTTTTTTTTTTTTTTCATCCTTTCTTTTGTTTTGTTTTTCTTTTTGATCTGAGTTGCCAAAATTGCAATTTCTGCTCTTGGTTTTGGTGTGATGAGGACCTGCAGTGTCAGGTTCTTACAAAGTCAATATTGAAAAAGGCAAGTAATGGTCTGTTCAATTCTGGTTGTTTCTTATGGCCATTCTAATCAAATTATTATGATTTGATTCATCTCAAGCACCAAGCAGGATTCTGAGATACTACAGGCAGTACACTCT
>NW_024423564.1:39694543-40137888 GCF_017311325.1 Ursus maritimus | reverse complement strand
AAGAAGTTATTTGTAATTTTGTAAAGAAATACACAAACATTCCCCTGAAAAAGCACATAGCCACTGCTTAAACCACATCTCACTGCTAGCTCAAGTTTGTTTGTAACTAAGCCATGAGATTCAGTGTTTTCTAAGGATATTTATCTTCCGAATTTTCAAGTCATCAAATGATACATTTTTCTTGGCTTAACATTACCTCTTAATAGTGTTTTTCTTGAGTGCTGTTTCTCTAGTTTGATTTTTACTGATCATTATCAGTGGATGAATTTTTTAAAAATGAAAGCAGTATCATCTGCGTACCCTGAATCCTCTTTTTGTTCTTGATTCAGATAATTGATATAAGCAATAGAGGTAAAAGGGAAGAATACGTGTTTTAAAGCATGGAAATGTATTCAGAAATATCATTCTCTAGTTAGGAGTTACTTGAAAATATAGTTAAATGAAAATTATTTGATATTTTTTTAGAAATTATTCTTCCTTTACAGAAAAGCATTATGTTTATTTGCTCTGTATTCAGAATAGCTCATTTATACTTTGGAAAAATCCCTTTTAGGTATTACCGTTTAAATGTGGGAAAACATTTTTTCTCTTTGCCTTTCATTGGTCAGTTTGTGCCTGCAGGTCTGGTTCCGTCACCCAACATGTTTCTCCAGTAGTAACAAAACACTGACTTTTAGGACTGTGGAGCTATTAGTAATTTATGTAATATACTCCTACCCCCCCCCCCAATTATTACACTCTCTTTCAAGGCCTGGGACAGTGAGAACAGGAACCATGAACTGAGAAGTGTATGAGTTGAACAAGCTAAATTTATATAGTTAGGAAGTAAGAGAACCAGTGATCCACTTTATTCATGTTTTGAAAATCTCTAATATCCACAATTTTAAAGGCTGGGTTTAAAAATTTTTGGATAAAAATAGAGATGTTTTAAATTTACCATATGACCCAGCAGTTCCACTCATAGGAAACTATAAAAGAGAAATGAAAACATAGGTCCACAAAAAGACATGTAATGTCTTTGTGAATGTTCATAGCAGCATTATTTGTAATGGCCCCAAACTGGGAACAATTTAAAAGTACTATCATCATATGAATGGATAAACAAAATGTGGCATATATGTACACACACACACATACACACACACACGCGCGCGCACACACACACACACACGTACATGCTGGAATACTACTTAGCAATTAAAAGGATTGATTTAATAAAACATGCTACAACATGGATGAACCTCAAAAACTATGCTAAATAAAAGTAGTCAGATGTCAAAGGCTATATATATTATTTGATTCCATTTATATGAAATTCATGGAAAAAGCACATTTATAGAGAAAGAAAGCAGATCAGTGGGTTGCCTAGAGCTAGAAGTGGGAGCAGGGGTTAGCTACAGATAGAAACTAAGAGAACTCGTTGGGTTGATGGGAATGATCGATAACTGGATTGTGATGATGGCTGCACAACTCTACAACTTTACTAAAATCTCTGAATTATATATTTGCAATGGGTTAATTTGATAGTATGTAATAAACAAAGCTATTTTTAAAAAGAGAGAAATGTTCTCCATAGTTGAATTTGAAAACAAAACAAAACAAAACAAAACACAACTACATAAATTGAAAATTGGATTTTGAACCTATCTTTCCCAGAA
Source organism: Ursus maritimus (assembly GCF_017311325.1). NCBI lineage: Eukaryota > Metazoa > Chordata > Mammalia > Carnivora > Ursidae > Ursus > Ursus maritimus. The sequence goes on along the minus strand of NW_024423564.1, from coordinate 40,136,230 downwards.
GGTTTTAGGCTTAATTCAGTGGATGTCAATGGAAGTTTGTATTAAAAGACTGAAAAAAAAAAAAAACTTTTAGTAATGCACCTTTACAGTATCCTAGTTCTCTAACGTTTCTTTTCCTCTATGCCATTTGGTTTATAGTTTACTCAATAACTTTCTTTAAATACTGAAAAGTAGTATTTTTATGATCAGACTTGTGTGTAGTATATTAATCTATACCAGCTTGCTTCTTCAGTTGTTAAGTTTACATATTTAATCAACTGGATCTCTTTTTATTTACTATGTATTTTAAAAAATAAGTTGGATCTTTGTGAGTCAAAGCTGCTTAAAGGATCTCAGGCTAGTAATTGTATAAGCCTTGCTATAAATCTAGATTTTTACCTATCAGATCTTCTTAACCTAAGAGTTATTAAGGTCCTATAATTTTCTTTTAAATCCTAATTCTCTTCCAATGCTGCTTCTTTTGACACACTCAACTAACTAGTGGAAATCATGGTTATAGGTAGTATACCGAACATATATTTGTTTTTGGATTGCAAATTGGTTGGTTGGTTGGTTTTTAAATAATAGCAGTCTTGCTACAGTGTAGGCAAATGTTGATTCTAGAGCATATTCCTTGATCACACAAAGTGGTGATGGTGTCTAGAAAACCTTTTGGAGAGCAGAGGGAATCTAATTGAATATTAAAGTTTTCCATAAGCAGTCAAAATATATGTAATAAAAAGTTGACTGTATAATTGATAACATGCCTGTTAACAATTCAGATGCTAGGCAAAGCAGTACTTGCATAATAATTCATGTTATATTGTTGTGAATTTTGGAAGGATTTTTGCAGTCATTATGTAGTAGCCTTGTCCTTTATCTGAGCTATGTACTTGACTGTTTAGTGTCAAGGAAAACCTCAAAGTTTCATTGGAGCCTTTTTGTCAGCTTTGAGAAATGTCACTTCAGACTGTGTGAATCTTCTCAGGGACTCTGTAATCCTGATTGAGTTACCATTTTTGGCAGAGGAGGAAAGAGGTTTTAACGAAAAGCCAAACCCATAATGTAATAACTTAAAATGTTATTCCTTCTTTTCATGAATTTATTATGAGTCCAAAACATTTAGATGTTGTCTTGTAGAGAGTTAAACTGGGCAAGCTAATTTACTCAGTTTATGTTATTAACTCTCTGTTAAACGATTATATTTGTGGGATGAAAGATGAAACGATTGAAGTAATTTAAGCATTGGTTTAGTCACATTGGTCATGACCTTGAGTTATATACGTAACCTATCATTTATAAAAATCTGTCTCTAGCTTTTTTTTAACACTTGGAGTTATAACTGTACCACTAAAATTTATAAAAAGTTTTGTATGAGCTGCATGTTCATAGTCCTTGTTCTGCTTATACTAGTCATTCTGTTTCTATAAGAGATATCCTAACTGCTATTTGGATATATCATTCAATACATATTTTGACAGTTTTCAGATTATTAGACTTTTCTTGGTCTCTCCAGATTTCTATTCATGGATGAAGGTAAAAATCTAAACATCAGCTGAGACTGTTGGATGAAATAGAATAGATGTATACCTTCTAATGGAAGAAGCCAAATAGAATAAAACATGTAAAACTGGGTCTCTTTGACAGCATGCTGAGTATAATTTTTTATTATTAAGTCTCATATGTGTATGTGTGATTATACTTTATATTGCTTTTGCTTTTCTCTCTTCTCTATCCTGATACTCAAAACACCTTTTAAAGTTTAAATAGACTTTAAGAACTAGTTCATTCTCTATTCAATGAGCACAAGCACCTATCATTTTCATCCCTGTGTACACGAGCAATGCAAAAATGAATAAAATGTATTTCCTGCCCTCAAATTACTGTTTGAACATATTAGAATCTCTTAGTTTAATCTCTTGGATTTATTATAGTTTTAAAATTTTTAGATTTTCTTCCTACTTGTTTCCTTCATCAGGAATGCCCATAAGGCTCATTAAGAAACTTTGCTACTACTGTAATGATATAAATCCTTGTCAGTACTGATTCTTTAAAATATCACTATACTAATGTTTTGTGGATTTTAATAGAAACTTTCTTTTTTTTTTTTTTTAAGATTTTATTTATTTATTTGACAGAGATAGAGACAGCCAGCGAGAGAGGGAACACAAGCAGGGGGAGTGGGAGAGGAAGAAGCAGGCTCATAGCAGAGGAGCCTGATGTGGGGCTTGATCCCATAACGCCGGGATCACTCCTTGAGCCGAAGGCAGATGCTTAACCGCTGTGCCACCCAGGCGCCCCCTAATAGAAACTTTCTTTGGTATATAACAGAAAATGCTAATTCAAATATGTGATTGCTTGTGAGCTACATATTACTTAGTTGAACCTTAAAGAACAAGGTCAAGATGTCACTATCTTGTTGTCTGAAGTGAGTTGTCCACAATAGACAGAAATAACCAGTCCAAAGGACTTTATATGTCAGGGGGGTTTACAGCACTTGATTTTAGTCTTCTTTCTACATGCTATTGAAATTAATGCTATCATGTAGTATGCCTAGATAAACAATTTTGTTAGCTAGAATAGGGATAATAATTTTGGAGTCTAAAAAAACATTTTTCATAGGGTGTCCTATTATTAGAATTTTTCCCCTTTCTGCCACAGAAAGAGTTCTATTTAATTAATTCTTAAACAGTAAGAGACCTGAAATAAAGCTAGTTAGTATGAATATAATATTTTATATTATTGATTATGCTCACTGATTATAACGGCACTTAAAGATTTAGGTTATGCATTTTGCATTGATTAGCAAAGACCTATTTCAGTTGACATCTTTTGAAAACTTACATTTATATACTTCAGATTGTCCAACCAGTAGTTTATGAGATAAGAGGTTCCTGGTTTTATTTTCTTATTTACCAGTGGAGCAAAAATTCAGGAATAAATGGTCACTAAAGATGGGGGTTTGGAGGAAGAATTTGAAAGCTAAAAATTTGACTTAGGATGGAATGGTCAAAAGTTAGGTAGCTGTTCTGCATTTAGTTATAATGGCATTTTATTAATTAATATTAATATTAATAGATTGTAACCTTAAGTCAGCCAGAGTTTATTAGTAATACAGTTTTTGCAAGTTTAACTTTCAAGAGTTGCAAGTTTTCTTTTTTTTTTTTTTTAAGATTTTATTTATTTATTTGACAGAGATAGAGACAGCCAGCGAGAGAGGAAACACAAGCAGGAAGAATCAGGCTCATAGCGGAGGAGCCTGATGTGGGGCTCGATCCCATAACGCCGGGATCACGCCGAGCCGAAGGCAGATGCTTAACTGCTGTGCCACACAGGCGCCCCTGCAAGCTTTTTTCTAATCGTGTCTATCTGTTCATATAGGGTTGAAAGGAGGAGCAGGAGGCACTGATGGACAAGGAGGTACCTTCCGGTACACCTTTCATGGCGATCCTCATGCCACATTTGCAGCATTTTTTGGAGGTTCCAACCCCTTTGAAATTTTCTTTGGAAGACGGATGGCTGGTGGTAGAGATTCTGATGAAATGGAAGTAGATGGAGATCCTTTTAGTGCCTTTGGATTCAGCATGAATGGATATCCAAGAGACAGAAATTCTGTGGGACCATCCCGCATCAAACAAGATCCTCCAGTTATTCATGAACTTAGAGTATCACTTGAAGAAATATATACCGGCTGTACCAAACGGATGAAGATTTCTCGAAAAAGGTTAAATCCTGATGGAAGGAGTTACAGATCTGAGGACAAAATTCTCACCATCGAGATTAAAAAAGGGTGGAAAGAAGGCACCAAAATTACTTTTCCAAGGGAAGGGGATGAAACACCAACTAGTATCCCTGCAGACATTGTTTTTATCATTAAAGATAAAGATCACCCAAAATTTAAAAGGGATGGATCAAATATAATTTACACTGCTAAAATTAGTTTACGAGAGGTAAGTTAATAGGACCTGGGATTCTGAAACAGAATTATGCATCTAATCTTAGGGAATTTATGTAAGTAATAGCTAATATTAAATGCTTAGTACATGTTATTTTTTAAATTCTCATAAGAACCCTCCAGAGGTAGTACTACTATTATACCTCTTTTATGGATAAGATTATATTTTCTAAGTTTAGTTACTTGTACTAACAATTTAAATGCCAACTTTAAGCACTAACCAGATTGTGTACTATGAAGCCTAATACTGGCTTAACTCCACTCAGTTTTTACAGGTATGGTTTATGAGATATGCATTGTAATTGAAGTCCATATATAAGATTTTTTTCTAAAATTGTTAATTTGGAGTAATAATTATATAACAGAAATATTAATTTAAAATAATTTATAAGTGTACTGCTTTAATATGAATCCTTATTTGTTCTATTTTTAGACACTATTTTTCAAATTGGATTATAATCCTGCAAATATGGCCATGTCGGTTCCCTGCTTAAAATTCTTAAATGATCCCACATAGAATCTACCATAAAGTCCAGAATTTTTAGCTGAAAATGAAAGGTCATTTTAAATCTGATTTGTACCCATAAAGGTTTATGCATTTCCCTAGGTTTGCTCTATTATTATCTTACATACATTAATGTCATCGTCTGAGTTCTAATCTACGGAACACCGTTGTTCCTCATTCTGCCTCAAAACCTGCTACTGATCCAATGTTTAGCTCAAGCATTCTGTACTCTCAGAAGCTAAGGGGGGGCAGGGTAAGCTGGGTGCCCTTTGTCTCACAAAAGACCTCTGCACCTCTGTGCTAACATTATACTGTATTATTATTACCGGTTTGCTTCTGAGTTGCTTGTGCATTCCCTGAGGTGGGGTCTGCGTTCATGGTTCCTAAGCTCAACATCTAGCAGGAATGTGTGGCATATAGGAGACACTCAGTAAACATTTGTTGACTAAACCAATAAATGTATTTCTTATCCTAATATTTTTCCTTCCAAAGAAGTAGGGAGTTGCTCTTATTCTATTCCTCTCACTGCTAAATTTCTCCCTCTTTCCTTGTCTAGTTCCATCTCTGCATCTTAAATGTTGTAATGGCAACCCCAAACATTCCATTTCAAGGCAATGTAGAAGACATCCTTTACTTCTCTTTCCTTCTTTCCTTCCCCTTCTCCTTTCCTTCTTTTGTAGTATATCTGATCACGCATGTCCTAAAGGGATTTTTTAATAGGGAAAAAGTCTTGTAATTATTGATATTCTTTTGGAGGTTAAAATTTTACCTTAGTGATTTCATCCTTCACACCCAGTTTTTGTTATTATTGTTGTTGAGCTTGTGAGGTTCTGAAGTTTGTTAATTTTATTTGGTCTATTTCAGGCATTGTGTGGCTGCTCAGTTAATGTGCCAACAATGGATGGAAGAACCATACCCATGTCAATAAATGATATTGTGAAGCCTGGAATGAGGAGAAGAATTATTGGATATGGGCTGCCATTTCCAAAAAATCCTGACCAGCGTGGTGACCTTCTAATAGAATTTGATGTGTCCTTCCCAGATACTATATCCTCATCATCCAAAGAAGTACTTAGGAAACATCTTCCTGCCTCATAGAATGAAAAACTTTGTTACCCATATTTTGATAAGGCACTGAAAATATAAAAGGACTGGCAGTTTACTGATGTAGATGTGAATTCTGTATAAAGATGTGTAAATTATTTTTAGGATTCATTAAATTGCATGAATAGAGACGGGTCAAATAAATAGGCGAAAGGGATTTTTACAGTTAGAGATGAAGAAACAACCGTTCACTGTATTTTATTTCATTTCTCCCAAATCAGAAGTTTTTAGTATTTTGCTTACATGTAAAATTTTTTGTGTATGGAGTTAGTGGATATATTTCTAATAAAGTACTAGACTATCCAAGTACTTTATTTCTTTTATCTTTACATTGTCAGTATGATAGTTTCTCATTTATAATGGAAATTTAAGTTCTTAACTCACCTACACATGTGATATGTATTTCTAGGAAATAAAAACCCAAGTCATTTGGAAATGTGGTTAACTAGATTTAAATCTCCAACTGAAATGCTGCTACAGGGCTGGGACCCGTAAAAGAATATCCTAATGCATATATGTTTTACCATTTTGAGTTTTAAAGTATGCTGTAGCATTTCTTAATAACACGGTTGTAATGTTCTTAAGGCACACCTTTTCATCATAAAAAGGAAATTAATGGCAATTTATCTCCTGTGGAAATCCCAATTGCCTGAATTACTGATATTTTAGAAATAGGCTGTTTTTAAAATGCCATATGTAATTTTATGCAAGTTGACTATATATCTTGGACTTAATAAATTATAGGCACACTTTATTGTCCACTAGTTTAAAATAATTTGTTTAATAATAAATGTGTTTTTAGAGGAAATATTGTTACTTGGAATTAATTTTCCATTACACAGTCTTCTATAACTTACTCATCATATGCTATATGTATCTTATGCAATTTCCCTAAAAAGAATAAACTACCACTATGGTGTTAAACCAAAATATGGGGAAAATAAACACTAACTGCTGCTTATGAATGACACTGCTACTACTTGTTATGCATATAAATATTTTACTTTTTCATATGTATAGATTGCATTTCTTAGGTGTTTTAATTTTTTAAATATATTTACGTTTAAAAAATTGTTTTTTTTGTTTTTTTTTTTTAATCATAGTAAGAGTGATGTCTCGACACAAAGTTTTTGGTTCAAAAGTAACTTTCAGGATGATTGATACATGTACAAGGTGTACTGGGTCCTATCACCCTTTGGCAGAGTACGAGGATTCTTTTATTAGAGATTCAGTAAATAGGTTGTAATCACCACATACTTTACAGCCTTATGCATTGTAATTGACATGCCATAAAGCTTACCTTTTTAAAAGTATATAGTTCAGTGGTTGGTATATTCACAGAGTTGTGTAACCACTAAGTTCAGAACATTTTCATCACCTGAAAAAGATAACTCCATATCTATTAGCACTCACTTCCTATTCTTCAGCACCTGGTGAATACAAATCTACTTTCTGTTTCTACAGATTTGTCTATTCTAGGCATCTAGTACAAATGGGATCAAAGGGTAGGTGGCTTTTTTTCACTTAGCTTCTTTCACTTAACATGATGTTTTCAAGGTACATCCATGTTGCATCATGTATCAGTACTTTGTCCTTTTTTATGGCCAAATAATGTTCCATTCTACAGAGATACCACATTCTGTTTATCCATTTATTAGCTGATGGGCATTTAGGTTATTGCCTCTTTCTGGCTGTTGTGAATAATGCTGCTATGAACATTTTTGTACAAGTTTTTGTGCACATAACTTTTCAGTTTTCTTGGGTATATATCTAAGAATAGAATTGATGGGAACAATCATATGCTTTAGTTGCAAATGGAACCTAGCTGGCTCAGTCGGTAGAGCATGCAACTCTTGATCTTGGGGTTTTGAGTTTGAGCCCCATCCTGGGTGTAGAGATTACTTGAAAATAAATCTTAAAAAAGAAAGGAAAGGAAAGGAAAGGAAAGGAAAGGAAGGAAGGAAGGAAGAAAGAAAAGAAAGAAAGAAAGAAAGAAAGAAAGAAAGAAAGAAAGAAAGAAAGAAAGAAAAAGAAAAGAAAGAAAATGGTTGAAAATGCCAGAGAATTCAGCTAATTAGAAGCATAAACTACAAAAATTTCCTCACAGGTCTAAAGAGATAGAGCTGAAAAGCATCAGTCAAGAGTGGTGGATGTGATTTCTGTATTAAACCCACTGTCATTTATTGCAATTTTTTTGATCAAACATTTTCTCCCAAGTTAAATTAAGGTTTTATAGATTAGGTGGATGGATAATCTTTGGACTAAAAAGTATTTTTTTAAAGTACAGAATTATTCTTCTAGTAGTAAAAAAAATTGATTTTCATTGCTATATAGGCACAGTATGCCAGTATCTTTCTTGCCTTAAAGGATACTGATAATGCCTTAGCATGTAGTTGGTGCCCAATTTTTATATGTTGAGTGTTAAATTAATGTAAAAGAGTTTAAAGTTTTCTTATGTAAATTGTGAAAGTACTTTTGATTTTATTTACTTATTTATTCAGTACTTTTGATTTTAAAATGTTCTCTTTAAATTCAGCCACATACTTGGATACCTGAAATAGTTTTGCAATACTAGAGATGCCAGTAAGCTAATTGATAGAGATGTTTATCTTTCCTACAAGAAAAACCAGATTGCTTATGCTTTATAATTAGGATGTTTTTAGGCAAGGCGTGCACTGTTCTGTTCTCACTGACCTACCAGTCTCAATTGTGTTATATAAAGCCACTTCACACGTTTAGTTCATTTACTTTGCTGCCTCTGAAAACATCTGAGTTTGTGACCCTTTATATTTTAGCTCATCACCCCCTGCCTATTATTAGCCTTTCTTGGGGGCAAGCAATTGAAAATACTTTTGCTTGTTTATTTTTAAGAAAAAACCTATAATTTGACTAGTTATGATGGATAAAATGAAATTAATATATGTGATTGGACTCGGTACATGGCTTAGAAGTAATTACTGTATCCTCATATTTCAAGGACTATTAACCTCACAGAGTTAAGGTTAAACATTACCCATAATCTAATAACACAGTGTTTATCCAGCAATCTGTAATGTAGTGTACTGCCTATATACCTGGCTTTTATATATATACGTGTGTGTGTGTGTGTGTGTGTGTGTGTGTGTGTATTTCCCACTTTATGGAGAATTATAAAAAGAAAAGTGATTTGTTACTTTTAAATTATAGCTTAATCAATATTTATTTGAATAAACAAGTTCTATAGGTTGAATATTTTAACCTTTTTATCATTTCTTTTTTTTTTCTGTGATATTTTTAATTCATAAAATTCATAAAAGTTTTGGAGCTGGGAGAATTTTAGAGATCACGTTTTCTAGATGAAGTAAACCCAGAGATCCTAAGTGACTTGCCTGTAGCTAAAAAGCAAGCTTGTAAGGGAATTCCTGAGATACCTTGTTTCTTATTCTCAGTAACAGTTCCTACCAATATGTTACGATGACTCCTGTTGTTAAATTTCCAAGACTAGGTCAAATTCTGTTAAAGTACATTTACCTACTTTGTGTAGTCTGTGTAATTCAGCACATCTGAAATATTTTGAGTCATTTATGAGCATGTAGAATATGAACCTATCATTTCACGGTGTTAACTAGAAACCTTGAAAGATTAATTATGAAAACTGCTATTTTTTTTAAGAAGGGAATTAAGAGCTCAGAATTGAAATGTATCCATCATTAACTTAAAAAATGTATGCCAATGTTATTCTCAAAATACTTCAAGTTCACATCTGAGCTTTTAGATAAATAATATAAATTGAATTAATATTTTTCCAAGTAAAAAAGTTACTGAAAATTTGTGATATTATATTATTGTAAAGACAGAGAGAGAGAGAGGGGAGGTGTTGAGGGGAGGAAGAGGAAGGGAGGAAGAAAAAAAACCCTGCAGATTTTATTGAGAAAAATTTGTAATGAGTACAATGCATATAGATGCTCTACAATCATTTGCAAATACAGTAATCTCTCCCGAACTAAAAATTGATAGGTACACTTCTCTGTAGCTTTTAGAAATTTGGTTTGAATGAATGCAGTTCCTGAGTCATTCTTACACAGAAAATTGTTTTCAATTTTTTTTTTCTTATTTTAAGTAAACTCCATGCCACACATCAGACTCTAACTCATGACCCCAAGATCAAGAGTCACATGCTCTACTGACTAAGCAAGCCAGGCTCCTTTCTTATAGAGATAATTTTAAAAAGAGGAAACTGGAGATTGGATAAAGAAAAGGAGAGTAAAGTAAATGGCAGAGGAAAGTAAGAAGTTCTGGATATAGCCTTAGACATGAGAAATAAAACCAGCAAAGAACTCCATTCCTATTACTGTTAAAGGGATGGCACTGAGATGAATATGAAAAATCTGGACAGAAAGCAGTGTTAAGTTATAATAGGTTCTGTACTAGAGAAGAGCTTGAGAAATATTTACATTTTTTAATAAGTTAAAAGTTACATATTTTATTTTTTTATTAAGAGTTTTTTTTAAAGATTATTTATTTGAGAGAGAGAGAGAGTGAGCATAAGCAGTGGGGAGGGGCAGAGAGACAGAGAGAAGCAGACTCCCTGCTGAGCATAGAGCCCAATTTGGGGCTTGATCCAAGGACCCTGAGATCATGACCTGAGCCAAAGGCAGATACTTAACTGCACTGATCCACCCAGGCACCCCTAAAAGTTACACAATATTTTAAATCAATTATATATTTTGCATCTCTAGGACTGGGTATGGAGGGGTTCGAGAGACAGCATTAACTGAGAATCATAAGATCTGAAAAGTATTAAACATTTAGAATGAGGTTAGGCTTCTTTTCTTAATTGTCTTCTTAATGTGCCTAGCAGGTCGAATAGAACAAAAACAAATTTGAAGTGGGAATGGGAGATCCTGAAAGGTTTCTAGTGAGTGACATATGATAAACCATATATTTATTATTAATTAAATAATAGACTATTAATAAAAAATAGACTATTCTGTTTTTATTTATTTTATTCATTTTTTAAAAGATTTTATTAGAGAGAGAGAGGGAGAGCATAACTGGTGGGGAGGGGCAGAGAGAAAGGGAGAGGGAGAAGCAGACTCCCCACTGAGCATAGAGCCCAATTTGGGGCTTGATCCCAGGCCCCCAAGATCATGACTTGAGCCAAAGTCAGATGCTCATCCGACTGAGCTACCCAGGTGCCCCTCTCCTTATTTAATACAATCTTAATTTTAGAGAACCTAAAAACTAACTTCTTAGGGTTGTGCCTAAAACTTTTTTTTTTCCCCACAGCAACTTAAATTCCTCAGCTAATCCTTTCTCTTCTTCAATGGTTTCAGAAACAACCCTCTCAGATGGGGAAATTATATTGTACTGTGGTTTTTATAAATTACACTCCCTTACTTATTAAAGCAATCATGAAAATGGGCACAGCCAACTTCAGAGGATTAATTACACAATAGGAATAGTTTTAGGGGCACCTGGGTGGCTCAGTTGTTAAGTGGCTCTTGATCTCAGCTCAGGTCTTGATCTCAAGGTTGTGAGTTTGAGCCCCGTGTTGAGGCTACTTAAAAAAAAAAGGAATTGTTATACATTTTATGCCCTTTTCCCAGAGTATTTGATGCATAAATTTTGGAGGAGATTGTTAGAAGTTAAAATTGGAACCCTGAACTGATAATGGGGCCTTAGTATTATTTAAAAATTAATTGCTGGGTTAGTTATATAGGTTTATTCTCATGAAGTTTAAAAAGGGTATACACGATGACCAAGTGGGATTTATTCTAAGTGTGCAGGGCTGGTTTACTATTTATAATTTCTCTAATACATCCTTGTTTTCACCTCCTTTGTACTGTTGTTGGCAAATAATAGTATGTTATAGTCACAAGAACACATTACATATACCTTGTTTCATACAATTGCTTTTTAAATCAGTTAAGAAGAAATATACATTTATACTGTCTTTTATAATTACATAATTACCTTTGCCAATGCTCTTTGTTTGCTCATGTGGATTTGAATTTACTGACCTGGGCTCCTTGCTTTCAGCCTGAAGAATTTTTGACAGTATTTATTGTAAGGTGGGTCTGCTATCAACAAATTCATTTGATTTTGTTTATCTGGGTAGATCTTTATTTTGCCTTCATTTTTGAAAGATAGCCTTGCTAGATACAAGATTCTTGGTTGACAGATTTTTTTCTTTGAGCACTTTGAATATGTCATTTCACTGTCTCTGGCCTCATTATTTCTGGTTATAGGTGAACCAATCTTATTGGGGTTCCTTTGTAAATAATGAGTCATTAGTCTCTTGCTAATTTTGAGATTATCTCCTTGTCTTTGGCTTTTAGCATTTTTATTCTGATGTCTGTGGATCTCCGTGCTTATCCTATATTGAGTTTGTTTATATTTATATTAATGTTTTTCAATAAATTTGGGACATTTCCAGCCATTATTTATTCAAATATTTTTTTCTGCTCCTTTCTTTCTCTCTTCTCCTTCTGGTTTTGCATATATTGGTATCCTTAATGGTGTTTCACCATTCTCTGCGGCTCTGTTCATTTTTCATTCTTTTTCTCTCAATTCTTTGGATTGCATAATCTCATCAATATATCTTCAAGTTTGCTAATTATTTTTTCTGCCAGTTCAAATCTACTGTTGAGCCCCTCTAGTAAATTTATCATTTCATTTATTGTCCTTTCAGCTCTAGGATTTCCATTTGGTTCTTTTCTATGATTTCTCTTTATTGATACTCTTCATTTGATGAGACATTGTCATCATATTTCCCTTACTTAGTTAATCATGGTTTCCTTTTTTTTGTTCTTTGAACATATTTACAATGACTTCTTCTAAGTTTTGTCTTTTTAATCCAACACCTGGTTTCTTCAGAAGCAGTTCTTTTGCCTTCTTTTTTCCCCTGAGGTATGAGTCATACTTTCCATTTCTTTGCATGTCTTGTGATTTTGTTGTTGCTGTTGTTGGATATTAGGCATTTTAGATAATACAGCAACTCTGGGTACTAGTTCCCAACCTCCTCTAGGACTTGTTATTTACTTGTTTGGTGACTGGCTGAGTTATTTTAGTCAAGTCTATTTCCCCCATAAAGCGAAGCCTCTGATGTTGCTCTTCAGAGAATGCAGGCTTGGGTATGTCCATAGTCACCCTGGGATAATAGTGTTTTTGGCAAGGTTCTCTCTTTTTCCCTGACCACACCCACCTGTTAAACTATACTAATTGCTGACTGATATTCTATTGTTTTCAACAACGCCTTTGGGTCATAAATTGCTCAGCAAACTGATTAAATCAAAGTAGGATTCCTTTGAAGGGATAGTTCTGAAATTTTGTTTCAGATGTGTTCTGATCCCTTGGAAGGCACCTCCTCTTTGTCTTTTTCCTCTTGTCTCTCTGGCAAACCTGTGCTGGCCGGTAGGGAAGGGGTAAGAACAATGATAATTTTTTGGGGGGGTGACAACCCTGCTTTAGAAGCTGAATATGGGGATGGGGGTCAATTTGGGAGTAGCCCCACGATTCTTTAGCTTGTCTCTCCCAGCATGGAAACCCTGCCCCTTGAGCCAGGCTAAGGGCCGCGAGAGCTCCAATATTTTCAGTAGAGCTGCCCCCAAGGTGGATCCTTCTCTCCCAAGAAGGGGGGCATGGTGGTGGAAGAAGGGAGTCCCCCAACTCTCCTTCACATTCACCAGAATTTAGCCTAGCAACAAGTAGCTGGGGCAGGATGAGAAATGATGAGGTCCTGCCCTTCCCAGGAAGATAATCCTTTGAGTGAATTATAATTCTTCAGATTGGAGAAACAGGAATATTCCTAGCTATGGTAGTCTCTAGTGGACTTTCCATCTTACTGAGCTAGAAAGGAGAAGGATAGAGTGGGTCTTGGCCAAACACCACAGATTCTCACTGTTTCTATAAAACTTTAATAGGTTTTATTGAATAAATGTTTCTTCATTTGTTGTATGACTTTAGAACCATTTCCAGAGCCCTTAAATAGGTGTTTAAAATTTTTTTTCATTAGTTTCACTAGGCAGTAGTTCTGCATAACTTCTCATGCTGTCTTATAGTTGAGGCTCACACAGTTTAAGCCTTGACATATTAAAAAAAAGATTGTTTCTTGGAAGGGTGATAGGTATGTTGCTTATAATATTTTTAGTTGTTCATATTTGTGCAATTATCAAAATGCCTAAACTACTAATAATGTGTTTTAACAAATGACTTTGGAGAAAGAAGATCAATGTATCATTTCTTTTTTTATAAGTAATGTTTTTGCTTACTTCTGAAGTATAGGCTGAAATAATTAAAATACATAATAATATAGTACTAGAGGGTGGCCTATTTAAAATATGACCCACTTAAGATGAAAAGCAAAGTGAGGTTGGAAAGAATATTACTAAGCATCAGGTTATACCAATAAATAACATTTGTGACCTTGTCAAGTTGTTTAACCTCACTGCCTTAGCTTTTTCTTATTAGTAAAATTAAATGTTTAATAAGATGATCTCAAGGGGCACGTCTCTGGCTCAGGTGGTAGAGCATGTGACTCTTGATCTCAGGGTCATGAGTTCAAGCCCCATGTTGGGCACGGATCCCGCTTAAAATTAAAAAACAAATAAGTAAAATAATAAGATGCTCTCTAAGTCTTAGGCAACTTGAAAATATTGTATTCCTAACAAGGACTATTAAAGAATGATGACTTCTAAATTTTATTTTAAAATTGCTTATTTATGGAGGGCACTTCATATAATGAGCACTAATAAAAAATCGCTCATTTACTTATTTTACAGGGAGTCAAATTTTCAAAATTAGGATTACATTTTTTTATTTAATTTTTTTTCACATAATGATGTATCTATCGAAAAGAGACTGGAAGAAAACAAACCAAAACATTTAAAAGTGATGATCTCAGGATGGTAGGATTAAGGGTAACTACTGCTTTCATCTTCATTTTCAAATTTAAAACGTTTTCTCCAAGGAGCACATGCTGTATTTATAGCCATAAAGTTGTTTTACAGTGACCCCTGTTTAAAGTACTGTATTAATTGCAATTTTGATGACTGTTGTTAGATGACAATGACACTAGATAAGGTCTATCCTCCTGTAGATGAAACTGCCTTGATTATACCATAAATTTAATTCACTAGAATCTAGTTTTTTGTTTTTTTTTTTTTACTCATGGGCCAGAAGTTTATTTGTATCGTTGACAACTTTAGAAGGTCCTGCACGTTTCCTAAAAGAATAAAGTACTGTACTAATCTTAGTACTAGTACTGGTAATAGTGTTAGGGTGGAAAAGAATAATGTATGCCTTTTATAGTTATAACAAAGTCACAGTATATGATACAGGGAATTTAAATTAGGTAATGTTACTGTTTCATCATGCTTTGAAATTTAAACTATTTATAGGATTAATATGGTTTTAAAAAATTGATACAGGGAACAAAATTAGAAAAGCAGTTTGGCCATTTCTCAATTATTCTTCACTTAACCCTATTTTTTTTCTCAAAGTTGTTAGTAGGAATAATAATCATAGAAGTTTAGAAACTTTAAAATATCTATTAATAAGCTTGTTAGAATTCATTTTCAAATATACCTACATTATAACATAGTTCAAAAAGTTAATAAACTACAAAAATTTCATAAACAAGTAAAACTACTCTGTAATTCAAAGGAAATAAAAATTCTTAAATATTAGGCTATTTTCTAGAGGCATGTAATACATAGTATTGTTTTGTTTTTTACTTTTTGCCAGCAAGAATACATTGCTTACATTTGTGCATGAATGTTTATGTATATTAGTTTGAACCATATGAAGTTATATTCAATTTTTTTGATCTATGAAAATAGCAATATGAAATTAGCTGACTTTTGACTTATGAAAATAATTTCATATACATATACAGAGTTTCGTAAAACATCACCTATCATTCCTAGATGGAATGACCCAGATATTTTCTATTTTACTCTAGTTCATTACATTTTTTTCTGATTGTAAAAGAACAATTACCCAACATTTGCAGCAACATGGACAGGACTGGAGCTTATGCTAAGTGAAATAAGTCAAGCAGAGAAAGACAATTATATGGTTTCACTCATTTGTGGAACATA
Organism: Ursus maritimus; assembly: GCF_017311325.1. Lineage (NCBI taxonomy): Eukaryota > Metazoa > Chordata > Mammalia > Carnivora > Ursidae > Ursus > Ursus maritimus. The sequence goes on along the minus strand of NW_024423564.1, from coordinate 40,120,605 downwards.
AGGAATAGCGGGGAGATCAGTAGGAGAAGGAAGGGAAGAATGAAAGGGGGTAAACAGAAGGGGGAATTAACCACAAGAGACTATGGACTCCGGGAAACAAACTGAGGGTTTCAGAGGGGAGGGGAGTGGGGAATTGGGTTGGGCCGGTGATGGGTATTAAGGAGGGCACGTATTGCATGGAGCACTGGGTGTTATATGCAAACAATGAATCATGGAACACTACATCAAAAACTAATGATGTACTGTATGGTGACTAATATAACATAATAAAAAATTTTAAAAAAAGAAAAAAAATTTTTTTCTGATTGTATCCCACTGCATTAATTTCATGATTTACATTTGTGAACTAACTTTACAGTCTGAAAAACACTTGTAGGTATTCTGATAAGGATATAAATGTAGTGAGTGCCAAAATTTAAACTTAATTGTCAAATTGTTTAAATTCAATTATTTTATTTTTATGAAATTCACTTTTTAATAATTTTTATTTTTATAAGTTGGCTCCCCACCCAATGGTGGGGCTCAGATTCATGACCCTGAGATCAAGAGTCACATGCTGTACTGACTGAGCCAGCCAGGCACCCCTATTTTTATTAAATCCACTTTTAAACTACTGACTGGAATGTTTTCACTCATTATTTGTTTGCTGAAACAGTAGTAAATATTGTTTTTTCTTGGTCATGGGACAAATTCTAATAAAAGACAACTATTTCGATTAATTAATAGATGGAGTTCATTCCCTTCCCTCCCCCAGAACTTAGGATAATTATATATATAACAATGTAAATTTCTATTAAACTTACCATTATTAAAGGCCCATATCAGCTATGACACATTCGGACTTCCTTTGAATTCTGCTTATACATTACTTTAGCAATACATTTGATTAGTTGGTAACATTTAAAAAAATTAAATCTACAAACCAAAAACCTTATTATAAAAATCTTACCTATAGAGAGATAGGTATTTTAGTAAGAAACAGAAATGTCTTAAATTTCTCATTCAATTTATTTAGAATATTAGTTCAGAACAGATTTGAGTGAGCTCAATTCTGATGTGTTGCTTTACTCTGAAGGGAAGATAAATGAAGCACACTTCTTACTTAAATTTTTTTTTAATTTGCTTTAAATTTTAAAAGTGAATTTAAAATTGGCTTTTAAGAACTTCCATTCTCTTTGCCAGCATCACAACCACCTCAGGACCATATATGAGAAAAGAAAATACCATTCAGAGTGTCTGACTGAATTCTATTTTCACATTTCTTAATTTGATGGTAATCATCAGCAACCACAAAAATAATGTAGGAAAATGTTTCCCAAGTTGTTGTGTTCATTGTTTTCATCTGTAAGCATTAAATGTAATCTTGATGTTTGAGGAGGTTGTACAGGTTTTTACTTGTAGGCTGTTGGAGTTCATAGACCTTTGGGTAAGTGTCCTCTTTATTACTGCTATTTCAGTTCAGGGTGTGCTGCTGGGATATAAATAAATGGGCCACATACCTATATCTCTAAAGCGGCAGCCAAGAAATTATCTAATAACTATTCTTCAGAAATATTAGAAATTATTAGACAAATAATTTGCATTAAGTGGTGTGTGTGTATAAATTCCAAAGTCATGAAAATATATTTTCAGAAAAACTAAGATCATCTTTTCTGCAGAAAAAAACAATCAAGAGTACTTATTAGTTGACTAAGTATATTTGGAAGATTCTACCTTGTTAGGTAAATCATACATAGTGCTGTTAGCCAGGGATCTCCAGAGAAAGAGAATCAATACAATAGGTAGATAGATAGATAGATAGATAGATAGATAGATAGATAGATAGATAGATTAAGCCAAACAACCAGGAAAGCCAGTGACATAATTCAGCCCAAATCCAAAGGCTTAAAAACGTTTGCCTGGTTTGCTTGTATAAGACCTGGAGTCTGAAGGCTCTACAACTAAGAGTTCCGATGTCCCCAGGGCAGGAAAAGATGGACATCTCAGCTTAGAGAGAAAGGAATTTGCCCTTCTTTTTCCTTTTGTTCCTTTGTTGCCCTCAAAAGATTGGATGATGCCCACCCACAATGGTGAGGGCAGATCTCTTTATTTAGCTGACTAAATCAAATGCTGATCTCTTCCAGAAACTCCTTCACAGTCACACCCAGAAAAAATGTTTTACTAGCTATGTTGGCATCCCTTAGGCCAGTCAAGCTGCTGACACAAAATTAACTATCGCACATAGGGAGCACTTAAATTATATGTTATTATTGTAAAGAAGAATGCTTCTCATTTCCCACCCAGAACACACAAGGAAATCATAATTGTTTCAATTATTACATATATTACCTCATTTAAAGAAATAATCTATCTGGCTCAATAGTAAATATTAGCTTTTATTAGTCATTGCATCTTATTCATTCAATACTAAACATTTAAGAGCAAACTATATGCCAGGCATTAAATTCATGAAGATTTGAGGGTTTCTACTTCCCAGCCAGGACAGGAAAGCAAGCCAAGAGCTGTCTGATAATCAACCCTAGAGAAAACATAGAGCTAGTTGGAAACAGAAGAAGCTGTGGAGAGATTTAGGCTCTGCTGAACGAACTCATTTGTAAGGGCTAATAGACGGCAGGCTCGTGAGGCAACAGTGAGAGGATTCGTTGGAGGAAAGCGTCTCAAGTCTGCTCTTGCCTTTTTCCAGCACTACCTTGTAATAGACATTACCCGTAGCTTTACACCCAAAATTGAAGGCAACAGCCCAGGTTGCAGACACTGATAACTGCAGAGTGTTACAAGGGCAATGCAAAGCCTTGGTGTCAAGAGGTGTTGATGAAAACAAATGTAGACAGACTGATAGTCCTTAGATGGCCATTGTTCTTTCTCCTTCTCAAAGCCCTTGGGCTGGTAAATTACTTCCCCCAGTGTGCTTCTTACTAAGGATTTAAAGGTAAATTCTGACAAAGGAGTTGCCTAATGGATAAGCAGCATAGCAGAATGATCAATAGTATTTAGGCAGTGCCTGGGGTCCTGCGCCTTTAGGCTCCTCCCAAGTCCATAAACTCATTCAGCTAGGGCCCTAGTTGTAGGCCCTTTGTCAATTTACATTATCGGCTAGAGTAACTCAGGGAATGTGGCCAAAGTAAATAGATACCAGACAATTTTCTTTCCATTAAAAGTGGACAATCAAGCAAACTGTCCAAAGTTCTTCACACTGGGGAGATTTCCCTTCACCATGTCTTTCAGGGTCATCCTGAGTAGGTTGTAATGCAGTAGCTTTCCATTTCTGGCTGGTGCCAGCATGCTGTGCAGATCCAGGCCTGTGTGTTTTCCTCCTTTATAACCAGTCTTTACTTGGCCCCAGTCTTGCCATGTCATTTATACGTAATGGAATGCATCATTCTATTAATTCCCTTAATAATGGAGTACGTGTTTCAACTTTATGACTTGGTTGACCAAGTAACACTCATTGCATGAGGAGTAGCTCAGGTTACATAATCACTTGGTGTCCCACAATCAGGTGATGGGTCTCTACCAGCATCTGTCAGTAGGTCAGGAGCTGCTTTTCAAAGAGAAAATGGTTGTCGGCAGCAGAGGGCATGCCTATACTCCAAAATCCTAGGGGTTTGCCTATGATTCTCCTATTGGGATTCATCAGAGGCTCCATCAATCTATATATGCTACAATATTCCATATACCCTCGAGTTGAATTTTGAAAAGGGGGCTATCAGGCTGCCATATTGGGAAAGAGCTTTCCAAGAGTACTATAAGCAAAGGGCAGTAGTATTTAGGAAGCTGCCAATACTCTAACAGGGCTAAAATACAGGTTTTGATTTGGGAGAAGCAGAGGAATAGGTGGGAACTGGCACTAGATGTATGCTATGTTAGGGTAGTTGTATTTTATCCTGTAAGCCAGTGGTTCCCAAATTTAGGGTGAATCAGAGTCACCTGGAGAGCTTGTTAAAACATGGATGGTAGTTTTGGGATGGGACCTAAGAGTGCATTTATAAAAAGTTCCTGGCTGATGCTGATAGTCCTGGTCTGGAGACCACACTTTGAGAACTACTGCTATTAGCAACAGAAAAGAAAAACAAATAGGAAAGTAACACAGTTAGATTTAAGTTTGCTAAGATCATTCACAGGTAGAAGTATGCCAGATGGATAAGGAAGATAGAGCACAGGAGAAATGAGATCAGCTGGAAGACAAAAATGATTGTGTTGAGAGATTATGAGGGCTCGAGTTAAAGTTAGCAATAGAAATGGGAAGGAAAGAGAAAACAATTTCAAAAAATATTTAGCATTTTTTAAAATGCCGATACTGTGCCTAAATATTTTCCCTTGATTTTTTATGGCACTCTGGATCTTTTCAAAGCATTTGAGATCCTGGCAAAGAAGAAAGTGCTATAATGACAAAGGATGGAATAAACTTTCCTTGGAGAAACATATTTAATTCCCAGAAAAGAAATATCTGTTAAAAACTTGAAACATATCAGCAAAACTGAATCATCTTTTATTTTAATAACCACAAAGATGGTAAATTTTTAAATTTTCTATTTAAGTAGGAATAATCATTTTCATGTTTTAAATGATACAGACTGATAAAAAGTTAAAGCAGTCCCATAGTTTATATTAAATCATAGAATTATATCACTTTTAAAAAAAAGAATTATATTACTTTTTTTTTTAAAGATTTTATTTATTTATTTGACAGAGAGAGACAATGAGAGAGGGAACACAAACGGGGGGAGCAGGAGAGGGAGAAGAAGGCTTCCCGCTGAGCAGGGAGCCCAATGCGGGGCTCGATCCCAGGACCCTGGGATTATGACCTGAGCTGAAGGCAGATGCTTAACGGCTGAGCCACCCAGGTGCCCCCAGAATTATATTACCCTTATACTTAAGGGAACCTTAGGTGGTTCCATCCAACTCTCAGTTCTGTTTCAAACAAACAAACAAACAAACAAACAAACAAAAAATAACCAGTGAGGAAACTGGTGTCCAGAGCTGTTAAATGACATGCCCACAAGCTAATTAGTGGTAGAGCTTAGACTAGGTTTACTCACTGTTGGTCTGGTGTTCTGCATTAACCATATTATTGGTTATTATCAGCTACTCACAAAATAAAATTCAAACTTCTTCCTGGTATTCAAGACCATATATAGTCTGGTATCAACCTGCTTTTTAATTATATATGTTGAAACTCTAACCCTAGGGACGAGTTTGTAAGATATGTCATTCACATCTACTTATGTTTGGCTTCTGTGGGAAGAAAGCCCCCCAATTTTTCTCCTTGTATCATTCTAATTTCATCTTCTGTCAAAATCAAGCTCTACCTCAGATGTGAGACATTCCTGATCTCTCTGATCAGAATCAATCTTTTCCTCATTCTGTTTCTTTCCTTGCAGAGCTTATTATATTCCATCTTATACAATTAACAGTTATGTTAATCTTCCTCACTAGAGTGGGTCTTCTTGGAAATTGACTTTTCTTCCCCAATGTTTAGGAAAGGCCTAATGCAAAACAATTTCTCAATAAATGTTGGAGTGAATTTATGCTGAATAATTTAAATAGTAGACATTTTGTAAAACTTATTTAGTATTTTTATTTAAGATAGATGTCCAAGAAAGCAGATAATGCAAAAGGCTTTTAAACAGAAGAAATTATGTTTATTTATCCTAGAAGCAATTTCGAAGAAGTAGACTATTTTCTAAAAAATCCCAGAGTCCTGGGATCCAGCCCCATATCAGGCTCTCTGCTCAGCGGGAAGCCTGCTTCTCCCTCTCCCTCTGCCCTTCCTCCAGCTTGTGCTCTCTCTCTCACTCACTCTCTGTCTCTCAAATAAATAAATAAATAATCTTAAAAAAATAAATAAAAAATAAAAAATATTTAAGTAAGCTCTACACTCAATGTGGGGCTTGAACTCACAATCCTGAGATCAAGAGTCACATGCTTTACCAACTGAGCCAGTCAGACACTCCAGAAGTAGACTATTTTGAATTAAATATTAAATACAATGTATCATAAAGATTGTTTGATTACTTTCTGCTATAGTTTACAACCTGAAATACTCATTTGCTAAGTAAATGTAGTTCAGGATTTGATTTAATAAACTTTATTATTATCTCCTCAGAATTTGAGGAGATAAAAATGTGATTGGCAAATGTGAAATTTCCTGTTACACTTTCAAATGATTGAATTGCAAGTGTTTTTTAATATTTCTCTTATAACTTATATTCACAATTTAGAGCAACTTTTCTTAATCCAAAATGTTTGGAATAAAATGTTCTGATTATTTCGAATAATTAAAATATACCATGTTCAGATAGCCTATTTTCAAAGTCTGAGTACAATGAAATATGCTGTTTGAAAACTGTTATCAAACACAGAACACATATTTGATTCAGAAGATACTACAGGATCTTACAGTATGTCATTCATTTTCATTATGAATATCTGTTGTGTAATAATAACTAATATTTCTTAATTATTTACTATGTGCTGAATATAATGCCACTTCATCTACAGATGTTATTTCATGTAACCCTCTTATTTACTGTAAGAAATAAATATCTTTAAGCATGAAAAATTAGCCAAGAGAGATGAAAAGATTTGCCCCAAATCATTGTTGACTACTATTATATAATAAATTGCATGATGACTTCAATCAGTTCTCTTAATGTAAAACTCATGCACTTAACTGGTATCCTGAACGGCTTCCCTGATTTATAACAGTTGTGGAAAGTATAGGACATTATACTATCTCTGTAGAACATTCCCTCATGGCTGATTTTGTCCTTTTTAAAAACATATAAACTCTCACCATTTTTATTTGTTTACTTGACTTTTGAAAGGAAAGTGGAAAGCAGGATGCCCACTTAAAAATTCCATTTGGATTTTCGGGTTATATTTATGCCATGCTAATCAACATTCTCTGCATCCTGCTTGGCAGATATAAACTTCAGCCCTGTCTCTATTATAAAATTATCGCAAAACCTGAATTATGTTATCTTAAATGACTGAGGTTATAATGATTAGTTAACAGATCAAATTCTTAATTTAAAAAACTTTCTGGGTAAATTCAGTGTTCTAATTTTATTTTATTTTTAATTAATTTATTTATTTTTAAAGATTTTATTTATTCATTTAACAGAGAGAGGGACAGCCAGTGAGAGAGGGAACAGAGCAGGGGGAGTGGGAGAGGAAGAAGCAGGCTCCCAACGGAGGAGCCTGATGTGGGGCTTGATCCCAGGACCCTGGGATCACGCCTGACCCGAAGGCAGATGCTTAACGACTGAGCCACCCAGGCGCCCCTCAGTGTTCTAATTTTAATGAACAACTGTGGCAAAATATTTGGATAATATTTATTAGTATAATTTTTCCAATGAAATCAATGAACAAAATGAAAAATGCTTGGCCATGTTTGAGAAACTATCACTTCCATGTATAAGTTTAAAAATGGAACAGTTGGAGACAATTATCTCATCACCAGCTAATGACTCTCAGGTGCTGACAATCTTTCACATTTTTCCAGCAGTGAATGGATTGTAGCATTCATATTTTTGAGATGTAATGTAATTACTCCAGAATTTCTACTCCTAGGTGAGATATTTTTCCTTAGAGAAATCATATCTTTTTGTTTTTACTATCTCTTGATCTTAAAACTACCATAATAATTATTTTCAAAAGATTATTTAGGTTACTGCTTTTACTGAAGGTATGTTTTACTCTGTCTACTCTTTTGGGTTCTGTATGAAAGAAATTATTTGCCCAACTCTGAAAGAGTCCTCAAAGGCTTGTGTGTCAACTAATTACTCCTACTATTTTCAGTTTTGTATATAGTTCTTAAATGAGTAAAATACATGACTTTTGTATGTGGCTGCTAAGTTCCATGCAGCTCTTCCATATGTATGTTATTATAGAATTTGTTAAATTAGCTTACCATTCACATCTGTTCTTGCTTTTTTCCACTGTTTTATTTACCATAACCTTGGTGATGCAGAGTAATTTGGACTCCATGCCTGAGGGCTTCTTCCAAGTACCCCTGGACAAGATAATGTATATAAAATACTGTGCTACCAAGTGCACAAACATTCTCATTCATCATTTTACTTGTGTAAGGAAATGTTACTGAAAAATAGTAAAAGTCAATAAATTAAGACCTCCAAAGAATTATGTTTGATCACGTACAGGAAAGACGACCCTACTGAAACAATTTGTAATCGAGTACCCACCTAGAATGGCCTTATCCTTCTCCATGCTCCTTTCTGTTGCCCAGCTCCTCCAAGATGTAATGTCTGCTGTCATCTACTCATATAATATGCTCTGCAGATTACCTGTATGAGAATTATGTGGGGGTAGATATGAGAAAATGTGGATTGCTGGAGCCCATCCCTGATGAATCAGAGTATCTTAGGATGGAGCCTGGACATCTGCATTTTAGATAACTGTCTCCTCCATCACTCATAATTCATACGCACACTAAGTACCCACTGTAGCTAGTCCTACTGATATCCTTGAAGCCCCTTTAAGGGTATTAACGCCCCCCTCTGAATCCCTGAGGCATTTATCTTTCATAAATTCACTTAGAGCACTGTTTTTCTTCTCATAGTTTTGCAGTGACTCTGAGAGATATGAAATAGATGTTATCCTAACTTTATGTCTTATCCTGTGGGTCTCAGGGTATGCTGTTTACTTAAAGTTTTAATTCACATTAACTTATTTAGCCAAGTTGCGAGTTCCAAATTAATGTATGAGAAACAGCAAATAATCACTAGAAAAAATATGACCAATTTAGCTAAACAAAACAAAACAAAAATTACTGGGTATTAAGCCAGACACACAGTAGGTGCTCAGTGAACACTTACTTATTATTGATTACTAACTTTATTCTTCCCACTGTATCACTTTACCTCTTTTTCCTCTTCCCACTTTCTAGTTCTCTATTTCCAATTATTCCTAACAAAATTTACTTGAATTTCAGCTACATAAGAGTTATTTCCTTGCCCACTTGTCATCTTTAGTTGTTCATTGTTGCCACGCAACTATAAAGCATGCTATCTTTAGTTCCAGGGAAAACTGCATATGGCTTAACAAATCCTGTTTATTTTCTCTCAAGTATTTGCTTACTGGACACATATATAACTGGAATGGGGGAGGGGACATTGCTGGGGAGGGGTGGACAGTGTATGGTTCTTCAGCATACCTAATCTTACATGTTGTAATTAGAGGCTATATTTGCTGAGCAAAACAAATTAGCAAACTTATCTCTGATTCATTTGATGACTACATGTTTTCTTATAAACAAGTTAATATTATTGCTTTTGGCAGGCCTTTAAGGTTGTTAATTTAATCTTAGAATTTTTTATGACTCATTCATATTTGATTTTATAGTTGATACTTTTAAGCTGTTAGAAATGCCAAATGCTACTGAATGGAAATACTGTAGATCAATAACCTGGGTTGAACTGTAAGTCTTAATGTAAAGTGCAGACTTTATTTTTTTTAAGATTTTTTTATTTATTTACTTGACAGTGAGGGAGACAACACAAGCGGGGTTGGGGGGGGCAGCAGAGGGAGAGAGAGAGGCAGTCTCCCCGCTGAGCAGGGAGCCCAATGTGGGACTCGATCCCAGGACGCTGAGATCATGACCTGAGCTGGAGGCAGATGCTTAACTGACTGAGTCACCCAGGCGCCCCATAAAGTGCAGACTTTATACTTTTGATTAATTGAAGTTAATTCACTTATTTTAGGTAGTAAGGTCAATTTATTTTATCAGTCATACTTACTGATATCTGTTATATACATAACAATATGTGAGAATCTGGAGAGGATACTAAAGAGGAATACAAAACATGGTTTCTACCATCAAGGAACTGTGTGGTATGTAGAGAATTTACCATATGTGAAAAAGTCAGCATCTATGCAAATACAATACTCTTGTAAAGAGCTATTTCTAGAACATTAGATTGTACTTTAGGAATTCAGGAAAGTGAGGGATTAGGTGGGCTGGTGTGCCAGTCTCTCTAGATTGACTTTCATTTTTAAAATTTTTTCCCGGTGGCATCTGTAGCCTGGGACATATCAACAAAGACTTTCTTTCCTCTGGCATCTGATTTAGCGTTGACTCAGAATAGGTCATCTGAGGGAGGGAGGAGAATGAGGTCAGGGTAGGCAAATTTGTGGGGCTTAGGGCAAGAGTACAAATGGAGGCCCAGATACCATATCTTAACCATTGAAAACTAATTGCTTAAAAAACAAATTGTCAAATAATAAGATCTATCCTTCTATTTTTTTTTAAGAAGACTTACTCATTTTAGAGAGAGAGCATGATCAGAAAGGGCAGGGAGAGGGAGAGAGAATCTCAAGCAGACTCTGTACTGAGCGCAGAGCCCTATGTGGGGCTTGATCTCATGACCCTGAGATCACAACCTGTGCTGAAACCAAGAGTCGGATGCTTAACTGACTGCACCACCCAGGCGCCCCTCTATCCTTCTATTTTAACCAATATTTTTTCACAATGATCCAAAAGGTGAAGTACAAATTTAGAGTTCCTCAGTTCATCAGAGTTTGACACTAGAAATTAGGAACATGGGGAGAAACGGGTCTCTCCCTGCAGTCTACCTATTATTTTCTTACCCAGTTTCGCCTCCTCCCACTGACTTTCCTTGGCAAAGAGCTGCTCATTGACTACCCTCAGGCAGGTTGTGCCCACCAGCAGTGCTGGCTGCCTGTACCTTAGGAAAGCCTACACAGTTTCTGGAAGGAGACTTGGGGCCACCTTGGCAGAGAAATCCAGGATCCTGGGTATCCAGAGCATGGTCTAGAAGGGACAGCATGACTTGCAGATGGCCACAGCCCCTTGACTCTGTGGACTCCATACCTTGTAGGGTTTTGTGCCTCTGGAGGAGGGCTGGAACAGGGGCTCCTTTTGCTCAGGTCTAAGAATATTGGGTCAGGCTGTTCCTTTCCTCAGCTGCTTTTCTTCTGGTTTGCCTCTGGCTAGGAACTTCCTTCAAACAAAAGTCACAGGTCCTCTCAAGGTGTTTTTGTCTACAGAACTTTTTAATTCCTCACTACTTTGGACTTTGGGATAGAAATGGCCCTGGGATACAATACTATGTGTTATGAGTATATCTTGACCACCACCTGCCCAGTCCCTTTGTCAAACCATCACCAAATATTCTTAATTTGAGTGTACCATCTATTTTCTTCTGGGACTATGGCTAATACAGCTGGTTCCTTAAGCGAGATTGTCCATGAAAGTGAAGTTAATGTAAGCCTCAAGGCAAAGAAAGATAGAATTTAGAAATTAAAGGTAATTGAAAGGCTGTAGAATCCAACCTTTCCACCATAGGCCAATACTTTTGCTCTCTTTGATATTTTATTTGACACTTTTATTTAAAAGCGTTCTTTGAAGTTTTTCTTAATTTCACACCCTCTTGTTTTCCCTCGCACTGCTTGGATATTGAAAATATACCTGCCACATACCCTGCCACATACCCTCACTTCTCTTCCTACTTTAATCAAACTTCAGCGAGCTTTTCATTCATACAATATTTTGTGAAGTTATTTGGCGTTCACTTGATAGGAATGCATTATTTATACATTAGGTTTTCTCTACTCTTCTCAGCACAAAACCAAGTAATATTATTTGGTGCTATAGCAATCATAATCACAAAGGCAAATTCAAGCTCTGAGATCCTGTCGCAGTATTCCATTTTCAGGGAGTATGAACCAGAATATGTTTATATTGATTTTTAAAGCTCATATGAACTGGAATATGTTTATACTAATTTTTAAGTCATAGAACATAACATAAAACAAAAATATTAAAACTATCCTAAAGAATTAATAGATCCCCTCCTCCCCTCCCACAGGACATCTGCTAACCTTAATTTGAGAAACATGGATTTTTAGGACTGAATTGATGTGAGAGATGGGGAAAAAGTTTGATATGATAACTCAAAGATGTCCGGTTTGGGTTACTGAGTACATTATCCTATTTCTGAACTCAGGAGTAAAAAAAAAATGCTTTGAGTGAAAAGGATGAGTTTATAAAATCTCATTTTGAGTTTCTTGCAGTACATTTTCTTTGTGGTAGACTGAGCTGCAGATATAAATTTAGAGGTCAACAACATCTGCTGGAACCAAGAGAACAGATGTGGTCATTCAGGGAGAGCATGCAGAGTAAGAGAAGTGGCCAAGAAAAATAATAGCCTTAGAGAAAACAGTTCCTGGAAAGTAGCAGTTAGCTAACAGGGAGAGAGGTACGTCAAAACAGAGGCATGTTTTAAGAATGAAATGGTCAGTGCAGTCAGATACTCTGAAAGGTCAAGTAGGATAACGACTGAAAAGAGTTAATCATATCTGAGGATTAAGAATAGATCAGAGCACAAGCAATTTCAGTGGAGTGTGGGGGCAAAGTCTGATCACAGTGAGCCTAAGAGCAAAGGGGGAAGTGAGGAAAAGCAGCCTATAATTCAAGATTATTTTTGCTTTGTTGTGCAGATGTAGCTAGAGGCCACTGCAAAGGTAGTACTTGAAAACAGTCGAAAAAGATTTGGGCTTCCGACCCCCCAGTGAGTGGCACCAGATGTGGAGAAAGGCAAGAGCCAACAGGTAGCTTAAAAATAGAGATCCTAACAATCGTTGAATCACTATATTGTACACCTGAAACGTAACACTATACGTTAATTATACTGGAATTAAAAAAAAAGAGATCCTAGAAGAGTGAAAAGATCAGTGCAAGGGTCAAACTGAAAGATTTCTTCGGAGTTGGGAGACGGGAGGTGGGTATCGTTATACAGAGGGGTGGGGAATTGAGGGAGCTCACACACTGAACGGAATGGCTTCGATTTTCTCTGTAGAATAAGGGGCAGGGTCCTCTACAGGGACCAAGAAGGTTGGGGGTGTTGCACATGACTTGGGGAGAGCGCTGAACATTTGGGAGAGACAACTGCCCACAGCGAGTAAAAAGGGTTACTGAGAGGCGCTTAGGGCCGGCTTAGAGCGTCTATGAATTGAAGCGGCACCAAACTCAAAACTTTCCCAGGGTGAGGCGCAGAGAAGGCTGACGAAGGCTGACTTCTACCTAAATCCCTATTCCCGGTGGCCCAATCCTGTGTGAGTGCCTACCTCAGATCAGTGAAAAGCACCAGAAAAGCCACCGCGTTTGTGTTCTAGACGTGTTGTTCTCTAGCTTCAGCATCTCAAGGCTTTTACGGACATCGAGACCTTTTTTTTTTTTTTTTTTTTAAAGGCGGGGAGAGAACCCGGGGAGATTAGATGCGGGAATGGGCCCAACTTTTCCTCTCCCCGGAGGGCGGGCAGGTGGCCGCTGCGGTCCAGGTGCCTCTCTTCGCAGCAGAGGAGGGGGGCCCTGACCCGGCGCGGCCAGGCGGAAGCACCTCTGCCATTGGCCCAGCGGCTGCATTTACCTGCGCGCAGCCCCGGGGCAAGAGCGCAAAGTCCGCGACATCCAGCGGGAGAGGAGGCGGTCGGCAGTGCAGGTGGGCCTCCGCCCTCAGCCAGGCAACATGCCCCTGGGCTTGCGGAGAAAGATGAAAGCCAAGTCCAAGGAGGCCGCCCAGCTGGTGAAGGTCGAGCAGCGGGGCGCGGGCGGCGACAGCCTCCCGGACCCCCCGCCTCCCACACGTAAGCCTGTTTTCTACACGCAGCTAGCCCACGGCAGCCCCACTGGCCGAGTGGAGGATTTCACCAGCATCCGGGAGCTCTACGCCAAGATCGCGGGAGTGTTTGAGATCTCGGAGTCTGAGGTAGGGGATAGGTGCTCAGCTCAGCCTGGCGCGCGCGCCCGCCCCTCCTCTCGCGTGCCCGCCCCCCTCGTGCGGCCCCCGCCCCCTCCTCTCGCGCGCCCCCCGCCTAGCCCAAGTGCCGGGCCGGCTTAAATTGGCGGGGGCTGGCAGGGCTCAGTGGTGCTGAGTCTCAGGTCCGAGGCGGCGCCGAGTCTGTCTGCAGCGCCCCCGGCGAAGTGAGGAGGGGAAATGTAAGTCCGGGTCCCGAAAAAGTCGCGTTCCCGAGGCTCCTGGCTTCTGGGAAACCGGGGGCGACTTTTCTTCCTCATGCAAATGAGTATGCTTTACTTGCCTGGGAGCCTCCCCAGAGTGGAGATCTGACTGGGCAAGTTAACACTCTCCACTTCATCTGGACTTTGCTCTCCTTCCTCTGCTCGGTGGAGAGGGTCACGCTGAGCATCTCCCAGAGTAAGGAAGAGCGAGAAAAGTGCCTGCCAGGTGATAGCAAGCTGGGGTCCACTTAGCCCGTCAGATGTCTCGCGCCAAACACCAGCGTCCCTTTGGTGGTATTCCCAAGAAGTTGATTATACCAAAGGTGCCTAACGGAAGAGAATTATATCTAACGCTATGGGATTTTAGTTAACAGAACTTTCAGAGGGAAAAATCGGCTCTAAATTTTACATCCTGTCCTTTTAAAGGGGCTGAACTTCGCATTAATTAGATTGCATGCGTGCCTGGAACTGGAGTTTGCTGTGGGCGTGATGTAGAAAGCACTAGTTTATGTGGATGTTTGTGGGACTACTTTATTTATGCTTACAAGAGCGAACTGCAGATCTAAGAGAAGTTAGCCCAAGGAAGTATTTTGTCCACATTTCAAGGAAAAGCGTGAGCTGTTGCCCTGGACTCCAGGGAGTGCAGAGAGCTGTCTTTGAATGGCACAGAGCTGCACTTGGATTTTTGTTCTTTAATGTTATCAGGTCTGCTCAAGTAAAATTGAGGTCGCGGCAAAATTCCAAGAGATGGAAAAGAGCTTGAAGTGTAACCTTTTGTTCTTTCAGGGTTCCCAGGCACTGAGGGGCAAATCACAAACCGATTTTGTGAATTATTTATATTGACCTGGAATAGTAACAGTATTTCATGTTCGTACAGGACATTTCAATTAAAAAACACTTTCACGGGAATAATGTCCTTTTTTATTTGTATTTTTTTTCCCCCTAGGAGAGGCAGGTGCTATGTAGTTCACTGGGTAGCTAAGGACAGGATTTGGAGACACCTAAGCCTGGATGTGAATCCAGGTTCTACCACTTACTGTCTGTGTGGCTTTGAACAGGTTTAACTTCCCTCAATCTCAGCCATGTATAAAACAGAGGAGAAAGAGGGTGCCCGGCTAACTCAGTTGGTAGAGCCTGTGACTTTTGATCTCTGGGTGGTGAGTTGTAGCCCCACGTTGGGTGTGGAGATTACTTAAAAATACAAATCTTGAAAAACAATCAAAAAACAAAAAGAACGAAACCCAGATATGAACGTCTACCTTGAAGGGTTGTAAAAACTGGAGTTCATATATAAACTCACCAGATTACATGGTACATGGTCTATGCTTAACAAATAGGTATTGGTGATACCAGTTACAGTTAAGCAAGGAGCTGAGGCAAAAAGTGATTGGGCCTTGGTATAAGGTCACATACTTAGCAAGAAAATATCTGGGATGTTATTCAAACTTGGATCTTCTGGTTTCTAAGCTAAGTGAGCTTGTTAGCATACTTAACTGACGACTTTAAATGTCTCTTCTACAACTAGGGACTCCAGATTTAGTTGCTTTGCGTTAATAGCCTTCTCATTCTGAGCTCAAGGTGCATGATTTTTTCAATGCACTTAATTCCCGAAAAAAATATTGATATCACTGCTTCAGAGAGGAAACAGGCTTTGAGGTTCACAAACTTTTCAAAATTATACGTAATTAGTAGCAGAGCCTGGCTTTAAGCCCAGGTGTGTTTGTTTTTTGTTTTCTGAGTTCAAATTCCATGAACTACTTCTTTTTCTTCTTTTTTTTTTTAAAGATTTTATTTTATTTGACGGACAGCCAGCGAGAGAGGGAACACAAGCAGGGGGAGTGGGAGAGGAAGAAGCAGGCTCCCAGTGGAGGAGCCTGATGTGGGGCTCAATCCCAGAACGCCGGGATCATGCCCTGAGCTGAAGGCAGACACTTGACTGAGCCACCCAGGCTCCCCGCAAATTCTATGAACTTCTATTCTGTATTGCTGCCCAAGTTTTCCAGGGTATCTGTGATAGCTTGGCAACCATTGTCAGTGTTTTCAGTTTCCAATGCACTGAATTAGGAGATAAAATTCTGAGATAATATAATCCTGCTATATCAAAGTTCATATATTTTTATAACTTCAAAAAATATATATATATATGTATACTTATGCATATAACCAACATTAATGCGAGTTTTCCAATTGGATTAAGAATATATCCAGGATAGAGTATTGGTCATCATCGTATAGTATGTCCTAAGTATCTCAATGTTTAATTTTGAAATAAGTAATTTATTAAAATGCACTCTGGTCAGACCCCATTTCTCGTCTCATTCCCCCAGCAAGGGGAGTTGTGGTATAAAGTTTTGAGCTGTCAGTGGGAGCAAAACAAATTTCCTCCCCTTAATAGGTTCAATAAATTGTCAGCTCAGAATTCCTGCCTTTTTCTAGAACAGTGGCTATAAGGTTATGCATGGCTCTGTATGAAGAGTTGAACCTTCTTTACTAAGGGAGGGTGGGGAAAGGGAAGGACTTGGCCTGACCTGATTTCAGGTGTGGCAGATTTACTGGGAGTTCATAATGTGCCCATGACTGTGCTCGGCATGTAAGTGTATAGTGTGGTCTTTCTACCTTCACTATAGCACTGAGGTAGGGGTTCTTTTCATTTTATAAAGCTAAATGAGGCTCTGAGAAGTTAAGCAGAGTCACTGAGCTGGTATGGGGCAGGGCCAGTATTTGAATGCAGGTTTCCTGGTTCCACGTCCATTACATAGCAGCTGTGAGGTTCTTGGTAACTGCATTCAAAATTTCAAATACAAACCCAGGAAAACTTCTTTTTTAAAACAAAGGGTCTTTTCAACTGAAGCCTCAGACCCCACCACAAAAATATTGCCTCAAAAAAAAAAAAAAATGCTGTTGTGAAACTAATTTGGATTTCACCTATTTCAAGGTCCCTGAAGGCGGAAGCTAAGGAAACTATGAATCTAAGCAATGAATCACTTTCAGGGTGCAGCCTGTGATCACTACCTTGAAACAGATGGCCAATTATGCAGAAATCCCTTTGAGCTGATTTTTTTTTTTCTAAACAACTAAATGAGCAATTCAGTAAAAAGAAAAAAAAGTAAATCTTGCCTAAAAGAGCAGTTAACTTTTGTAAATGCAGGGACACTTTTACAAAAAGTTTAATATCATCTTTTAAAATATTCAGGTTATACAAAGGAATTGATTTTTTTTTCAAAGATTTTATTTATTCATTCAACAGAGAGACAGCCAGCGAGAGAGGGAACACAAGCAGGGGGAGTGGGAGAGGAAGAAGCAGGCTCCCAGCAGAGGAGCCTGATGTGGGGCTCAATCCCAGAACACTGGGATCACGCCCTGAGCTGAAGGCAGACGCTTAACGACTGAGCCACCCAGGCGCCCCAAGGAATTGATCTTTAAACTCTTGAGCTTCAGTCGTAACATTTGTTGAAGGGGCATTTTGAATATGTGAGCACTGTGATTGTTTGGCAGGAGTTTGTGCCATGACATGTTTTCTTAGTTTTCTATTATGTGGAAAGACTGTAGAAAACGGTTATTCAAACAGGCTTTTTAGGAAATCAGTTTTGTAGTTAGATACTTCACGTGTCCACGAAATGAAAGCTCAGTTTCTTTAATGATTTCAGAAATTAATGGGATGCCTGGGTATCTCACTTGGTTAAGCATCTGCCTTTGGCTTAGGTCATGATCCAGGGTCCCAGGATAGAGTCCTGCATCAGGCTTCCTGCTGGGCGGGGAGCCTGCTTCTCCCTCTGCCTGTCGCTCCCCCTGCTTGTGTGCGTGTGTGCTCTTTCTCATTTTCTCTGACAAATAAAATCTCAAAAAAATTTTTTTTTCCTTTAACTTGGTTATATTTGTTCATATATATAATACTAAATCACTGAATGAATGGGTCAAGCAAATGTAGCCTCTTCTTTCTCGATACATAAGGCAGTCCAATAAAGCAGTATTCTAGGCAAGATCAGATTTTAATTTGGGAATTGTGGTTTTAATTTCAAGCTTTATATACACCAGTTTATAAATAACAATTATGCTGTGATTTCTCTCAACAAATCTTCCCTTTTCACCCCCCCTTATCTCCTCCTGTTACCCTATTTCTCTTTCCTAGCAAAACTCAAAAGTTGCTGCCTCCAGGGAGACAAATCCTGTATCTCCTCTGTCTAATCAAAACTCTGATAGCTCCCCATCTCACTTAGAGCAAAAGCCGAAATCTTACAGTGGGTACAGGCCCTGTTACCTCTCTAATATCTTTATTCCTTCTTCTCCAGCCAGTCTGGCCTCCTAGCTATTCCTTGAACTTTGGAGCCTTAGGGCTGTTGTCTTTACCAGAACCTTCCTGCAGAATGCTGTTCCTTCTTTGTCTGCTCAAATATCACCTTCCTCAGGCTGGTACTGATTGTCCCATTTAAAATTCCCCTCCTCACTTAATTTTCCTCCATAGCATACTAACATCCTATGTATATTTAACTTATTTTTTTTCCTCTCCCATGTAGTAGAATATAAGCTCCACAAAGACAAGGATTTTGTCTATTTTGTTTACTGATATAGTCCCAAAGGCCCTAAAACCGTACCTAAAGCATGATTGGAGCTCAAATATTCATTGAATAGAAGAATCTTCACACAGTTAAAATCCTGTAGCTTTAGTGTGCAGCTTTCGTACCAGTTACAATAATACCTTAATGTAGATGTTAACTTTTCCTACTGCGGTGCGAAGAGAGACTAGCTTTTGATGGAGGTAGGAATGAGGAGCATCATACATACCTTGAAGGGGGTGGGGAGTAAGAAGGTGCAGTATGGACACTGAATATGAAAAGTATAGAAACTAAGACTTGGGTGCAATTCTTGCATCTTTAAAAATTCCAGAAGTTATGAAGTTGGAGGCTCTGTTTACAAGCAGAATTGCTTCCTAGCTGAATTAGTGTATGGGGAGCTGCCTTGTAAAGCTTCCCAGAAACTGCTTTCTTTTTTTCAAGTTGCTGGCATCAGCAGTGAGCTCTTGTGAAAGTCAATATTCTGTATTTACGTGGCACTTCTGGAGAACATGAACTGCACTGCAGACTTTATCGTTTCCCAGCAGTGCAGATAATTGGCAAGTGGAACTGTGTCTTTCTGCTTCACAAATGGGAAATCCCGGAAGACTAGAGCAAAATGAGGTTCACTGACTTGCATATGGTCCCTCCTAGGAACAACAACAAAAACACACCAAATGAAGGAATTTGGGAATCCAGTGTGACTTTTACCATTGAGCTATGAGGACTGTGAAGCAAGCCCAACAGAACTGAATAGGAAGAGTGTAAGAGTGAGAAGAGCAGCCCCTGCCATCTGGAAGCTGGCATTCTTCTCTTGGGCATAAATGGTTTCACAGAACATCAAAATCTGATAAGATCATTCTGTGACTGATGGTGCAAGTCAAAAGTAAGACTACCCTGGGGGTGCCTGGCTGGCTCAGTCGGAAGAGCATGTGACTCTTGATCTCAGGGTTGTGAGTTTGAGCCCCACATTGGGTATAGAGATTACTTAAATAAAACTTAAAAATCTTAACCACAAAAAAACCCAAACAAAATAAAAAACACCTCTCTGTAATCATGTCTGGACAGAAACCAAAACCTGAACATTGTTCACACCCCAGAAATGACCAGGTGTCTGCCTTGCCCCTCAGACCAGGTGACTGATACAAATGACTGCTGTTCCTTCAGTAATCCTAGCTTTAGCTTTGATAACTTCTCCCACCTTAGAGATAGGTTTACTAAGCTAGTCCTAGAATTGGCCCACTTCCTGATGGTACCCTATTCAGAGCAAACGCATGTTTCCTTGCACATACTCCCGAATCCTTTCCATCATCCTTTTACTCAGGCGGTAAGTGGTGGTTCCCCACGGGATGCTGTCTCCCTTGATGCAAGGAACCACAAACTAGAGGTGAGAAATCCTGGTGTCCTTGGCTGGAGGGCATTGACAGTTATTACTGTTGGATTATTACAGTGCTGACTCTAAAGAGGCACCTTGAATATGATTTTCCTGATCCTGCCCATCTTCTATTTTAATATTTTGATGGTCTGGTCATACCTTTTAGAAACCTTTAGGGCTCCCAGTTACTTCTTATTCAGTTATAGAGGCTGGTGCATGACTTCCTTCTGGTGAGGGCCCCCTTCCTGGTTCATTGTTAGCACCTTCTTGCTGTGTACCTGCATAGTGGGGAAGGGCTGGTAATCTGTCTGGAACCTCTGATAAGGCACCAATGCCATATACAAGGCCTACCCTCAAGATTTAAGCAACTTTCAGTTGCTTCAGCTAAACAGTGTCTCCTATTCCTCCCTCTTGAGTCCTGTCCTGTGCCTGCTGCTCTAATCTCCTCTCCTAACCACTCCC
This sequence comes from Ursus maritimus, assembly GCF_017311325.1. Taxonomy (NCBI): domain Eukaryota; kingdom Metazoa; phylum Chordata; class Mammalia; order Carnivora; family Ursidae; genus Ursus; species Ursus maritimus. The sequence goes on along the minus strand of NW_024423564.1, from coordinate 40,100,216 downwards.
TCTATATTCCAGAATATTTAACTGTTCATTTCTCTGCATTTTCTCATACTGTTCTCTCTCTTTTTTTTTAAGTAGGCTCCACACCCAGAGTGGAACCCAACACAGGGCTTGAACTCATGAGCCTGAGATCAAGACCTGAGTTGAGATTAAGTCCGATGTTTAACTGACTGAGCCACCTAGATGCCCCGGTTCTCATTTCTAATAGCTCCTATTCACCTCTCCAGTCTCAACGGTCACCTCCTCTAAGAAGCCTTCCTTGTGAATCTATCAGTCTAGATTAGGTATAATACCCACTATTGCATGATTTTAACATAGCATTAGCACACAGAGCTGAATTTAGTTTTTCCTCTGTCCCCCAGGACGTGGGGGGAGGGAGGGCTTGGACTTTTTTTTTTTCCCTATCTTGTCTCTAGAGTAGCTAGATGGTTTAGCTGCTCCATGAAAGTCTGATAAAAGTAAATGGCGGATACAGTAGGAGCTGAAGATGTAGATTGTGAGGCTATAAATGTCCTTGAAGCTGTATAGATTTTATTCTGTAAGCAATGAGAAGAACTCAGATGTTTTTCAGCAGCGGATTGATCCCTGACTTCTGTTTTAAAAGTAGAATACAATTCAGCATTCATTTGCTATGTTTGTTTTATGTTTGTTTTGTAAGTTTAATATGATGGTATTTTCTGGAATTGTACAGTACCATCTGATAAGTTCTAAATATATTACGATCATTATATATGCTTACTATCCCTCGTGGGCATCAGCTTTTTTTTTTTTAAGAGGGATTTATTTATTTATTTATTTATTTATTTATTTATTTATATATTTATTTGACAGAGACAGCCAGCGAGAGAGGGAACACAAGCAGGGGCAGTGGGAGAGGAAGAAGCAGGCTCCCAGGGGATGAGCCCGATGTGGGACTCGATCCCCTAACGCCGGGATCATGCCCTGAGCCGAAGGCAGACACCTAATGACTGCGCTACCCAGGTGGCCCTTAAGCGTCATTTTTACATGAAAAACTCAAAACAAAAACCAATAAGTTATTTTGAGAAGTGGGAGAATCTAAGCAGCTGCCTTATAGACCTCATTGCTATCAGGAAGATAAGGAATGAATAAAACTGTTGATTTTTGCTGGAAATCCCCTGAAGTTAACATGTGAACAATCCTAGAGTAAAGTCTGAACCCCTGGGTGGAGGCCAACCACTCTTCTAGCCTGCTACATCAGAGGCTGATGGCTGGTCTCTTTGCCTTCCCTCTCCCCCACCACTCCCATCCTGAGTGGACATGAAAGGCTCTTGCAGGTTGCAAGGGATGGAACACTCAGATTACTTTAGGCAATTTGTATGTGTTTGTATTAAGATGTATAGGCAGGTAAAGAAGCTCAGGACGGCTTCTGCAGCTGGGTAGTCCTGTTCCATGGACAACTGTAGAATCATTCATGCTGTCCAGGTGAAAGCAGTAGCTTTAGACTTTGGAGAATTAAGAGCAAGTCTGTTTGTCCTTCACCTTCCATTTCAGCTTGCCCCTCCCCGTTCCCCCCCCCCACTTCTCTTCTTGACTGATTAATGCCTCTCATCCTTTTGATTTTGCTCCTTTAAGGTTCTCTTGCCTCATCTGTGTCTGTTTTGTTACTGCTCTACTTTCTGTGCCCCATTGTGTCTCAAATTCAGACTCCCTGAGAGTCTCTATGTTGGCAAGTCTGGGTACAGAACAGGTGGGACAGGGCCTGTGAGGCTGTGGATCAGGGGCTTATCTCTGGTCCAGCCTGTAGGGCATGTGGTACAAAAGCAGGTGAGTGGTAGTTAAAGGAGTCACGTTGGAGAGGATCGTGGACATGACAGGTATTCTGAAGACTACTTTAATTAGGGGAATGGTAGTTCTCTTCCATGACCTGTCCAGACTATGAAACTATATTCAGCTCCCTATGACTTTTTTAGCATATATTTTTTAAGTAAGCTTTACATCCAACATGGGGCTTGAACTCACAACCCCAAGATCAAGAGTTGCGTGCTCTACTGAGCCAGCCATGCACCACCCCCCAATACCCTTACCCCCTTGATATTTATGCATTGTTCTTCCCTGTACCTGGGAATCTTTCCCCTTCTCCTTTCCTGTTAACTGTGTTAAAAGATGAATTAAGGTATATTAAAAATCTTAAGGGTTTATTTGAGCAAAATTGATTGGAATTGAGCAGTGCCAAACCAGAAGTGATTAAAAGTGTTCCACAGATAGGAACTAGGGGCAAGGTTTTTTATAGAGAGATGTGGAAACTAAAGCAAAGAAAATTTTTGTTTGCATTATTTAGGAAAGCCTAGTTCACTGTGATTGGTTATCTCTAGGTTTTGTATTCTTTTTTTTAATATTTTATTATTATTATTTTTTAAAGATTTTATTTATTTATTTGACAGAGATAGAGACAGCCAGCGAGACAGGAACACAAGCAGAGGGAGTGGGAGAGGAAGAAGCAGGCTCATAGCGGAGGAGCCTGATGTGGGGCTCGATCCCAGAACGCCGGGATCGCGCCCTGAGCCGAAGGCAGACGCTTAACCGCTGTGCCACCCAGGCGCCCCTAGGTTTTGTATTCTTAACCCTGAGGCATTTATAGGCTTAGATTTTGGTTTGCTTACATAGGCTGCTGAAGTATTAGAACCATCTCAGTCTAAGGGCCTCCTTGTTTAATTAAAGAACTTTTACTTACACTCAGGAGTCCCTACCCAGAGCCTCCCCCCTTCCCCATCTGCACCCCCACCTCAAGAAACCTCTTGCCTCTCCTCTGAGCTTCCATAGCTCTAACAGACTGAATGACAACTGTTGATTTACTGTCCTTTCCATGAGATTGAGAGCTGCTCTAGGCAGGTACGAGCAGTTTGAAGTAAATTTTTTTTTTCATTTTTAACTTTTTATTATGGAAAACCTAAATACATGCAAAAGAAAAGAGAATATTGTAATACCTCCAAGGTGCCCAGCTTCAACAATTATCAACACTTGCCAATATTTTTTTTTTTTAAGATTTTATTTATTTATTTGACAGAGATAGAGACAGCCAGCGAGAGAGGGAACACAAGCAGGGGCAGTCGGAGAGGAAGAAGCAGGCTCATAGCAGAAGAGCCTGATGTGGGGCTCGATCCCATAACGCCGGGATCACGCCCTGAGCTGAAGGCAGACGCTTAACCGCTGTGCCACCCAGGTGCCCCGCCAATATTTTTTTAATCTCCATTAAAAAAAATTTTATTAAATAGAGAACAAGTAGATAAAAGCACATGAAACAAATGTGCTACTTAACGGATAAGTTGAACATCCTAGTAACTATGTTACTATGTAACCTAGTAACTATGTTCATGTCAGAAAACCATCCTTGCCAACCCAGAACCTTCCAAATACCTCCTCCCATCTGTCCCCCACAAATAATCACTATCCTGACTTATGGTAATTAATCCCTTTAAAAAAAAAAAAAAAGCTTTATCCCCTAAATGTGCTTTCCTAAACACCATACTTTAATTTTGGCTGCTTTTAAATTTCTTGCCTTTTTTTTTTTTTTTTTAATGCATGGTTTCCTTCCATTCTCTTTTTTCCCCTTCCAATGTATTTGTTGAAGAAGCCAGGTAGTTTATTCTGTGTAGTTTTTCAGTTTGTATTTTGCTGATTGCATCCCTGTAGTGTAGCTTATCAACCCCTGCCATTGTATTTTTTGTTAATTGATAGTTGTATCTTAAGACTTAAGCAGATGAGGTTTGATTTCCAGTCACCCTCCCAACCCATGAGACAATATCAAAAGTATAGTTTAAATTTTTACTGGTTGAATTAATGAAATCCACAGGAGAAATAGGTAAATTTTTACCTTTTAGGATGGCTTCAGTATTACTCCTGGAATAGAATCTAGCCCATTTTGAAAAGCCTCTTCTGTGTTCTGTTTCTGTTGTCTGTACAGTTAAGCAATGGTGTCTCTCTACAACCTTTTGAATATATGGCTAGAACTATTTGGGGGCCCTTTATACCAGATAAATCTTGCTAGCCATACGCTTGGCAGAGCCAGATGGACTCCTTCACTACATTGGAATGCTAGCAAGAATTTTAATTCTTCCAAAAGTAACCATTGGGGAGGTATATCTTCCTGCTATGTGTATAGAGAACCAAGTACTTGGGAAAAGGTTGATGCCCTTTAATAAGAGGTGCTTATCCTATAAAAATGCATATTTTCATTTGTACATGTTATGAATTTATAGCAAGAGAGTATAATAGTTTTAAAATAGAAGATATACATATTAGGCCTGTTCAATCTCATCAGAAGACCTTTTGATTATTGACTTTGCCAGTCACTGCTCCAAATCTTGAGATACATCAGTGAGCAAGAGCAAAAGCAGATCATAACCCCTGCCCTTATGGAGCTTGTAGTCCAGTCCTCCTGCCTATGAGATGGATACTTCTTGAATCCATGACCAGTACCAGCCAGAGTGAGTACTTTGGGCATTTGTTGGTCTATTTTCCGAGCTCTTATAAAGTAGAGTTCTTTTTTACATCCATGTTTCTTGCATTTTAAGAAAAAGGGACCCAAAAGCTTTGGTAGGCAGGATGAAAATAAAAGCATGTATGTACTTTTTTTCTGGACAACCCTTTGTGAAGTGGTCACTCTTAACACCTCTGTGCTGTAGTCTTAAACTTTCCCCCTGTCTAGAAGCATTGAATGATCATATAGCTCAGTGTTTGGGAGTGCCACATATTATCTCTGAGATTGTGGGCAAGTTACTGGTTGCTCTGTTTCTGTTCCTCCTCCGTAAAATAGTGTTGATAGTAGTGACCATATAAGATTATAAACATATAGATCAATGCCAGGTATTTATTAAATGTTTTTATAATTCTGGAGGTGAGTGGGGCTTCATTGTATTCCAACTTTTTAACCTGTTTATCAGCTAAACAGCACGTGCCTGATTACCTTTAACCAATATTTGCTGAAGGAGTCCATCTACCTGAGTGCTTACTGTGAGTCCAGTATTGTGCTTGACGTTGGAACATGAAGGTTAAAAATACATAGCTCCTTCCTCCAGTTGAGTTCAGTTTAAAGACAAGAAATTTAACTAGTTTTTGGTTAAGCTAGAATTTTCTAAAATGTATTCCAAGGAATACTAATCTCTTGAAATATTATTATAGAAAATGCCTTCAGTTGTCACATAACTGGGAAATCTATCTTGTAGACTCACAGTTTTATGTTAAAGGCTCTAAGAAGTCCACTAAAAATTTAAAAAGCTTGGTGATTCTCATTCCCTACATTGATTTGACTGTGGAATCCCCGCTCCTCCCCCCACCCCCCCTTTTTCCCCTACATATTACTCCTTAGGCCAATATTCTAAGGTATATACTTAAAACAAAAAACCTTACATATTTTTTTTAAAAAGCTATTCATCAGTTGTTGTATTCAGTGATAGAAAGGTTCTCTGATGATAATCTAGTTAATGCTTTAATCTTTTATTTCATTCTGAAGAACTCAGCCAGATAGTTTCAATTTCATCATTGTCCTCTGCTGATCTTTTTGCTGTTCTGTTCACATTGTTATTCAACTTTGGGCAAGTCTTCCATCTCCTTGGCCTTCAGTTTCTTCATATGTAATATGGGGTGGGTAGACTAGACCAGTGATTCCCAAACCTGGTTGCATCCCAAAATCACCTGGCAACCTTTTAAAAGAACCTTGGCTTCTGGGCCCCACTTCTATAAATTTGGACTAGAGCCTGAATATTGTGATTTTTACGGTTCCCTGATATCCCTGGGCAGCTGGCTTGTCATCTATTACTGGTAGATTGGTGTTTGGGAACCACTGGGTTAAATGAGGAGATCCAAAGACCTTTTCAACTTGCATGTTTCTCCAGAGCTGTGTACTTAAAAATATTTACCCTAAAGATACAGATGTAGTGAAAAGAAGGGACATGTGCACCCCAGTGTTCATAGCAGCAATGTCCACAATAGCTAAACTGTGGAGGGAGCCAAGATGTTCTTCAGCAGACGAATGGATAAAGAAGATGTGGTACATATATGCAATGGAATATTAGCCATCAGAAAGGATGAATACCCACCATTTGTATCTACATGGATGGAACTGGAGGGGATTATGCTAAGTGAAATAAGTCAAGCAGAGAAAGACAATTATCACATGGTTTCACTCATATTTGGAACATAAGGAATAGTGCGGAGGACCACAGGGGAAGGGAGGGAAAACTGAATGGGTAGAGATCAGAGAGGGAGATAAACCAGTCCAGACTCTGGGAAACAAACAGGGTTACAGAAGGGAGGGGGTGGGGGGATGGGGTATTAAGGAGGGCACGTGTTATGATGAGCACTGGGTGTTATATGCAGCTAATGAATCATTGAACACTACATCAAAAACTAATGTACAATATGCTGGCTAACTGAACATAATAAAAAAATGAGTGTCCTCTTTATGTACAGAGTATTAAAATACATACAAAGGTTACTAAGTGCCGTCTCCTGGAGCTAACAGTGTATAGGTGTGGTGGTAACAAGGACAACTAAGAAGTATACATATGCTGATAATACAAGGTGGAGAATGAAGGATGTTGCCAGAGATACCAAATATACAGAAGAGGGTGAGGTAGGCAGAGATCAAAGAAAGATGAGATGGAATCTGGCTGAGAAAGTTATGGTAGAGCCTCAGAATATTGAGTCATGTGTGTATTTACTGTTCAGCATATATACCTAGCATGTGATTTTGATTCCACAAATGCAAAACTATAGCTATATAAAAAAACTATAGCTATATAACAAAATGTATTAATGAAGTCCTAATAAACTGGACTTCAAACCAGAGGCAGGCTCGTTCGTTTCTCCCTCCCTCCCTCTCTTTCTTTCTTTCTTTCTTTCTTTCTTTCTTTCTTTCTCTTTCTCTTTCTTTCTTTCTCTTTCTTTCTTTCTCTTTCTTTCTTTCTTTCTCTTTCTTTCTCTTTCTTTCTTTCTCTTTCTTTCTTTCTCTTTCTTTCTTTTTCTTTCTTTCTTTCACATTTCTAAAATTCTAAATAAAACAGCAAAAGTTCTGTCTGCTTTGCAAGTGGATGGACTATAGAAATCCTTGAAATTGTAGAGACCCTGGTGCACTTAAATGATCATTTAGAGATCATTTCCTTCTTGTTAAAGAAGTTCTGGACAGAGAGCACGAGATAGAAACACTAATAGTGCTCCCTGTCAGATAAATAAAAAAAATGAAATGTTTTGAATTCAATTTCAGAAAACAGAATTCCACGTATATGATTCAGTAAGGTGCAGTAATAGAAACTTGAAATAAAATATTAGAAGTTAGGCTTTATTTTCTGCTCTTGTGACATCAAATATATTGCTTGGAAATTTGGGATGGTGATATCACACAAGTTCTTTTGTAGTTGCCTCAAAACTGTTTGGATATAAGCAGGATAGTTATGATCAATTTGTAAGATCTATTCCTAATACGATGTGTCTAGTCTCAACTTCCTTTTAGTGTTATTAATCACACCCTACCTTTCAGGTCCTCCTCTTCCCCTCTACCTGTTGGCTCTCAGTTAAAGGTATCCATAATGTTTGTCCAAAGGGAAGTGGTCTCTTTTAATTTTCATTCTTTCAGTAAATCTATTAGCAGAAATTATTCTCTGTAAAGCAGAAGTCCAAGGGGAGCTACATAGTAAATGATGTTATTTAAAACCAGTTTTTAGAGGTGCGTGACTGGCTCCATCAGTGAAGCATATAACTCTTTATGTTGGGGTTATGGGTTTGAGCCCCACATTGGGTGAAGAGATTACTTTAAAAACTGGCTTTATTTTTTTTTTAAAGATTTTTAAAAATTTACTTGAAAAATAATAGATGTACATGATAAAGATTGGGGGGGGAGAAGTGGGTCACCCAGAACCACCATTCCTTAGTCTTCTTCCCCAGAAGCATCTGTTGTGGCCACTTTCTTGACCATCCTTACAGAAAAATACTCTATGAATTTGTAAGTGTGTGTATGTGTGAAAGTACACGCATATCTGAGTATAAGTCTCTCCTCCTTTCACTTTTTATTTTATTTTTTTTTTGAGAGCGAGAGCACAAATGGGCACACTGTGAGTGGGGGAGGGAAGAGAGAATCTTAATCAGGCTCCATGCACAGCACAGGGCTGGATCTCACAACCCTGAGATCATGTCCTGAGCTGAAATCGTGAGTCTGACACTTCACTGACTGAGCCACCCAGGTGCCCCCAAATCATAGAATTAATTAATTAATTAATTATTTAAAAGTAGGCTCCATGCTGGGCATGGAGCCCAAAGTAGGGCTTGGACTCACAACCCTGAGATTAAAACCTGAGTTGAAATCAATAGTCTGATGCTTGAGGCACCTGGGTGGCTCAGTTGGTTAAGCTTCTGCCTTTGGCTCAGGTCATGATCCCAGCGTCCTTGGATTGAGCCTCATGTCAGCCTCCCTGCTCATCACTGAGCCTGCTTCTCCTTCTTCCTCTGCTGCTCCCCCTGCTTGTGCTCTCCTGCACTCCCTCTCACTCTGTCAAATAAAAAAAAAAGTCTTTAAAAGTCTGACACTTACTGACTGAGCTACCCAGGTGCCCCCTCCCCCTTTCACTTTTTTTTTTTTTAAGATTTTATTTATTTATTTGACAGACAGCAAGAGAGGGATGCGGGGCTCGATCCCAGGACCCTAGCTCGATCCCAGGACCCTGGGATCATGCCCTGAGCGAAAGGCAGATGCTTAACGACTGAGCCACCCAGGTGCCCCTCCCCCTATCACTTCTAAGCATACTGTGTGTCTGTTCTGTACAGCTGGTGGTAGCAGAAGCAAAGGCGAAGACCTGAGAGATTCTGAGGGTCCTTCCTGGCCAGAGAGCTGATATCCTGTCTTTGATGGTGATCAGTCAGTTTTGAAAACTTCTAAGAAGTCTGTCTTTTGAAAGGGTTTCTGTGCTTGGCTTTGCTTCCCTATGTTTCCTTATGAGAAATGCCCAGCACCTGAAGTAACTAAAGATGTTCCTTGAAACTCCTAACTCAGATAGAAGTAACAACAGGTATCTTTGGGCAAGATGCTTGCTGAGCTAGACAACAGAGGAAGCCAACCAAGGATGGGTGACTGTCACTGCTTCTCTGGATTGGAATCTAAAAAAAACTGGCCGCCTTCACTCATTTTAGAGACCCCAGCCCTGCTGTTTTGGGTGCCCTGAGTATTCTGAGGTTTGGGTGCTTAAAATGCAGCCTAGCAAGTTGAAGCTTGGGCATGACTAACAGCAGGGAGGTCTTGCGGCTCCTATAGATAAGTGACAGGCAAGAAGGGACCTTAGACCTTGTCAGTGGTAGAATATTTGTTTTTAGAAACCTTTGGCCATCCATAAGTGGTCGTTAAGAGGCTCAAGGACTCAAGTATTCAAAAAGTGTTTTTGCTATTCTATAAAAAAAAAATCTCCCTGGAGATAAGCACATGTAGAGGAATAGTTTTATTTTTATTTATTTATTTTTAAAATTTTTAAAAAAGATTTTATTTATTTATTTGACAGAGACAGCCAGCGAGAGAGGGAACACAAGCAGGGGGAGTGGGAGAGGAAGCAGCAGTCTCCTAGCAGAGGAGCCTGATGGGGGGGCTCGATCCCAGAACGCTGGGATCACACCCTGAGCTGAAGGCAGACGCTTAATGACTGCGCCACCCAGGGGTCCCTAGAGGAATAGTTTTAACTCTCTCTTTCTCGCTTTTTTTTTTCCCAAGTATTATTATTTTATTAAATATACTCTACCCCCAGCATGGTGCTTGAACTCATGACCCCCAAGATCGAGTTGCTTGCTCTACTGGCTGAGCCAACTAGGCAACCCTCAACTTTTTTTTTTTAATGGCTAAAATCCAGGATGCTCCCGTAGATCATCTCTATCTGTAAAAGTCACAGTTTCTTAGGTTGTAGTGTTAACTTTTTGTGGCCTTATAGGGGTACACAGTAACAAGGTTGAGGAAAAAATTCTGTATCCATTCTTGAAACAATTCACATATCCAGATACTGCGTTAATACAGTAGTAGTTTCTGTGATTGGCATTAACACTATGTCCTCGATGATCCAGGGCCAGAATCTTAATTTAACTTCTTGCAGCTTCTCACATTTGATACTAGCAGTTTGTTCTGGGTGTGGCTAGGTATTAGGTGCTGGTTATGATTCCTGTTATTCTCTCTCCTGTTTTCTTTATGCTTCCCCCTTCCTGTCTTAATTTTCCCATCTTTATGTAGAGGTGAGTGGGGAAAAGGAAGCGTATCTTGAGAACTAAGAAGGAAATTTTTGTTGAATATCTACCCTTACAACTTAACCCGTGCCATCCTATTTGAAGTGGCATCCTACCCAAAGCCCTAGAAATGACTATAATCTGTAGATGAGACAACTGGAGCTCAGAGCAAAAGTAACTCATTCAAGTCATGTAGTCTAAAGGGATGTCTTTGATCTTAGGTTTGTCTGGCCCCAAAGGCTGTACCTTTTCCTTTGCACAAGTGGTTCCTAACCTTATTTGGCTCAAAGTAACACCATATTTATTACTCTGAAATAAAATTTTACCTCCCTGTATACATAATTGAAAAAACATATTCCTTAACGCTAATTTTTTTTTTTTTTTTTTTTTTTTAGAGAGCATGCACACGTGCATGTGGGGGGTGGGGAGGGGCAAAGGGAGAGGGAGAGAATCTCCAGCAGACTCCCCATCAAGTGTGGAGCCCGATGCAGGGCTTGATCTCATGACCCTGAGATCCTGACCTGAGTGAGCTGAAATCAAGAGTCAGATGAGATGCTTAACTGACTGAGCCATGCAGGTGCCCCTTAACTCTAATATTAGAAACAAATAAGGATTTTAACATGGGGAAAACTATCTTAGAAGACCCAATGAAGCAGTTAGGTGCTTGTACCTACTTGTAGTGAATAAGTTTGGATTTAAAGAATAAGACAATATTCAACTGAATGTTGTTGACTTTCTTTACGTAATGTGTAAATAAGGGATAAATAATATTTGTAGATGTTTGTAGAATTATTGTAATGTAACAATAGGAGCAGATTTATATTTGAATTTTCAACATACCATAAATAGCATTGTCTGAGTGCCTTGATTTTCTGAAATGATAAATAGTTCTTGGAAAAGTTCTGCACAAACAGGTAAGTCTTTTCCTTGATTTACATGGTAATTACCATCCAGGAAATCGATAACCAAAAATACTTTAACACAGCTAGGGTTTAGGCTTAAATGAATCTTCTTGTTTGTTTTCTTCTTCCCAATTTGAAAATCATGTGGAATGCCAAACAGCTCTTAACTGAGCTGGTCGTCTGTGTTAGAGTTCATTCAGTATCCCTGTACCATCCCGTTTCCCAAATGCCAGTGGTGTCACACAATTATTGTAACAACCAAAAAAGCCTCCACAAAATTTCAAACTGTTTCATTAGGGGCCGATATCACCCCCGCCCACCAGCAACATTGCTTTATAACCGGTTGCTTGAGATTAAGTCCTTGTTCTACACTGTGAAGTTAGGTGGTAAGGAAAAAACCAGCAGAAAGACTTGTTGGTTTTATATGTTCAGTTTTAGGATTAATGTTATAGGATTGTAATTATGCAGAGTTGAGAGTGGTTTGTTAAATCTGTGACGTTTGGGCTTTTATAATATCTCAAAGCAACACATGTTACTGTGGCTATTTGACAGGTTCACAGGGGCCTATGACGGATGGGGAGTCAAGGTGGCATGATAGAAAAACTTTCAGGTCTGTATGATGCGGGTGGGTTTTAGGGTAGAGTGGTATGCCCTGGGCTTGACTCCTGGAGGTTCCACCTTCTAGCCTAAATTTTCTCACTGGCACAATGTACAATTAATACCTGCCTTATGGAATTTGTTGTAAGAATTGAATGAAATAGCATGTTAGGTATCTAGAACAATGATTCAATAAATATTCTCTTTCCTTTAAACAAGATGCATTTAAAAAAATTTTTTTAATGTTTTTTTATTATATTATGTTAGTCACCATACAGTACATCCCTGGATTTTGATGTAAAGTTCGATGATTCGTTAGTTGCGTGTAACACCCAGTGCACCATGCAATATGTGCCCTCCTTACTACTCATCACCAGCCTATCCCATTCCCCCACCCCCTCCCCTCTGAAGCCCTCAGTTTGTTTCTCAGAGTCCATAGTCTCTCATGCTTCATTCCCCCTTCTGATTACCCCCCTTTCTTTATCCCTTTGTTCCCCTACCGATCTTCCTAGTTCTTATGTTCCATAGATAAGAGAAATCATATGATAATTGTCTTTCTCTGCTTGACTTATTTCACTTAGCATTATCTCCTCCAGTGCCGTCCATGTTGCAGCAAATGTTGAGAAATCGTTCTTTTTGATAGCTGAGTAATATTCCATTGTATATATGGACCACAGCTTCTTAATCCAGTCATCTGTTGAAGGGCATCTTGGCTCCTTCCACAATTTAGCTATTGTGAACAATGCTGCTATGAACATTGGGGAAGATGCATTTTTTTTTTTTAACAACTCTTTGGGTACTTTGTGTAATTTTTAAATTTTTCTCTTCTAAATCTGTACATTTTTTTCATTCTCCTACCCTTGGACAACCCCCCCCCCCAATAAAGAAAACACATCTAAAAGTGTATTCCTATACATGATCCTCAAACTAAGTTATCTCAGTGTGGAATTCTGTGTATAGTAACTAATCTGGACCTTTCTGATGAGGGCTTCTTCAATAAAGTTTAGTATAAACCTAATAAATGATTTAAATCAAAGTTGAAGATCTCAGTTAAACTTGAGAAATAATATACCAATTTATTCAGAATTGTTTTGTGTTGCGCTTGTCAGTGTTTTTCTCATGTGCCAAAAATAACTCCTTAATAATATCCATATTTCTTTGTATCCTATTTCTAGGCATAGAGAATACCTGCGGCAGAATTTGTCTCAGCATATAATTGTATTTTACCTTCTTCTCTCACTGTACATGTAGAGCTCATTTTCAACTCTCTGCACACTCAAGTCTCCTAGGATCTTAATTGCGCTCAAGTCCTAGACACTGATATTTGCTTCCAAGAAGCTTCTAGGGAGGATTACTTAGATGTTGAAGGTTAGAGGAAGGACGCCACTGCTTTTCTTCAGCATCCAAATTTATCTTTTTCCTTTTATCCCATATTGTCTTTAGTTCTGCCATTCTGGAATGGGAATATGCTTATTTGATCATCTTAATAGAAGATATATTATAAATAGATGGCCATATAATTTATATTCCAAATCCAGACACTTCAGAGGGTGACAGGGATGATATTAATGATTACTCTGGTGGGGTGGTAGAGGGTGCCTGGCTGGCTTAGTTGGTAGAGCATGAGACTCTTGATCATAGGGTCTTGAGTTCAAGCCCCACACTGGGCATGCAACCTACTTAAAAAAAAAAAGTTACTCTGGGACAGCAGTGGTAAACTGGGACCTGGAGTCTGCCTAATTGTAACCAAATTGCCTACTAAAAATGGAGAAAGAAGAAAAATGTAAGAAAGTTTCATACATTTGCCAATTAAACACCAACAATATACAAGCCAGTTTCCTGGGCAGTAAGGAAGTTTTTTGAATTATAGGCATTTGGAGAGGGTGTGGGGAGAGGACAGTGTGGTTATAAAAATAGAAGCAGAGAGTGAGGGCGCAGTGTCAGCACCAAGCCTGGAGCAAGGAGATGCTGGTACTCCTCGTCCTGGCTCTGGCTTGGTGACACATTCCTGGGAGTCGAGGATAGAACCCTGTGGTAGCCTTCCAGCTTCTTCAGGAAGCCTCCTGACACTGCTGGGTCTCCTCCCCTCTTTAACCGTTCTGCCTGCTCCAGTCCCAGGAGTTTTATAGGCAGGAATGGCAGTAATGTTGGCAAGCAGAGGGTGGGAAGAAGCTGCTTAGAGCAGGGGAGGAGGAACTAGTAATAAACTACTCCAAGCAAAGGGGAGAGTCTTCTGGCCAGGGTTGCGCCTAAGTCCTAAGTGTCTCTGAGTCTGTGACATAATTCTATTCTTGGCAGCTCCTTTCCACCTTTTCCCAGTCTCTGTTCTTGGGGCTCTCTATCCCTGGAGTGGGAGATGGTTCAGGATTAAGCAACCTTGAGCCTAAAAGAATCTTCACGTATTTGCGCGCGCGCACACACACACTCACTCACACATATACTCACTCCCTCTAAATTCAGGACCGCCCTTACTTGTATCATGCCGGCTCTACCCATAGAGGTTTTATTTTTTTTTCCTTCAGTGTTTCTCAAACTTGCTAATGAGCAATTTAAGTGTCTAAGGTGGTCGGTGAGTTTGCCTTCCCCCAATCCTTTGTCACCTCTCATCTAGGGAACCCTGTAGTACATTTTCTTCTGTCACCTTTCACCCTATCATCTTGTATATTTTCCTGTCTTTCTAGGTGTCCTACTTTAGAATAAAAATCAGTTTCAATCTTTCTTTCAAGATGTTTATAGTTTCTCAGATGATCCGCTTTTTTCGTAAAGTGCACCTCTTACACAATTTCTGTTCTAGAAAATAGTAAGGAATAGATTACCTTCTCCTGTCTCTCCCACTTGACACCTCTGTGGCTCACCATGCTTGCTTTCCAATTTTCCATGATTTATTTGGTGGCTTGTTTCTTTAGAATTTTTTTTTTTTTTTAAGTAATCTGCACCCAACATAGGGCTCAAGCTCACAACCCTGAGACCAAGAGTTGTGTGATCTACTGACTGAACCGGCCAGGCGTCCCCATTTACGTGGTCTTTAAATACCACATGCTTGTAGCCGTTTCATTGTAAGCATTGTAAGTCTTCTGCCTGGGCTAACATGAACATAGTGCTACATGAGCATTCTGCCAAACACTTCTTAAAATTTTGATTAGGGTCCCTTTTGAGATATGATGGCCATCTTTTATAAATAATATTTGTATATTTGGTAAACTGGAAAGTTTAATCGTAAGTCTCTTTATTAATATAATTTATAATGTTTCACAGGCTACCCTACTACATTGTTCTTAGATGTGAAATATCTTCTTGTTATAGTCTCTTTGTCTTTTTATGTTCTTTTCCATTTTAGGTGTCAAATAAGAGGAGGCTTTTAAGAAGATAAGTAGGTTTAGAAAGCTGGAAAATTTGAGACAGCACCTGACCAGGGGAATAACTGATTTATGATGTCTTTAAAATTGACACATAACCTTGCAGCATTAT
Source organism: Ursus maritimus (assembly GCF_017311325.1). NCBI lineage: Eukaryota > Metazoa > Chordata > Mammalia > Carnivora > Ursidae > Ursus > Ursus maritimus. Next base: position 40,085,046 of record NW_024423564.1, on the reverse strand, counting down.
TAGACTAGGATAAAGTTCTGACTGGAAGAATATTGTGGAAAAGGATGATATATATAGCCATACACATTTGATTTATCTTACTCGGTTTAGTATTTCTGTAATGTCCACAAAGGCAAGACTAAAACCTCTCCCTATCCTTTTAAACTTAGGTTTCAAGAATTGCTTTGAGACTTTTGACTCTCTTGGACGCATAGTTGCTTGGTTAGCTTTCACTAGCAAAAGAAAATGTTCTTTTGGTTACTGTGGGAAGTCATTTGGTAGATTAACAAATATAAATCTGCTTTTCTTTCTTTTTTTGGATAAAATTATTTTTGTCCTATTATTTTGCTCACTAAAAAGGTGTTGTACCGAAGAAGGAAGAGCACAAAGGATGATTCACCTTTTATTTAAGACTTGCCACTGCTGACCCAGGGCAGCTAATTTAGAAGTGAATCATTTATAGAAAGTTCTACACAGTTCGAGGCAGGGCTTTGTACAATATCCTCATGAAGGTCTAAATAGAGCATACAGTATCAGGTTTCTAAATATCTGTCTTGTTGCCAATTTTATCTTCTGCAAACGGTGAAACTTATTTCTAGATGACTATAGCCATTGACAAGGTGAAGGTAGGGGCACTATATATAATCTCATGCATATTTTAAAAACAAATCTTAGAAGTTTAGTACATGTGTTATGCTGGGAAAATAATGGGCTTGAGATTTTAAATGACTTTATAGCATAAAGAAACAAATGCCACTAGTCAGTTTCAAAATTATTTAACTGGAAGAAATCGCTTTAAACTTAGAGTAAATCAAATCAAACAATGTGTTAGTATTTTGGTATTTAGTGATCATCTAATATTTTTGATTTTTAAAGTCCAATTACAAATAGCTCCTTTTTTCAATCTATTTTAACTCCTTTTAGGAAGTGGGTGGTTTATTAGATAAACAGTATTATTTGGCTGTATATAGAGGACAAAATGTATAGCTTCTGCCTTTGTTTTAAATTCAAAGCTGAGTTTTTGTTCACATCACAGTTACAGTTTTGTGGGTTAGAAAAAGCCCAGAAGTTTGAAATATTGTTTTGTCATTCATCAGCTATGTGACCTTAGATAAATCACTTAGTGGGTCTGAGCTGCTTTTCCCCTCTGCACAGGGTGTAGTGATACCTGCCCTCGTGACCTGACTCACAAGGATTAGTTGAGCTAATGCCTTGGGAAGTGATTAGTAACTTAGGTGTCTCTCTGCGGATATTAGATGTCAAGAGAGGTAACATCGCAGGGAAAAGAACTTGGACATCTGGGGTTGGAATCTCATTTGCACCAAATACTGCTGATAGGACCCCCTAATAAGCCTTTTTTTTTTCTTTTATATATATATATATATTATTGGCATATATTATTATTAGTTTCAGGAATATAGTATAATGAATGATTCAATATTTGTATATATGACAAAATGATCACAATATCCAGTTAATATCTATCAACATCAATAGTTATAATTTCTTGTGATGAGAATTTTTAAGACCTCTTAGCAACGTTCAGATATACAATACAGTATTAGCTATAGTTGCTATACTGTGTATCACATCCCTAGGACTTGTTTTTTTATAACTGGAAGTTTGTAACGTTTGACCACCTTCACCTATTTTGCCTACCCTGTTCCTGCCACCGCTGGCAACCACCAATCTGTTCTATATCTTTGAGGTTTGTTTTAGATTCTACATATAAGTGAGATCATCCAGTGTTTATCTTTCTTGGTCAGATTTATTTTATTTAGTGTAATGCCCCAAGGTCCATCCATATTGTTGCAACTGGTGCCATTTCTAAGCCTTTATTTTTTAGTTTGTAAAAAAAAAAAAAAGGGGGGGGAGTGGTGGTAATATAATACCTCTCACCTGGAATTACCTACCGTAGGGAATAAACGAAGTAATTTGTGACAGTACCTGGTGCACATAATGTTTCTTGCACCTTGAATTTTGATTTTATTTTTTCATTCTTCCAGACCTATCTCCTTAGTTCCTTCACTTTCCCAGTAGTTTACTGGAAGTGGGAGCCAGTATCCAAACTGTGTATAGCTCAGAGGGATGAGCAGGTGCCCCAGTTTATGACTTAAGAATTATTTGAGTTTTAGAAGTTATTTGATACAATACATTTAGCACATATTTTTGAGAGCCTTATCCTAAGATACTCAGCTTTTTGAAAGGTTTTTGTTGTTCTTGTTGTTTTTAAGTTTTAGTAGGCTCCACACATGCCTATCGTGGGGCTCGAACTCACAACCCTGAGATCAAGAGTTGCATGCTGTACTGACTGAGCCAGCCAGGCACCCTGGAAGAGTAATGAGTAACAATTTTGTCACTGGCTTGGTTAGAACTACTCCCTTCCGTTCAAGCACTCAGAGTAAGTGGGTAACCGTCTCCCCTCCCCTCCATAATTATTTTGTTCTTAGTTTTAATTCCTGCTATTTTAAGGGCAATTAACTAGATGGAGGTAAAATAATCTTTTTTTTTTTCTTATTGAGGAAAAAGTCTTCGAGACTTAGATAATGAGAACAGCCCAGATAAAACCATAGTCGTTAACACAGGAAACAATCCAAGTAGTGTTCTTACGTATAAAGATAAGGTATTAACTCTTGTTGAAAGTATGGTTTAGTTGGGGTGCCTGACTGGCTCAGTCTGTAGAGCATGTGACCCTTGATCTCAGAGTCATGAGTTTGAGCCCTCTGTTGGGTGTAGAGATTACTTAAGGAAACTTTTTTTAAAAAAATACTTTATTTATTTATTTGACAGAGATAGAGACAGCCAGTGAGAGAGGGAACACAAGCAGGGGGAGTGGGAGAGGAAGAAGCAGGCTCATAGCGGAGGAGCCTGATGTGGGGCTCGATCCCATAATGCCGGGATCATGCCCTGAGCCAAAGGCAGACGCTTAACTGCTGTGCCACCCAGGCGACCCAAGGAAACTTTTTTTTTTATAGTATGGTGTAATTATTATATTCGTCATTATGACTTTCTCTTTATTTTCTATAATTACATCGATTTTTCTATAATGCTTATTTTAGAAAACATTAAAAAGCAAGATTCTTGGGATAGATGTAGGAAAGTAGTTGTATTAAAATATTTATTAATACTGTTACTTTGGATAACCTTCAAGAGATTACAGTTCCAGTTACTTATATTTAAAATCACATCCACAAATATTGTAATGCCAGCTACACAAGCCCATAATTTCTTCCAGAGGTCTTTGGAACATGTGGAATCTTTGGCCAGCTCAGTTCCTGTTTAAGGAAGGCATTAAACAAAAGAAAGTTGGAAATGGGCTTCCTGGATTAAAAAAAACCAAAACAAAACAAAAAAACATTTAATGTGTTTTTGGAGAGATCTGTAACCTGTTTATGGGCCAGAATATTTTGAAACACCAATGACAAATGATTTATTTAACCTTATTCACAAAGCACATTATAAAGTATATAATGAAGAAAAAAGGCAATATTAATAACTGTATATAGTCATTCAGACTTATCGTTCTAGCCATATTGAGTTTTAAGGGTGAATATTCATAACCACATGATAAGAACCGGAAGATAGCAATTCAAATATTATGCATGGTAAGAACAGTGCCCACAAGTTATTCTTCAACAACAAAGTTGAAGGATAATGTAATTTATGGGAGAAAATGAAATCCATCCTGGTGATGACATTAAAAGGAGCCTAATCTGATCTCTTCAGGAAAACTCATGCAATTTAAGCAGCTTTCAAGTATAGGTGTAAATATTACTGTTCAAGAAGCACTTATATTCCAGGAATAATGATAACCTTAAAAGAGCTTTTTAGTTTAAAAAGTACATGAAGTCTCTTATTGAGGTTTTTTTGTTTTTGTTTCTTTTTAGTAACAACTGTAAGATGTAGACCAAGCTTTAATAATGCCATGATGTACATGAGTACTGTGGAGGTCAAATGACTGAGCTCACTGAGAGTACAGAATTGGGACCAGATTCAAGTCTCTTACATCTTTTTTTTTTTTTTTAAGTTTATTTAAAAAAAATCTCTACATCTAATGTGGGGCTCAAACTCATGACCCTGAGATCAGGAGTTGCACGCTTTTTCTGACTGAGCCAGCCAGTCACCCCAAGTATCTTCCCTCTTAATCCATTGGTGGTTTGTTTTGAGAGCGTGTGCGCGCGTGCGCGCGCGCGCACACACACACACACACACACACACACACACACAGAGGTTGGGGGTGGGGAGGGGCAGAGGGAGAGACAATCCTTATTATTATTTTTTTAAGGATTTTATTTATTTGACAGAGAGGGAACACAAGCAGGGGGAGTCAGAGAGGGAGAAGCCGGCTTCCCACTGAGCAGAGCGCCTGATGAGGGGCTGGATCCCAGGACCCTGGGGTCATGACCTGAGCTGAAGGCAGAGCTTAACGACTGAGCCACCCAGGTGCCCCAGGGAGAGAGGGTTTTAAGCAGGTTCCACACCCAGCATGGAGCCCTGTCTCACAACCCTGAGATCATGATCTGAGCCAAAATCAAGAGTCAGACACTTAACCAACTGAGCCACCCAGGCATGCCCTTCCCGCCTTTTTAATTTTTTTTGTTGGAAGGGGGAGCCACTTTTCTGTGCTTGAAATTTTTGATAGGGGGAATAGGATATGAAATTACGATAAGGATGGATGTAGTACGTCAATTCACCATCAACCTTACTGAGTTTAAGGATAAAATGAGATAGTAGAAAGTTATACTATTAAACTGAAGAATTCTAAAGATACTATAATGATTCTATTAGGAATTTAGTTGAAAACAACAAAATCTAGTCTAGAATGGGTTGGTGAAATTATTTGCTTGTGTAAATAAATATTCTGGGAGAGGACTGTATCAGACAGGATGTTGATCTTGGGGTCATGAGTTTGAGCCCCACATTGAGTGTAGAGATTACTTCAAAATCTTAAAAAAAAAAAAAAAGTTAGCCTAGGATAAGGATATTTGAAAATGTGATAGACTTCATTGGATGGGGAAGATTTTGACATAGACTGGGTCTAGAAGTTGGGTTTTAGCTACAGCATTTTGGCCAAGGAAATGCCATGTGCAGATATATGGAGATGGGAAAAATACAAAGTATAAAATTGATAAAGACAGGATATTCTAGAACTGAGCTGCCCCGTATAGTAGCTAGTAGCAAAATATAGATACTGGACACTCTGGCTAGTTCAAATTGAGTAAGATCTTAAAAATTTCAAAAATGTAAACTGTCTCAATTTTTATATGTTTGAAACAATGTATTGAATATGTGGATTACATAAATTGAATAAATTAACATCTATTTTTACTTTTGTTAATGCAACTATTATGTGGCTTTTTACATGTTTGTTGGGCAGTGCTGCTTTAGGAAATGGAGTAGTCATGAGTATTCCATTTCTTTTTTTTTCTTTTATTTTTTTTTATTATATTATGTTAGTCACCATACAGTACATCCCTAGTTTTCGATGTAAAGTTCCATGATTCATTACTTGCGTATAACATCCAGTGCTCCATGCAATACGTGCCCTCCTTAAAACCCATCTCCAGCCTGTCCCAATCCCCCACCCCCCTCCCCTCTGAAGCCCTCAGTTTGTTTCCCAGAGTCCATAGTCTCTCATAGTTCATTCCCCCTTCTGTTTACCCTTTTTTTTCCTTTAAACCGAATGTATTTAATAGATTTGTCTCAAGGGCTAAATCTTAAGGCCTTAATTTAAAAAACAAAACAAAAATGACAGCACAGCTTAAGATGCAGACTCCTCTATAGAAACGAAGGAAAGGACAGACCATCTAAGGAAAAAACAAAAAGGCAGCACAAGGAGAGAGGCTAGATAGTCAGGGATCTTGGCTGGAGACCTGCCTTGAGTAGGTTTCTTGCAGATACTTGTTAAAGGCAGTGGGGTTTTTCCAGAGCTCGGCAGCATGTGTGTAGGGCTATCAATGTTGGGTTCCCCTTGCGGGCTCTGGATGGACAGCAGGATGGTCCTGACATCATACAGGATAGACCACTTGTGCTTCAGGATGTCCAGGCAGATGTTACCCACCTGTCCACGCTGGGGTGGGAGCAGGGTGTGAGGAACTTCACCGTGTGGGTGCACTGTAAGGGTAGCCACTGGCGAACTCCAGGGAGAGTGTACACCTCAGGGCTTCGTATACCAGGCCAGCTGCTCCACGGAAGGTCCCCACCCATTTGAAAAGGTCTCATTCACGGAAGGCAGAGAAAAGGTCATAAGGGTCATCAGCTTCCGATGTAGCCTCTTGCCCATGGGTCCCTGCAGAGCACCCCCACTGGGCTCCATTCCTTTGTGGGTGGTGGCGGCTGGTGGCAGTTGGGTGGCACTTCTGGGAGGCAATGTGGTGTCTGGTCAGGGAGACAGGAACTTGGAAAGCACAACTGCAACTAGAATATTCCATTTATCTTATAAAAAATGGACAAAGGTAGTAAAACACTAAATATGGATACCTCAGAAGACATTGAGGATTTCATTTTACAGTAAAAAACATGAGAAAGTTTTTATCTACTGGATTACTCACCTTATAACATATGATTCCTTGCCATGAGCTTACTTTCCTTTGATTTAGTTTAGTTTGTTCACGAGAAGGTATAGAAAATGTTAAATACTATGTCTTACTGTCTTTAGTATACTTACAGTGGAAGCAAGCATTTCTTAAAGGAACACAGATATGACCTGAACAGTGCATCATTTTTTTCCCACCCTAACAGTAAACATTTATTAGCTGTGTTAATTGGATAAAGTCATAATTTTTCTCATCTGCAAAATGAGGATAATAAAACCTGGTGTACATGTATATTGTATCAAATGAGGTAAGTGAACATATGTTGTCAATGCCACTGAGATACAAACTGAACGGGGTGCTTGTTAGCCATTGTAGGAGAAAGAGAACAAGATCTCCTCTTAGGGGGAGAATGACGATGTGTTACACCAAGAGGACTTCAAGGCAAGGTGACTCAGACAGTTGAATGAGGTACTAGATTTCAACGATGTGAGTAAAGTGGAAAGATTGATTCCACCTGGGCAGTCACATTTGAGCATAGTCTCGATAGGCAAGGACATAGGGGTGGAATGGGTGGGCAGGCATTTTAGATTTTGGATTGAGGGGAAATGTGTGAATGAAGGTAGGAAAGCTCAAGATATGTATTTGAGGTTCGTTTTGGTTTAAATAGTCATGGCTTTTGATCTCTTCCAGTTGACTCATGTTGCCTTACTGTACCTCAGGGCAGTGTATGAGCTTGGGATTTCCTTGTTGTATAGGGACTGTCCATTTTCGCATACACAGTGTGCAGCACAGAACCTGGCAAAACAGATATTTAATAGATAATTGGTGGGTGGATGACTGAGCAAGAATTTTGCAGCTTTCAGAAAGCATATATCACTTCCTTATTTTTCAGTGAGGATGTGTTTGAATTTCTAGCCCCTTTTCCACGTCTTACAGATATATTTGCTGATAGTTGTATGTTGAGATCCTAGGAGTGTTAGGTTTTTATTCTCCTGTAGAGATCTGACCTGAAGTCAGGGAGTTTTAGTTACTTGCTATTGCAGAGGGCTGCAGGTTTTCAGCACAGCTTCCTGTAGAGCTCCATTCTGTGAAGGATGTAGCTGGCTCCACTCCTTCCAGAAAAAAAAAAAAAAGATACCTTGCCTGCAAACTTTTGGCTGTCTGGAATGGAACATTATTCTGCAGGGGAGGAAGCAGAATGAAAAAGGGTCATACCTACAGGAAATCTAATATTTGCTCTGCAGTGAAATGTGAAAAATTGAAAGAAAAGAAACAGCTTAGTAACTAGAAGTCTGCTTTGCGTGGGATTTCCTTTTTGGGGCTTTTCTCCTGCCCTGTTACATCATCATTATGTGGGTTTTTTTTTTTTTTTTTAAGATTTTATTTATTTGAGAGAGGGTGGGAGGGAGAAGGGGGAGGGCAGAGGGAGGGCGAGAAGCAGACTCCCCACTGAGCAGGGAGCCCGATTGGGGGTAGGGGGGATGGCTCAATCCCAAGACCCTGGGATCATGACCTGAGCCAAAGGCCGATCGATGTTTAACTGACTGAGCTACCCAGGGGCCCCTCATCATTATGTGTTAATGTTTTATTTCCTAAGTGGCTTTTATATTAATGGTGTTTGGGATCCACTGTGAACACATTAACAGATTCACTGTTTAGAACAATACAAAACGAAACTTTCTTCTACTTCCCATCAAATTTTTGAGAAAGGAAATAAGAAAAGCTGTTTACTATGCATATTCCCTTGCCCCTCTACCCACACTATTAGTGATTTTTGTCAGTGGACTAATTATACCATTGATTTCACAGTTAGAATAAGGAATAGGAGCCATTCTTAAAGGACATTTCTCCTGTGAATCATACAATTTTTACACTAGCGTATTTGCAAAAACTTAGAAAACCAAGTATATTATGCCCTGCTTAGGAACACAAAGGGTTAAATCAAAGATCCACCAGTTAGCACAGCTCACCAAGGATGAAAAAGGGAAAGGGTGGAAACAGTGGTTTTTCTTTGTAAGCCTTTATTCTTTGATACCCAGTTGCCTCTTGTCCTCATCACTAGCTCTTTTCATACACTTCTGAGATTTGATCAGAGTTTTACTGACCACGCTGGACCTTTTAGCTGTGTAACATAGAGAGCTCTTCCAATTCCAACACATTCTGGTATGGCTTAAAGAGCCATTTAATAAGTAGTAGTTGCACCATTTCTGAACTTCATGAGGCTTATGGATGTGTTAAGGCTTAAGTTCCAGTGGGAATCAGGAATGGTGTGAAACCCAGGGATATAGGGAGAGTGTTGAAAGAGAGGACTGAAGCAAGGCTCAGGTTTGGAGGAAGGGCTGGCAACATCTGTGGCAAAATTACTTGACAATAGAAAAGAGTGAAAAAATTTTCCGTTAGCCATTTTGGTATGAAATAACCATATTAAATGTTTTTCTTTGGGACATACGTACTCAAGAAATGTTTGTTGAACTTAATTTTTGAACCAGTGATGTGTTTTCAACCCTCTTTCTCCTCCTGTTCTGTAATTTTGTATTTGGGCCCCAGAAATTACAAAAATCATGGCAGACAAACTTAAGAGCTGCCCTACAGATTTTAGTAAAATGAACCCTATTTTTGAAGGAAAATGAGGTTCAATAAAGATGTGGGGAACATAAGTCTCTTTAAAAATCTCTACACAACTTTTTATTATCCCAGTTTTTCATGCTGTTTCTACCATCATGTGAATTTGACCAAATTGCATTAATCTCTCCGTACCTCAGTTCCTTTATTTTGAGAATTAAGGGATTGGATTAGTGGTCTTTAAGGTCTGTTTTAGACCTCTTCATTTTAGAACCTCATTCATTCATTCATTCATTTTCTCAAGCACTATAATGTAAGATGAATAACTTCCCTCATTTAAAAAAAATCACCAGTTTTCAAAAATAGTCTTGCCTATAATTTCATTGTGGTACATATATCATGGCCTTCCTTTGGGAACACAACTTTTGGTTTTAGCATTGTAAATGGCAGGTAATGTAGGTGTTTAAATCACTTCGAAGTTGGTATGATCTGAACTCAGAATCTTGCTCTTGACAAATATAGGCTCTGTGACCTTAGCCAAGTTACTTTTTTAGCCTAAAATTCCTCATCTATAATTTGCAGGTGATAATGTATTTATGAAGTCATTGTGAGGATTAAATGAGATCATGGCTGTAAATTGTTTAGTACACAGCCTTGCCTATAGGAACTACTCAATATATATTACCTGAGGTTAACGATGTAATTTCTTAGATCATAAATTGAGGACTATTTCGCTCAAATATTAAATAAACTAATGACCAGAATGTTTCCTAATGGAAACTGAGCTAATATCTTTCTTTCTTTCTTACAGATCTTATATTGTACTTTAAACACGCCTAAAGTTGATATGGGAAGACTCTTAGGATCATATGTAGGTCTTGAAGATTTCATATTTGCCCATGTGAAAGGGATCCAAAAAGAAGTGAATGTGTATAAATCTGAGGATTCACTTGGTCTCACCATTACAGATAATGGTACTGGCTATGCTTTTATAAAGGTAAGTCTTAAAAAATAACTATGTGACCTAACTGAGGATAATATTTAAGAAAATCTACCGGGTTAAAGAAATCTTCAGAGTGAAAGCTGGCTTAGCAGGGATGGTTTGATAAGGTTTCATTTAAAAACGTGTTTCAAAGACCTCATGTTTTGTTTACCCTTTCCTTGCATTTCTTTCTTTCAGTTTAAACTTCCTCTAGAATTTAGAACTTACTGAAAAGGAAAGCGTGGCCCTAGTGCCCACTCATCCATATGAGCTGTTGTAGGTCTGTAGCTCATTAATATCTGATGACTTCCATATTGATTTCCATTGATTTTTTTAGGGTTTTTTCCAAGTAAGTGTGTGTGTGTGTGTGTGTGTGTGTGTGTGTGTGTGTGTGTGTGTATAATTTTTAAAAAAGTAATCTCTATGCCCAGTGTGGGGCTTGAACTCACAACCCTGAGATCAAGAGTTACATGCTCTACCAACTGAGCCAGCCAGGCACCCCAAATGTACACATTTTTGACAACTTATTTACTTCTTAAAAAATGTTTTCCAACATTTTCTAAACTATATAATTCTTTTATTTAGATACAAAGAGAGCAATATAGAGCTGCAAAGATGAGAGAAGGAAGTTTGAAATAGTATGAAAAACTAAGAACTAAGGAGTGGTAAAAAGAAAAGTAGGCTCATCTCTCTCTCTCTCTCTCTCTCTTTTTTTTTTAAGATTTTATTAGAGAGCATGGGGGGGGGTGCAACACAAGAGGGAGGTGGGGAGGGGCAGAGGGAGAAGGAGACTCTCTGCTGAGCAGGGAGCCTGATCCCAGGACCCTGGGATCATGACCTGAGCTGAAGGCAGATACTTAACTGACTGAGCCACCCAAGTGCCCAGACCCATCTCTTAAACACTTCTATTAAGTAATTGTGTAACAGCTGACTTACACTGAATGCTTATTTACTAGGTACTTTACATATCTTTTCTCACCAATCCTCACAATTCAATTTGATACGGTTTTTTCTTGTTGATGACAACAAATTTTTAATGTATAGCTTATTGTACTCATACCTGTGTAACCACCACCCAGATCAAGGGAAACTTAATTTCTACCACCCAGAAATCTCTCTTGTAACTCTTCTCAACCTGCTTCCCCCACAAAGGTAGCTACTATTCTGACCCTTATCACCATAGTTTTGCTTGTTCTTGAGTTTCATTGAGTAGAATCATGTACTCTATTGTTTCTGGCTTCTTTAGTTCAACATGATATCTGGGAGATTCACCTGTGGGTAGGCAGTATTATTAACCTCTATTTTAAAGATGTAGAAACAGGATCAGGGAGGTTAAGTAGCTTGCCTCAATGTTACATAGCTGAAAAACTCAGGATTTGAATTCAAGAGATCTGACTTCAGAGCTGACATTCCTATCTACTTCATGAAGAATTAGTTGTAAATTTCATAAACAGAACATGTTTCATGTTTTTATTTTGTCCAGATCTTTGTTGATGCATTGTCATCATTAAAAAAAAAAAAAGTCTTAGGGAAGCTATCCTCTTAACTGTAAATAGTACTTTATTTAACTTCCCATTTGATAGAATGGCTATTTTTAGCTCTGCAAAAGATACGACTGTGCTGAAGGTTGAGTGGGTGATCAAATGGAAAATCGTGAGTTGGGAAAGTCATGTGGGATTATCTGGGGGAAGCTTAGGACATGAGGCACATGCAGCAATGCCTTTCTAATGTCAGCAGGGAAGGGCTTAGAAGTTTTGCAAGCACGTGTGGATTTTTTAGATCTTAACCTCTGATGTTCAGAGCTTGTGTTCTTTATTTTTTTAATGCCTCCTTGAACATGTGCCTGCTTCTGTATTCATTGCTGGTCCTGTGGAGACAGAACATGATGGCAAAGAGGAAGTGGAGCATAAGCCAACTACTGACATATAATTCAACTTAGAGAAATGAATATCCTGCTGTGTTCATGGTTAATAAGACTTTTTAAAAATTGAGGGGGGGTTATTTAAAACTTACTGAAAGATTGTAATAATACAGAGGACTTCCAGAATACCCTTTACCCATTTCTCTAATTTTTACCATTTGCTACATTTGCTATTTTGTTCTCACACACACACACACACACACACACACACACAAATACAAATACATATAATTTTTCTAAACAATTTGAAAAAGTGGATTGTGTGTATTATGCCCATTAACTCTTACTATTTCAGAATGTAGTTACTAAGCACAGGGTTTTTCTCTATATAACTGTAGTACAGTTGTGAAATTCAGAAAATCTAATATTGATAAAACTACAGTATGGACAAAATTATTTTATCAGTTGCCTAATATCCTCTTTAAGCTAAATGTATATATATATATAAACAAAGTATTCTATTCAGAGGTTACTTGGAATAGGTTCTTTCCTGCCCCTTTCCCCACTAGGTGATTGTTATTTATTTGAAATACTGTTGAATCCATTTGCTTCTTTTTGAATTGAGTTTGAGTTTCCCCCCTTATCCTTGTTTTAATTTTTTCTGAATACATAAAATATTAACATGATTCAAAAGTTAAAACTATATTAAAAGACATTCAGAGATCTGTCACTCTTTCTCCTAGTCCTCTATCCCATTACTCATTTCTCCCACTCCTTATAAGTAATCATTTTCATTAATTTTTGGCTCACCCTTTCAGTGTTTATTTTTGCCAAGAGAAGCAGAAAAAAATGAAACATTCCAAGAGTTTGTATGTCATTCTTGTTCAGGGCCTGTGTTAATCTTTTCTGTATGGTTCCAATTTTAGTGTGTGTGCTGCTGAAGTGAGTACTTGATATCCTTTCAGTAGTGGCTAGAAGTCAGTAGGTTAGAGTAGGACAGTGTGGTACAGATTCAGACAAGGGTAAGGAGGAAGGATTCCATGGTTAGGGAGGCAGTGCAGTGATGCATAGGAGCATGGGCTATAAAAGTACACAGGCCTGGGGCGCCTAGGTGGCACAGTCATTTGGGCATCTGATTCTTGATTTTGGCTCAGGTTGTGATCTCAGGGTCCTGGGATTGAGCCCTTTGTTGGGCTCCATGCCTTCCCCCCACAAGATTTTTTTTGAGAGAGTGTGAGTGAGCAAGAACACAAGCAGGGGGTAAGGTCAGAGGGAGAGGGAGAAACAGACTCCCCATTGATCAGAGAGCCTGACATGGGGCTCGATTATCAGGACCCTGGGATCATGACCTGAGCTAAAGGCTGATGCTTAACCCACTGAACCACCCAGGTATCCTGGGTTCCATGCTTTTCTCTCTCCATCTCTCTATTTTTTTTTTTTTTTTAAAGGAGGCTCCATGCCCAGCATGGAGCCCAACACAGGGCTTGAACTCATGACCTTGAGACCAGGCCTTTATCAAAATCAAGAGTCCAATGCTCAACTGAGCCACCCAGGTGCCCCCAAAAAGCAGTTTTAAGAGGGAAGGCCATAGAGATAAATGCCTACCTCAAGAAACAAGTCTCAACCTAACTTTATACCTCAAGCAAGTAGAAAAAGAACAAATGAAGCCCAGAGTTAGTAGAAGGAAGGAAATAACAAAGGCTAAAAATAGAGACTGGGAATATACAGGGGGTGCCTGGGTGGCTCAGTTGGTAAGCATCTGACTGTTGATGTCGGTTCAGGTCGTGATCACAGGGTTGTGAGATCAAACCCCATGTCGGTGGGGAGGGGGGTACTGCTTGGGAACCTCTCTCTCCCTCTGCACCCCCCCAAAAGAAAAACAGACTAAAAAGACCATAGAGAAGATCAGTGAAACTGAGAGTTGGTTCTTAGAAAAAACATTTGACAGACCTTTAGTTAGATTCACCAAAAAGGACTCAAAACCAGAAGTGAAATAGATATTACACGGGATACCACCGAAATGCAGAGGATCATAAGAGACTACTATGAACAGTTAGGCCTAACATACTGGACAACATATAAGGCATGGGTAAATTCCTAGAAACCTACAACCCACCAAGACTGATGATGAAATAAAAAAATCTGAACAGATGAATTTAATCTCCTTGATAGTAATGAAAAACTTCCCAACAACAAAAGTTTAGGACCAGATGGCTTCACTGGAAAACTCAACCAAACATTCAAAGAGAAGAATTAATACCAATCCTCAAATTCTTCCAAAAATTAGAAGAGTGCACTCTTCCAAGCTCATTTTATGAAGCCAGCGTTACCATGTATACCAAAACCAGACAAGATTGCCCACAAGAGCCAGTATTCATAACATAAATGCAAAAATCCTCAATAAAACATTAGCAATCATATTCAGCAATACATTAAAAAGATCATACCTCATGACCAGGTGGGGTTTATTCCAGGGATGGTTCAACATCCACAAATCAATGTGTTTATACCACATTAACAAAGTGAAGGATAAAAATTATGATTTCTCAGATGCAGAAAAAACATTTGATAGAATTCAACATTTGTTTATGGTAAAAACTCTCAACAAAGTGGGTAAGAGGGAACATACCTCAATGTAGTAAGTGTCCTATAGGACAAGCCCACAGCTAACATCATACTTAGAGGAAAAGCTTTCAGCTTTTCACCACTAAGATCAGGAACAAGGCAAGGATGCCCACCCTTGCCACTTCTATTCAACACAGTATTGAAGGTTCTAGCCAGAGCAATTAGGCAAGAAAAAGAAATAAAAGCTATGCAAGTTGGAGAGGAAGAAGTAAAATGGTCACTGTTTGAAGATGATATATACAGAAAACTCAACACTTTATCCAGAAAACTGTTAGAACTAATAAATTCAGTAAAATTGGTATGCTAAAATCTTACATTTCTATATGCTAGTAATGAACTATTGGAAAGAACAGTTCCGTCTACAGTTGCATCAGAAGAGTAAAGTACTGAGGAACAAATTTGACCAAGGAGGAGAATATCCTATTGAAAACTACAAGATGTTAATGTAAGAAATTGAAGCCAAATAAATGAAAAGCTATTCCGTGCTCATGGATTGGAAGAATTAATAGTTAAAATGTCCATACTACTCAAAGTAATATTACAGAGTCAGTGCAAACCCTATCAAAATTCCAATGACACTTTTCAAACAAATAGAACAAATAGTCTTAAAATTCATGTGGAACCAACCATAGAAGACCCTGAATAGCCAAGTAAGGTTAAGAAAGAACAAAGCTGAAGGCAGCACATTCCCCGATTTCAAGGTATATTACAAAGCTGTGGTAACTAAGTGTAGTATTAGCATAAAAACAAACCTCGATCATTGGGGCAGAATAGAGAGCCCAGAAATAAACTCCTGCATATATGGCCAATTTATAATAAAGGAGCCAAGAGTGTACAATGGGGGAGGGGATACTCTATTTTTAATTTTTATTTACTTTTTTTGGATACTCTTTAATAAATGGTGTGGTAAATATGGGATATCCAATAATGGGAAAATTGGATAGCCACATGCAAAAGAATGAAACTGGATCATTATCTCACACCATACACAAAAATTAATACAGAATGGATTAAAGACTTGAATTAAAACCTGAAACCACAAAACTAGGAGAAAAGCTAGTCAGTAAGCTCTTCGACATAGGTTTTGGTGATGGTTTTTGAACCTGAAAACAGAAGCAACAGAAGGAAAAATAAAAAGTGGGACCATCTAACTAAAATACAGTCAGATTTAAAAAAATGGGCAGAAGATCTGAATCAAAGAAGACCTACAGATGGCTAACAGGTACATGAAAAGATGTTTTATGTCATTAATCATCAGGGAAATGCAAATCAAAACCACAGTGAGATACTACCTTGCACTGTTAGAATGGCTATTCTCAAAAGGACTAGAAATAACAAGTGTTGGTGAGGATGTGGAGAAAAGGGAATCCTTGTGCACTGTTGGTGGGAATGTAAATTGGTGTACGGAAAACAATATGGCGTTTCCTCAAAAAATTAAAACTAGAATTACTGTACAATTCAGCAATTCCACTTCTGGGTATTTATATGAGGAAAATGAAAACGCTAATTCAGAAAGATAAATGAACCAGGGATATCTGGGTGGCTCAGTCGGTTAAGCATCCAACTCTTGATTTTGGCTCAGGTCATGATCTCAGGGTGGTGGGATAGAGCCTGACATCTGGCTCTGTGCTTTGTGCGGAGTCTGCTTGTCCCTCTCCCTCTGTGCACACTCTCTCTCTCAAAATCATAAAGACAAATGCACCATGCATTTGTGTACAGTGTTCATTGCAGCATTATTTACAATACTCAAGATGTGGAAGCAACCTAAGTGCCCATCCACTGATGAATGGATAAAGATGTGTGAGCGTGCATGCATGTGCGTGCATATGCACGATGGAATATTAGCTGTATAACAGAATGAAATCTTCCCATTTGTGGCAATATGGATGGACCTTAAGGGCGTTATGCTAAGTGAAATGTCAGAGAAACACCCATACTGTGTGATCTATCTTCTATGTGGAATCTAAAAAATATATATGTGATTTTTTAAAAAAAAAATTGAATTAAAAGACAGTACTGCATGGTTCTCACAGATAAAACTTTTCAGGTGAAAAGACAATGGATTTAAATATTTGTGATTTTAGATTTTACAAGTCCATTTTCCCAGAACCAGAGTATATAAATAACCTAATCAGAAAATTCAGAGTATACTTTTAACAAAACCGGAAATTCCTAGAGTGGTTTAAGATGAGTTGGCAAACATTTATATAAAGGGACAGGTGGTTAATATTTTAGGCCTTGTTGTAATTCAGGGTCATGTAAGCTGTTGGTACCACCTCTCTTTGAACCCCAATTCCGTTGTTTGTTGTGTTCTTTTAATCAAGCCATGTAATCACTGTACCTTGATATTCTCCTCTGTTAATGGAATGAGGCTTGCTTTGAAGGTTAAATGAATTAACTATTTACAGTTGTTATGAGTGTTACTTCATTATGAATGAGGTTTGAGGACAGTGTTGGGTGGATCAGCAGCACAGATCTCAGAGTTGCTGACCATGGCAGTAGGGCTTGCAGCTCAAACAACTTTGAATCTGATGCCTAAGCTTTGAGTAGGGTGGGATGTTGCCCTTGAGTTCTGCTGATACCTGTGATGAGCAGACAGAGTTCTGTAAGTATATGCAATGAAATAATGGAAAATACTATAATAATGTTCTGAAATGGTTGGGAACCTCTGAGTTTAATAATGTTGTGAACCTCATCTTTTAAAAAATATTTGTCTTCTCTGCACTTTGCAATATCAAGCTCTAAAGCCAGATGAGACAAAGTTCTGTCATAGAGAATGATAATAAGTGACTCAGTAAATATAAGCGTAGAATGAATACCTTTTTCTTTTCCAGTTCTTTGTGTTTGAGTAGCACTTTTAGCAATATTAATCTGTGTCATGTTATGATTATCATCCAGAAACTTGTCTCAATGGCTACCTCATTCTTTATTCTATGACTTAAGAGACTAAGGCTTAGGTAACCCACAACATATATAATCAGTGTCTTCTCCTTTGCTTCTATATCTTTTTTTTTTTTTTTTAAGATTTTATTTATGTGAGAGAGCATGCATACGTGGGAGAGTGAGGGGGAGAGAATCTGAAGCAGACTCTGCACTGAGTGCAGAGCCCAGAGTGGGGCTTGATCCCACAGCCCTGAGATCATGACCTGAGCCGAAACCAAGAATCAGATGTTTAACCAACTGAGCCACCTAGGCGTGCCCTTTGCTTCTGTATTTGATTGCCCTTATGGTGTTCTTCAAGTTTCTTACACAGATTTTCCCATCTCTTCATCCCAGATCCGTATCTGCTGCCTCTGACTATTACCCGTGCTTTGACTTTATTCTTGCCCACCTGGATTCTTGCCTTGCTGCTTGCTCTGACTTCTGGTAACTGCCTTTCCTTCTGTCTGGACACTCTTCTAGTGACCTCTGTGGCTACTCACAGGTCCAGGACAACCTAGATTTTTGTAACTCTGACCTTTAATTTACTGGTAAGATTTATATGTATCTGTAAAGTTTTCCATTTTTAAAAGTTTTATTTATTTAATCTTTACACTCCACATGGGGCTTGAACCCATGACTCCAAGATCAAAAGTTGCATGCTCTTCTGACTGAGCCATGTGCCCTGTAAAATTTTTCATTTAATTAATTTTATATAATTATTTTTAATAAAATTGTGATGTCTTAAAAATATGTGATGGTACACTGAAATTTATATGGTGTCATTGATCAAAGGAAAAAATACGGTCAGAAGATATTAAGAGATAAATTAGAATAAAAATCAAGAAAGGGAAAGCTATATATAGATTTTCACATTCTCGAATGGCTTAAGAATGGGTAGATGACAGGATATTAAATAGTTTTTTTTCTTTGTTTCTTTAGACTCTAGTTTTCCTTTAAATCTTGCTTATTTTTCTGTGATTTTAGTAACTCTTAATTCTGTTAACTTATAATGCTTGTATCGACTCATTTTTTTAAAAAAATATTTTATTTATTTATTCGACAGGATAGAAACAGCCAGCGAGAGAGGGAACACAAGCAGGGGGAGTGGGAGAGGAAGAAGCAGGCTCATAGCAGAAGAGCCTGATATGGGGCTCGATCCCATATCGCCGGGATCACGCCCTGAGCCGAAGGCAGACGCTTAACCGCTGTGCCACCCGGGCACCCCTAGTATCGACTCTTAATAAAACAATATGTCAGATTGAAATTTCTCATTTTTTAAAATATTTCACTTTTTGTAATGATAGTGAGCTCTGAATTGGCATTATTTCATTTGCATAAAGCATATTAATAGTTACTATTATAATGAAAATAGGAACGTTCTTAAAATTTGAGGGTAAAAAAGAAACCTATTGTGAGTTCTGATACATAGTAATAAAACTTAAAAAAGTCCAACCTTCCCAGAATAGTCTTTTACAATTTTCTTTCTTCTGATGATATTATGGAGATGCTGGGGTACATGAGATCAGTTCTCCTCTTAACTCTCAGATGCAGTGGTCACCCTGCTGATTCAAAAGATGTTATTTTTCCACCTGGTAAGAGTGGGGAATGCACGTGCTTTTATTATACATCTAGTAGTCCCTAATATTTCTATCCTATCCACCCCCATGAAGGATTTGTGACTCCTGAGGCAGACGGTGGCTTTTCTTTTGCCCTGTTCCTCACTACTGTGGAAGAATTGAACTTTGCAGGGCTGTTAACTGTGCAGGGTTTTCTGGGCCTCTTATCTCTAAAATCCTTCCATAAAATCTTAGTACTATCTTAGGGAGTCTTAGGTCTCCTTTTGAGACTATGCACTATAGACTTATTGTATAGAAGTAAAATAGATTTAAGAAAGACCAATATGAAGTTTTCCTGTGGGTCCTAAGTTCTCCTGACCTAAAATATATAAATGAAAAATGAGAGTATAAAATCACTTACTGGCTCCCTAAATGGTAACCACACCTGTGTCTTATTAGTTATCAATGTTCTTAGCAGAGGTTGTACCAATTCTTGAATCATTACATTTGTAACTAAGGTTTAAAAAATGTAGCCAGGAAAAAAAAATCTTCAGCTCTATTCTTATGTAATAGGTTTCATTTTGAAATGATTCAACAACCATTTTTGGAGGAACTTTTTTGTGTAGTACTGTGCTAGACACAGAGCATGTAATGGTGAATAACACCATCTCTGTCTCCAAGGACATTACAGTTCAGTAATGGAGATTGAGAAGTGAATGAACAATTGCACTATAGTATGCTGAACTGGCAAATTGCTTGATCTTCCCAAGCTTCAATTTTTCTGATTTATGACATGAGACTCTCATAAAGGTTGTTAAAATTAAATGAGATGGCAAATGTAAAGTGCTCAGTTTAGAGCTCAGAATATGCAGCAAAATCTATAGAAGCATGAGAGTGACACCCTGACCGTTCTTGGGGGAGTATCCCAGGGGATGTCAGAAGTTTCTCAGAGGAGGTGTTGATGACTTATGGAACATAATTCTGAATGAGGTAAGATGGTTGTCCTTTGTTGCTTGGTCTTTCATCTTTGAGCATTAAGCTGCATTGTTAATATGTCAATATATATAATGTCTCAGGAGCCTGAAAAATGTTATGCAGTTCTACTTGTATTATGTGTTTTTCTTAATTTTCTTTCTTTCAGAGAATTAAAGATGGTAGCCTAATTGACTCAGTTAAAACAATCTGTGTGGGGGATCATATCGAATCCGTAAATGGAGAAAGTATCATTGGGTGGCGTCACTATGATGTTGCAAAAAAATTAAAGGAATTAAAAAAAGATGAATCCTTTACCTTGAAGTTAGTAGAACCGAAGAAGGGATTTGGTAAGTTGGGTGTGCGTGTGTATGTGTGTGAAGTGTTCCCTTCCATGGCTTGTCTTTCTATAAGGGTAGTGAGTACTGAGATGTCATGCCATGTGATACCATGTATCCATTAAGGATGTAGAGAATGATAGCACTACTGACAAGGGATACAACTATTCAAGAAGAAAGTTGTTTAAAAGGACAATTTCTGAAAGACCTTTGGAGATACAAAGTCTAATGTCTAGTGACTCTGTGGCTGTTCCAAACTCCAAGAAGAGTACATTGTATTACATTTATCTTGCTGAGCAATAAAATTCTTGATTGAGCTCTCTAAGCTGTAATAACTGTTGTTCATGGACCTCAACAGCAAAAACTTCAGTTACACACAGAATTGGTATTTAAAATAGTTATCTAGTCTATTTTAAAGACTTCCTTCAATACTTTTCCTCCATTGGCATTTTGAATTGGCAGCATGGGATGGTATGAAATTACTTCCACTTTGGTGCGACATCTGTACTTGCTTGGTTTTAGCCATGGCAGCTGTGTCCCAACTGTTCAAACCCCCCAGGGCCATCTCATCTACAGGAAAATGTGCCAGCTTCCCTCTCACTACCCAGCACTATTTTAATAAGCCAAATGACGGCCTAGTGTTCATCAGTGTTGAAATATTTTCAGCAGAATCATTCTAGGCTGCCCTTACTCATCTATGACCCCACCCAACTTATGTTCGTTCTTTTGCTCACAGTACATAAATATTCCTTATAGTTTGTCTCTAATGGAGGTTTTCTCAGGGCAGTTAATAAAAATGATGGGAGAATGCAATAGATCTGGGGAATTATATTTTCCCTCCCTTAGCACATAAGCAAAAGATCCTAGCCATATGGAAATGGAAATTCTTCTCTGCTTCCAAGCGATTCTGTGCCATTTAATAGAAATACAGTGTAGATTGTATGACTTGTGGGAGAAAGAGTTCCATAGAAGATATAAGAAAAGAGGGCCTTGCACTGAGCTGTGTATAGAATTGTTGAATCCCTATATTGCACACCTGAAGCTTATATAACACTGTATGTTAACTATACTGGAATTAAAATAAAAAAAAAAAAACCCAAAAGAAAACACTGGGTGGCAGGGGTGAGTGGAGGAAGAATGCCTTATGCCAGTGCTGCTCCTGGGGGGACCATTCATTTAGGAAACAGTATTATAGATACTGTGATTCTGCGTGGAGTATGGCCCAGCTTCTGAGCTCGCTTGTCACAGAAGAAGGTGGGCAGCTTTCAGATTTCTATCTAGTGCTCCTTTTGAAATGGCTTTGTTTGCTAACCAACTCCTTGGGTATCATAAAACCATTAGGATGTAAGCAGTTTGAGATATTTTTATTTGATTTAGACACTTTGTAAATCAGTCATTCTCTTAGTACAACTGAAGGAGTATAATTTTTTCCACCTTTATCTCTACCACGTAATCTATTTTTCAGAGTTAATCTTTTTCTATTTTTACCTATCGTCTGCATCTAAATCTTGTGGTTCCCTGTATATTTATAGAAAGTTGCTGATACATTTTAACTTGGATGCTTGGTTGGTATTAGTCTTGGGTGTTACAGAGATCATTGTATTTAGCCATTACTGCTCTGTGATTAGATTTTTTCTTCGGTACCTGAGACACACATGTAGGTGGTTGGTGTGCTGCACTGCCTTATGTGCCTGGCTACTATTGAACCTGCTCTTTGTTGCCTCATTAGGAATTCCACGTACACATTTGAGAAGGACACTGGGTAGGATTTTCCTGCTGGGGGTGCATTATTTTAGTATCCCAAATTCTAGTGGTGCTGTGGGTTAGGTATATGGGAATTGATTTTGGAGCAATGATAGGTGTTTATCTTCCAAAGTTCCTATGGCAGCTTAACTCAACCTAACTTAAATCTGCTGGACTGTATGTATTTCCCACTCTGGGTTGGTAGTTGACTTTGGGCCATAGCTTGGGGATTTCTCTCTCAGAAGTAGGACTTGCTGCTCTGCCCATACTTCAGCCCTCAATTTTGCTGCTTTTTGCCTTGGGATAAAGGTAGTGCTAGTTTTTTTCCTCATCCTTTGACTTCATTCCAGTGCTTGGTACTTTTCTTGGAAGGGGAGTATACATCAGGAGGTACTTGAGGGATCTAGCTTCCCCCAGTTCTCTTGTTTCTGATCTTATTTTTTGCGGGTTCCTTCGTTCCTGCATCTTCTAGCATTATCATTGATGAATTGATTCAAATTCCTAGTCCTTCATGATTATCTGATGCTGTTGTCTTGGAATCCTACAGGAGAAAAGGGCCAATGTAGGTGAGGCAGAATGTTCTGGTCTCTGTGATCAGTTAGGCCACCCAGGCTGAAGTGAAGTCATTTCTAGGATTTTACCAAAAGCAGTTGAAATAGCCATACTCTACTATTTTGACATTTCCTTACAAACTTCCCTAAAGATTTTAGCCTGAGGAGTCATGTGGATTGTGTCCTAAAATGCAAGAAGGAGTGTAGTTGATTGCTTTGCAGTGGTATAACAAGGGTGATGAACACAACTTTCAGCTGTGGATAGGGGGATATTTACAGCCTGCTCCCATTTTCATATATTAGTTCCACCACCAGTCACATCCCATTTCCAGGGGCCATTATAGTCTCATGTTCTACTGACTGAGCCAGGCAAGCTGCATCAAGCTTTCTTTTTTTTTTTTTTCTTAAAGATTTTATTTATTTATTCGACAGAGATAGAGACAGCCAGCGAGAGAGGGAACACAAGCAGGGGGAGTGGGAGTGGAAAAAGCAGGCTCACAGCAGAGGAGCCTGACGTGGGGCTCGATCCCATAACGCCGGGATCATGCCCTGAGCCGAAGGCAGACGCCCAACCGCTGTGCCACCCAGGCGCCCCAGCATCAAGCTTTCTTTAAGGGAAAGAGTAAAAGCCACATTCTTCCTGGTGCTGGCCCCCGGATTTGGAAAGGACAACAGTCCGTATTTGGACTATACTTCTGGGAAGTTGTCTCCCGCAAATAATTTATTCAGAATCTTCTATGTTCCAGGTACTCCATTAGGCCCATTGGATACTAAGAAAGAAGACTAAGCTATAGCTCCTGCCTTTTGAGGAGCTCATAGTTTAGCAGAAGGCTGTTACTGACTGAATTGTGCCCCCCGAAAATCCATGTGTTGAAGTCCTAATCTCCACTGCCTCAGAATGTGACTGTATTTGGAGATAAGGTCTTTAAGGAGGCAGTTAAGTTAAAATGAGATCATTAGGGTAGGCCCTGATCCAATGTGGCTGATCTAAGAGGAGAAAATTTGGACACACATACACATAGCAGGAGAATGCCATGTGACCATGAAGACCTCTACAGACCAAGGAGAGGGGTCTTAGAAGGAAATAACCCTGGGGATGGCTTGATCTCCAACTTCTCTAGAACTGAGGAAATAGATTTCTTTTGTTTAAGCAAGGTAGTCCTTTGTTGCAGCCCTAGGAAACTAACACAGAGGCAATAGGCTTAAAGAAAAATTATGGTGCAAATTCTTTGTGACAGTATGAGCTCCCTAATAATCTAGAAGGTATAGGTGGAGTATCTTAGCTGTCCTGTGGCCTTGGGTAGATGGCAGGAACATACTGATGTTTTCATTCAATAGATATTTGAGCAGTTACTGCATACTGGTCTTAAGAGTGTTAGTTGCTGGGATAATAATAGTTTCTTGAGCATCCACTGTATTCTGTCACCATACTACCTGCTTGGTATATCACATGAGTAAGATCTAGTTCTTGCCTTCAAGAAGCTCCTGTCTAGTGGGAGGAGATGGATATGAAAAGAAATTCAATGAGAGTTAGAGGTGCTGGCATGTACTGGAGGCATAAAAGTGGGTGACATCAAGTCTACCTAAGGAGTTGAGGAAAAGCTTCCTGGAAAAAAGATTTGAGCTGAATCTTAAAAGAGCTGGGCTCAGTGAACAGATTAGGAAAGGTTGTCCCAGGGAGTGGGAATAGAATAAGCAAAGGTGTAGAGGTATAGAGCAGTATCCTATGTTTGGGAATACCGTGAATGTTTGTATGATTGGAGTAGAGGTTCTAGGTGGTTGTGTGACAAGAGATGAAGCTCAAGGGTCAGTAGAGACCAAATAATCAAGAGCCTTATATGTGAAGATAAAGAGTGGGCAATGAAGGGGCTTAAGCAGGTGATGAGACTTGGCTTTTAGAGAGACAGTTTGGAGACTGTGTCAAATGGGTGGGGGTGGTTTATAAGGTTGTGTGGCCAAGGAAATTCATGAAGATTCTATCATGTAGATGGAGGAGAGAGAAGATGAAATCCTGAATGAAGTCAGTAGCAGTAGGTATGGAGGTGAGAAATAGTTCTGAGGAATAGACAGTGGTGTGCTGGAGCCATTTGTGCACATCTCTTCCAAACTCCATGTTCAGTGACCTCACATTGGTGGCAATGGTTGGGGTATTTATGTCACAGACATAGACAAGTACTGCAAGTTTGGACTTTTTTTAAATTATTTTTTTAGCCTGGAGAGCTGATGGTTAAACATTTACCTGCATACCACTGAATATTAAGAAGGTAGAGTTGGAAACTCATTTAATGTAGAGGTAAAAGAAGAGATTGCAAACGATGACCCACAGATTTGTGGCTTGGGTGAGGGATGGGATGGAGTGCTTTTCTTTAAGGTGAGGAAAACTGGAAGAGAAATAGATTTGGGTGAGGACTTAGAGAAGAGAGACTGTAGGTACAATATAATTTTAGGCCTGGTGAGTTGAAACGTGTGGGAGAATTTAGTTGGAAGTGTGTAAGAGGTAGACAAGTATTGAGAACTGAAGCCTAGGGAATGGGATTTATGAGTAATTTGAAGCTGTGGAAATCTGATCACTCAGAGTAGTAAGAAAAAGACCAAACCTAGAGCTCTGGGGGAAGCCCAGCATTTGAGTAGAAAGAAGAAGAGCCAGCACAGTGAGGAATGACCAGACATGGAGGAGACAGCCTCTAGATGGCCTTTTCCCAAGTGCTCAAGAACCCATTCATTACTTGTCCCAAGAGCAGGTGCTCCACTGAAGCTTTCCTAAGTTGGCGGTGGGGCTCTGAGGGAGAAATAAAGGCTACTTTAAAACACACCCTCAGATTCTCCTGCGTTGATCAGAGTTTAGATCACTGTTTTTCATCTAGTGGATCTCAACCAGTGTGTTTAGAACAGAGAGTAGAATAGAATTGAAAACTTCATAATGCTTTGTGCCTAGTAAGGGTAGGTTACATTGTACTTGTCAGTTAACATGTGTTTTTTTGTATATTTCTGTTTCAGATGTATGTATGTGTGCGTCTGTATAGTTGTTACGATATAATGTGTATATTTCTCACTGTGGGTTATAGAAGAAAAATTTGGAAGCCACTGGTTTAAATGATTCCCTTGTTAAAAAATTTGTAGTTTGACAAATCTTTCCCATACCTAACACGATTTCTCCTGGTCAGCTTCTTTCTGATCCAAATTCTCCTCCTTCTAGCCATGAGTTGATGGCAGCCTTCCCAGTCCTTATCAAGTATCGGGTGGAATGTCTCTGGTGGTATTTTTTTTTAGGGCATGGCTCACTTCCTTCCCCTTTTTGCCAATGAAAAGAAACATGTCTCCACAATGAGCTCAACCCTGCAGGGTTTGCCCTGTAAACCTAGACTTTCCCAAGGCTATGAAAATCCACTCTTCTTAACTGGCTCTGGGACCAGACTCGTTCAACTGGTTTGTTTCCTGTGAGGCCTTTTAATTGCAAAAAAATAACTGTTAAATCTATGAAACTTAGATTGTTTTACTTGGATGAGCCTGTATTTATCGTGGAGAAGTTCTTTAGTTTGTAATTGTTGCCCTTAATGGAAAGATGTTTGTAGAAGGAGGCCTGAAATGTTTTTGTAAACTGTTTCCAGAATCAAAGGGAGTTGAAAGAAAAAGTTTACCTCCTAAAGCATTGATAGTCTTTATTTTGGGGTTAGATTTTGTAATAGATCTCTGGGCTATGTCTTCTTTTAGAGGATTCATTTCTGTGCTATGTGTCTATCAGAATAGGATGTTCAGTATGTGAAGTACGTCTGAGTCCTTTGAGTCATTCACAGCTGGAAAACTCGGACCTCATCTGTGTGATTCAGCTTCACTGATGTACTCATTTTCAAAGTTGAAGTCTATTTGATATTAAGAGAAATTTCGGCTTTTAAGTTTTAGATGACTTTTTAGATAAAGTATTTTTTAAGTATTTGAAAAGTCTATTTTTCATGCTATTTCTAATGAAAAAGTTTCAACCAACAAATGCTTTTGGTGCCTTTTCGTGTATACTGAATTCTACAAAATATACGGGGAAATATGAAAGTTACTAAAGAGGAAGAAAGGATAAGTAGTTAAGTATAGACTGTCATATATGGGCTGTGTGATAATGTGGCATTAGATGAATTATTTAAACTTTCTGTGGCTTGGTTTCTTCATACAAAAGGTGAAGATGGTAATAGTATTTATCACATTGAGGATTAAATGATTAAACACACAAAAAAAATCCAAAAATCGTCCCTGATGCATAGTACATGTTCAATAAAAGTATTATACTGTTATTATGAAGGTGTAGCCTTTTTATAAGTTCATGAACAGCAATGCAGGGGAGTTGGTTAGCAAGTATTTTTTGGGAACTCTGGCACAGTTCCAGATCACGGAAAGACAGATAAAGACATCACATCTCATATCAAATAATGAGATGTATCCACATGTTCTTATAGTAGCTACCCGCCTTTCAGTTTTCTAAGTACTTTCTAAGTAGGGAATCACTTAATTCTTTCAACCATGCTAAATGATTAAGCCATTTGTTGAAGGTTTTAGAGACAGCTAGTGTGTAATGGAGGCAGGCTTTTAATCCATGCAGTGAACTTTCAGGCCAGCTCTTTAATGACTGTTATGGATAAGTCCAAATGTTTGCTGTCTTCAGGTAGCTTACAGTTTGTATAAGGAGGTAGATATATTAGGAATCAAGTAATTCTATTATTAGCAGTAATAGCTACCATTTATTGAATGCTTATAAGAAGCAATAAAGAGCGTAGACTCTGAGACAAATTGCTTGGGTGTAATTCCTGTCTTTGCTGCTTATTACCTATGTGATTTTGGACCACTTACTCCCTCTGTTCCTGTTTACTTATCCATAACGTGTTGTGAGGATTAAATGAGTTAATATATGTAAAGCACTTAAAATAGTGCTTGGCACATAGTGCTATATAAACGTAAGTCATTCCTAATAGGACTACAGTTATGGCCTGTTTTAATCCTCATGCCATTCCTGAGAGGGTTTTTCAGATAAGTAAACTTAGACTTTGGGCAGTGAAATACCTTGTTGAGGTCACCCAGTGGTGGACAGGAAGTGCAAGTACAGTACTTCATTCCTGTTTGCTCCTGAGGCTTGTGTTCTTAACAGTGTATGGTACTGCCTCTCTAGAACGCAACATGAACTAGGACGTGTGCTGTAATACAGACTTAAAGTGCGGTTCAGCTGAGAGCTGATTCTCTGTGACTGAGATGGGTTCTAAAGCTTTAGAGAGTGCTGGGGGCTGGGAGAAAAGGTAAGATTGGGAAGGAACTTCCCCAAAGAGAAAGCCATGGTTTTTGGTAGGTCTCAATGGTATCAAGGACCAGTGTCCTATTTCCATGGAACTCCCCATGAGAGGTGACAGGACACCTGATGGAGTTGCATAGGGTATTAGAGCCTTAAGAACTGTGACCTTGCAAGCTGAGGTGAAGGACACCCTGTGTCCTGGGCTTGGGCTGCAAGTGGACCCACTGAATTGGACATAGAGTTTCAGGGTAGGGTCTGTGTTGGACTGAGCACATTAGCCCTCTTGTTCCTCAGAGAGGAAGACAGATTTACCTAACAGAACTAAGAGTCAGTTTCTCACCCAGTCTCTGGAGTGGGGGCTTAAAGTCTGGTTCAATCTGACATTTCTTATACCCAGAATTATGGAGTAAAATTTTAAGTCCATTTCAGAAATTTAAGTTGGTGTTCAGGGAAGGGAAAGATATGAGTAGGCTGGACTAGGTGAGAGATTCCTAGAGAAGATTGCATTTGAACTTGGCCTTGGCAGATGGAAAGAAAAGTAAAGACAAGGAGGGTTTTCTGTGGGAAGTGTTCAGGACAGTGAAGAGCCTGGGCTTGTAGGAGCTGCAGTAAATCAGTTTGCAAAAGCAGTTTCTGGGTTCTTTATTTTTTTAATTTTAAAATTTAAATTCGATTTAATTAACATACACTGTATTATTAGTTTCAGAGGTAGAATCCAGTGATTCATCAGTTGCATACAACACCCAGTGCTCATCACTTCAAGTGCCCTCCTGACGAAAACAGGGAGCACATCATGGGAGACCCTTAACTATAGGCAACAGACTGAGGGTTGCTGGAGGGGAGGTAGGTGAGGGGATGGGGTGGTTGGGCTCTTCTAAGAAGAGTTCTGAAAACTAGGTGGGGAATCTGAGGTTGTTTTTGAGGATAATAGGGAGTCATTTAGGTATTAGAACTGAAGAATGACATGATGAAATAGATTTTGGGGCAGTTAAGCCCGGAAAAACAATGTGGCTGTATTTTATAGAGGAGAACCTGTGTAGAAGGCTCCTGTAGCAATGCCTGAATGAGGGATCAGGGCTGGAATTAGGGGCAGCAGCAGGCATTTGAAGGAGAGAAAAAAGCCTGAGTAATATTGCCAAGGCAGAAATGGCGGTTAGGGGCTGAACTGAGGCTGCTTGAAGGAGAAGAGAGAAGAGAAGAGAAAGTTCAGAAGCAAATGTCACTCCCAAGATGTCTATCCTCAGAGCCTGTGTAATAAGAGTGATTAGAAATGAGGCAGTTTGAATGTGGAAATTGTTTGGGGGAAATTCGGGGAGAGATGTTCAGTTTTCGATATTTTGCATTTTATCTGACAGTGGCACTCTCTTTCATGTATTTTTTGGCAAAGGTTTAAAGTCTTCACAATGATAAATTTTGGGGATAGAACATAGCACTTAATCATCTTTTTATGTCATAGTTTGTTCTGCCCTTCTATCCAGCTAGGTGTTGGTTTGGCATTTACCACAAAGTTACTATGGGAGAAGATAAATGAAGAGCTAAGTTCTCTTTTGTGGGGGTGTGGCAGATGCGTTAGATGCATACTGAGTGTAACTGATAAATGTGTTTTCAGTGTAAAGACCCAGCTGAATACAGACTCAGGCTAAACATGCACTCTTCCTAGTATAGTTGTAAACTGTCATTAAAATAAAATTTATTAAATGCTGACATTTTTAATTGGGAAAAGTGAATTTATAATCCATAATACCAAGAACTTTGTAATCTATGCTTCCCAAGACACTTACCTCCAACAGTGATTGGTTTCTTAGAACTATAATGTTTCAGGAGAATTTGGAGTTAATAACAACCGTGAATAGAAGACAGATAACAGTTTTCAACTGTTCTTAAGCTTAGTAATAGCAGTGTAGGAGGAAGGGGGCAAAAATGCTAAAATGTAAGCAGCTTCCTTAATATGACTGAATAGTATAAATATAATGTCACTTATTAGAAAAACAGGAATTATGTTAATAATACACATTCCACCAGAGTATTTGTACAATGGGAGTTGTCATATAGGAAAATGGATCTAACAAATTGTGCTCAAGATTGTGGTAAGAGTATGTTTTCAGAAAAAGTTAAGGAGATTATTCCTTTTGTGTATGGAAAATGATTGCTATATTGAATGAAAAGGCAGATTATAAAACAATGGGTGGTAATATCCCATTTCTATAAAAATGGTCTTTAAATGTAGAAGAAAAATGACTTACTAGTGTATGTGTATTGAAATTTAATGGTTGTTTAGGTGGTGAGTTTGAGTGACTTCTTTCTTTAGGATTCTTGTATTTTTTGCATTTTTAATATAAAACGAACATACTAACTTTCATAACCAGAAAATAATTATTTAGAAAAAGAGGCTAGCATTTCTAGGCTAGGAAGTAGGGAAACTGAATCGTTCTACTTTTAGTGGCTTTATAATTTTTAGCTATGTGATTCTCATTTTTTTAAAAGATTTTATTTGAGAGAGTGTGTGCACGAGAGAGGGGGAGAGAATGAGAGAGAACGCAGGCAGGGGCAGGGGGAGAGGGAGAAGCAGGCTCCCACTGAGCAGAGAGCCGGACGTGGACGTGGGGCTCGATCTCAGGGCCCTGGGATCATGACCTGAACTGAATGAAGGCAAGTGCTTAACCGACTGAGCCACCCAGGCGTCCCTGATTCAATCCTCATTTTAAACAGTTTTCTTTAATATTATAAATGGTTCTGTGTTAGAAATGTGGTAGAATATTCCATTGTATCAATTCTTTAAGTTGTTTTTGTAACTACTTTTCGTACCTTTTTAGAAGGCTGGTAGAAAAATATGTAGTGTAAACCAATAAAGTGAACAATAACTTTTGATATTTTTGAAATCTTACGATAAAATCATACTGTGCAATAGAATAAGTTTTTTGCCCTCATATTGGAGTCCAGAGGTTTGTAATCTTTTTTGTAACACAGTGCCTCTGGATTAAAGCTACAAACCTTCCCAGAGGTACACATTAACTTTTGCCTGTAATCTCAAGGAGTGTTAAAAACAGGGCTGAGTTCTTCTCAAATGACCTCATAACTGAGGAACAAGATTTCGGTTACAGTTATTCCATTTCCCATAAATGTCATGCACTGTTCAGTCTCATCAAAGGAACAGTTAAGAGCAGCTCTGTGTGTGTGTGTGTGTGTGTGTGTGTGTGTTTTGCGGGGTTGGTTCACGTGTTGCCAGCCCTTTGATCCAGTGGACAACTGATGCCTTGTGCATGTGGCATCCACTTCTTTCTTTTTATCTGCCTCAGCATCCTACCAGCTGAATTAGGAAACAAAACAAAAACTCATAGCTATTCTAAAGGAGTCTGAGAAATGTTGATGAGAGGAAGGACCCATGGAAAAGAGGAATGTACAGTTAAAATTTTAGATTTTGGGACACAAGCTAGATTTTAGGTCAGCTGTGCTGAGAAGTGTGTGTTTGTGCATGTGTGTGTTGGGGTTTGGAAGTAGGGTAGTGAGCACTTGGGCTGTTTATAGACCATTCCATTTGTGTATGTCCAAGCATTGGAAGGGCTGTTGAGAAATTGCTTCAGTGCTTAGAATTCTGTATTGTGAGATGTCTTTTAGTTGGAGACAGTGGAAAACCTTACCAAACTGGCTTGTGCAGAAAAGAGAATCTTATAAATCAACTGTCCATGAGTGATGCTGGCATTAGCAAAACTCTGTGGATGGCCTGTTTAATGTGATCGGGACCTAGTTTCTCGTTCTTTGTGCGCTGCTGCCTGAAGTGTCAGCTTCATTGTTCATATATCATCTTAAGGTTAGCTTGACGCTGTGTCCCAAGGTTGTGGTCAGCAGCTGTTGGGACCGTGTGCTTCCTTATTCATGTAGAACAGAAAAGGGAGTGTGTCCTTGTCTCAGAATTTCTAGCAAAAGTCCTCAGATTCATTCTGACTTAACTGACTTTGGTCAATGCCCACGTCTGAAATAGTCACTTGTGATGAAGGGAATCCATTAGGTTTTCCATCCCTGAAGCTGGGAGCAGTCAGCTTTCCCTGAACCACAGCGATCCTCAAATGACCGATGGATACCGAGAAGACAACCAATGGGATGGACGCTGGCAGACCTCCACTACTGAGTGCCCCCATGAGGGGTTGGGTTTAAACTCAGCCACTTTGGAAAATCTGAGTGGAGCAACGGGAGGGTCTTGTGTTGTTTCCACCCTCCTGTAAATTGAAGCGGGGTGGGGGGTGGGGGGATCATAGTTTTATGGAAAAGACCAAATACAGAGGTCTCTTTTTTATTCTATTTAAAGTGACAATTTTCTGCACACTCTTAGAAAACCAATGCAAATATTTCTGATTGGGGAGGGAGTTCGGGAAGAGCAGATTTCTCCTCCCCAGGTTGAAATGTACCAGCAGAACCATTCTATAACACGAGCCAGGCCACCGGGCTGAGCACATCTTATATATTAGCCATGGGAATGTTTAAAACAATACCGTATGTAGGTATTTTTCTAATTTTCTGGATAAGGGCTTATTCTTCACCTTTACACCATTTGTAAACAGAAGAGCTGGGTTTTAAACTCAGGTTTTCTGATTCTGAAGTCCATCTTGTTCCCTGAGCAAGTGTTGGATGTAGCTGTGTCTGTCTGTACCCACCTCCTGTTGAAATCCTGGCTCTGCCCCGCTTATGAAAGTGATGATCCATACTCTACCCATACCCAACTAGGGCCCTCGTGGGACCAGAACAGACCTCGTTCTGTGCCGAAGTTTTCTCCACTGTGTCATCCTGTGTCAGTTGGGGATCTATGCCATATTGTATGTGCTCCTTCTGAAAACAGGGCTTTAGCTTCTGTCAGCCCCTCTTATTTCTCTAGAGGTCAGAGTGGGACTAGAGACAAATGTCTTTCTTCTCTGCTTCCCATTTTCTCCACTTGACCTTGAAAATGCCAGTTAAAATGGAGTATATAAACATCTTATTTTAAAACCTATATATTCTTTTACTATTTTTTTTTTCTTGATGTAAAAGCCCCTTTCTTTGAGTGGAGGACACAAACTGGAGTTCTGTGAAGTCTTATATAATTAAAACCTTAATGCATGCCTGCGGGTTCTGTTTCATTTTTAAAAAACTAGATATGTGAAATGCTGGATGTTTAAAGATATTTTTCCTAATCTAGTGTTGTCTTGCCCACACCTTTTTTTTTTTTTTTTTTATCTTGGCCTCATGGAATCTTTCCAAAGCAGTTAACCTACTTTTCCTAGCAATAATAACTCCTTGGTTCACACTTTATTTCATCAGGACGTGTACTTTTAAATTAAATTACGTAATTCGAGTAACAGATACAATTGCCACAAAAGGGGTTTGGGAACAAATGTCACTGCTTCTTGGTGCCTTCCTCCTCAGCTGTGGGAGCAGCCGTGCACCCATAAGCTGTGAGTTCTGTGCCCCTCGTGACCTGCAGCAGGTGGGTGGGTAGTCTGTCTGCTTCACAGGAGTGAGGAGCCCTGAATCTAGTGAATCCAGCTAGCTGCAGGCTGGTTACTAGTGTCTGCTGTATGAACTGCATCCCTCTCCTCACTCAACCCCAAGAGAGGCCTCATGTAAACTTGTTCTTGGGAAGTGAAGGGACTGCTTTAGGGCTTGCCCTGGTTTGTTAGACATGCGTAGGCCAGCACCCCAAAAGTAGACCAGATGAGAAACATTCACAGCCTTCGAAACATTCAGCACGGAAGTACAGAACTTGTTTTTTACCCCTCTGGGTGAACAGGACCATCCTGCCTGTTTTCATGTATAAACTGGTTGATTTATGTCCCTGAATCATAGGATCAGAGAGAAACATGGCTTCTGTTTCCTCACCTGTAAAAGCTGCCTTTCTGGAGGCTGGGTCAAGCCAGAACTTAAAATTTAACTTTTGGTGCCACCAAGTGGTTGGTTTTGAGTTAACCACTCCCATGGAGAAGGATGGTTTGACAAACGACTGAAAAAAACCCAAAAACAAATTGGGGTGAATCGGCAGAGCACATAGGATTTTTAGGACAATGAAGCTACTCTGTATGCTACTGTAATGGTGGACCAATGTCATGAAATTTTCCGAACCCAGAGAATGTGCAACACCAAGAGTGAAGCCTAATGTAAACCCCGGACTTTAGGTAATGATGTGTCAGTGTAGGTCTGTTGATTGTAACAAATGTACTCCTGTGATGGTGGATGGTGATGACGGGGGAAGCCGTACATATGTCGGGGCAGAAGTTATATGGGAAATCTGTCTTTCAGTTTTGCTGTGAACTTACAATTGCTTTAAAAAAATCTTATTTAAAAAAAAAAAAAACTTCCATTCTACATTTTCCCTTCTAGCTACTGGTATTGCAAGTAAGAGCAAGGTAAGATAGAGATATCATCTAGGGAGGTTGGCTGACTTCTCCAGCATTGATGACAATCCCTTGATAAAGTTCCCACATTCCAGAGGCTGCATCCTAAGCTTTGTAAATCTCAGAAACCTTTTATTTTTTCACTATCTCCGGAGTTGTTCAATTTTCCAGGGTTATATCATGCTCACTAAACGTTCAAGAGACTTGTTAAGTCAGAATGCTAGTGTAGTACTTTACAATTAGAAATGTATGTGTAGTGGGAGACCAAAACACAGGTGTTAGCTGAGCAGTTCATTCTCTGCCCTGTAGGAAATTTATATGGGAAGACAGATTATACTGAGTAGGTTGCTTGGCGAATACGTGGTGGTGGTGGTGGTGGTGGTGGTGGTACGGTAGCGGGAGTGGGGGGGTGTAAGGTTGTTTATCTTGAAGGTTAGTATCATTGAGCTGATACTGCCTTTTTTTTTTTTTTCAAGATTTTATTTGAGAGAAAGAGAGTGTGAGTGTGTGCCGTGCAAGAGCAGGGGGAGGGAGAAGCAGGCTTCCTGCCAAGCAGTGAGCCCAATGCAGGTCTTCATCCCAGGACCCTGGGATCATGACCTGAGCCAAAGGTGAGACTTAACCGACTGAGCCACTCAGGTGCCCCAAGCTGAGACTATCTTAAGCACCTAAGGTCTATATGTGACTCAGCTGGGAATACGTTGCTTGGCAGTGCTGATGGCAGACTGACCTCATCTTTTTCTTTGGGCACTCTTTTGGAAACTATGCTGAACATCTTGCTTCCATTAACTCATTCTTCCCTCAGGGCACAGTATGACTGGCAGGGCACATGCTGTAGGCTTGCCAATAAAGCCCTGGTCTCTGGAGAATCTGTCTGGTCCCCATGATTAACTTCAGCATCATCAGCCACCGTTTGTAGGTTTTTGCTTGGGAGAACCGGTCTCTTTATTGCATGATAATTTTTAATAATTTCATTCTGAGAGGAAGTCTTGTTTTATGTTTTGGTGATTGTGTCCCCCAATGCAGGTTGAAATTCATATGTAAAATCCTTAGTCATTTCGGAGTAGATTCCTAATAGCAAAACAGTACTTGCTGACGGCAGGGATTATTCTAGGTTCTAAGTCAGTTAAAATGCATTTCTGCGGCTCACTCGATGTCTGTCTTCAGAGCTTTGTACAGACCTCACTACCTACTTGCATATACCTGTGGTTCCTCATTGGAGCTCCATTATCTCCAGTTCTTGGTATGTTCTCTCCCTGCCCCCATTATTGTCCCTTGTCCCAAACTGCTGCCACATAGAGTCCTCAGTCGGGAGTACTTGGGGGGATATTTACAAAGTTATAAATTGGTAGCCTGTGACTAGAATTGGAGCCACAGATCTTTTACTTTTGCCAATCTGTTGTTTTTAAAAGCTTGACTTACTTGACAAAACATAAAAATGAGGAGATTCGTAGAGAACCCTGAGTATCCAGTTTCTTTGCATACAGGTTGCTTCAGTTACGCAGGACCTACATTTCCAAAGGGCAGTAAGTTATTGGAGTGGCCTAGAGAGGACATGAACCTTGGAGTTATCCTCAGGCCCCACCCTATCGTTTCACTCATTTATGTTACTACTTGGTCTTGGGGAAGGGGTGACTCTTGGCAACTCTAGGAAAAACAAAAGAAAAATGAAACACAACAAGCCTAAGGAAAGCAGTGGTTTTCCATGGAGGATTTTTTTTTTTTTTTTTTTTTTTTTTTTTTTTTTTTTTTTTTTTTTTTTTTTTTTTTTTTTTGCTTCCTGTTCTTTTGCCTGCCTTCTGAGGGGAATTCCTTCCTAACTGGTTCTTAGCCTCTATAGAATCCTGCTTCTCTCAGTACGACACTTCTGAATATATCCTCTGTGGTTGCAAGAGGGGTCGTGTTGGAATGTCACTGGGGAAAGCATACAGACTTTGGGGTCATAAGACCTGGATTCAAATCCCAGGTTTGCTCCTTACTGAGTTCAGTTTCCTTTTCTGTAAAACGAGGGCTGTAACTTATCTCATGGGTTGATACGAGTATTAAATGGGGTTTTGGATATAGAGCATCATGCAGAAGGCAGGTACTCAAACAGTAGCACCTCCATCTCTCTCCTATCAAGACAGGACTTTTCCTTCTTCGTGACCTTAATGAAGTCCGGCTGAACTTCTGCCCCTGCTCTCCTGTTACTTACACCCCTTTAGTCTTATAATAAAGCTAACTTTTATTTTTTATTCCTTATAACTTCCAGTCTTTCCCAACCATACATTTCAAATAGTTCCTTTTCTTTTTGTAGCCAGACTGTGTGTAGAATATAAGAATAATAATGGTAGGTTAATTTATTTTGAGGAAATTCTATAAGATGGTATATCTTCTGTCAGATCTCTAATTTTGTATATTGTTTTATGATAGAAACTACATTTGCTTTTATAGCAATCTGTTGAAATTCTGAGTATACACACCTTTCTCCCTCCATTGTATGTTTATAGAAGTAGAGCCAAGGTCAAATGCTGGAAAGTCATCAACAGAAAAAATTTGTACTGGAAGAGAGACACTTCGCCTGAGAGCAAAGGGTCCTGCCACCATGGAAGACATGGTAGGTTATGTTTATTTAATTCCCATTCTGCTTGGAAATGTGTTTATTAGAGCTGGAAATAAAGATAAAGCCACAAAGTTAAACAAAATACCATATACTCTAATTAAAGCATGGACTTTAATTCACTGCCTACTTTAAGAATTTGAAAATTATTGAAAGCATCTAAAAAAGAAATGTAGAAAAATAAGTACAAGAGAAGAAATTGTGATCTATAGCTGTCTTTAGCTATCTGCAGACAATGTTTGCTAGGATCTGTAGACATCTGGACTGGCTCAAAAACTTAACCAAAGTTGTCTGAGAACCAAGAGTAAGTCTCAGAATCATCTGTAGTAGCAGGCACACTTAAGGTTTTGATAATGAAAGGTTATATTCATGTTCCATGTCCCTTCTATTAGCAAATAGACCAGAATCCAGCAACTCCTCACTTCTGCCCTCATCACTCTGGCCCAAGGCACCTACATCTTGTCCTAAATATTGCAGTCACCTTGTGTTCAGTCTTCTTTCCCTCTGTGCTCAACACCAACAGCCAGAATTAAAAACACAAATGGTTACTTTTCTGTTCCTAACTCTCTAGGGGTTTCCCATGCCACTCAGGATAAAAGCTAAAGTCCTCAGAGTGACCAACATGATCGGACTCTGCATTTCTTCTCTGATCTCATTTCCCACCACTCTCCTCCTGGCTCTAGCTGCTTCAGCCACATGGGTCTCCTTGTTGTCCCCAAATACTCCAGATGCATCATAACTATTGCTGTTC
This sequence comes from Ursus maritimus, assembly GCF_017311325.1. NCBI lineage: Eukaryota > Metazoa > Chordata > Mammalia > Carnivora > Ursidae > Ursus > Ursus maritimus. The sequence continues at coordinate 40,047,444 of NW_024423564.1, read as the reverse complement.
CCTCTCCCTGAATGCCTTGCCCATTTAGGGGTAGGGCTCTACTGATTTCTTCAGGTTTCTGTCCACATATCACCTTCTCTAAAAGGCCGCCTTTGATTATCTTGCATAACGAGCAATTCCTGCCACCCCTCCCCCTGCCCAATCTTCCTTGCCCTTAATTTTCTTTAAAGCACTAAGCACAATAGGACACATTGTATCTTTGTTTCTTGTCTGTTTAGTTCCTTTGCTCACATGTCTTGTTCACTGCCTTCACCCCAGCGCCTAGAATAGTACCTGACACATCAAAGGAGTTCACATCTTTGCTGATTTAATTAATAAATAATGCATTTAAATTTGAGAAGAGTAGAGTTTTGCTAATTGACTTGGTCAGTGTTTGAGGGACAAACACCAAAAGGGGAAGAGAGAGATGGAGGGAGGAAAGGTGGAAGGAGAGAACAGCAGGGGTTAAGGGAGACAGGGTAAGGACTCAAGGTGACAAGTGGTGGTCTGCTCACCCAGTGAAGTTGTCCTGTATGTGGGGGTGAGGGGGGTTTCAGGCATGCATCTGAGGCTAGGGAGCTCCTGCAGGCAGAGGGTACAAGTGCCAGACCTGGCTAGTTATGTGTCCATATTGTCCTAGGATTCCCCATGTTTTTGAAGAGCAGAAGAGTAAGGCGAACAGTGAGGAGGCCATTTTCACAGAGTGGGATCCCAGAGGTTGTTGGGTGACGATGTCCAGGGTCAGTCATGGCGGTGGTTTGTTGGAGCAGACACTCAAGGAACCGTGAGGCCAAGGTTGTGCTTTTGAGTGTTTGAGTCACCCAGGATGTTGTCAGTTGGGGGGAATCCTGAGGAAGACTCTGAGTTGGTACCTGGGTACTGGGTAGTGAATGAAAGGATTGGCATGGAGGCAAATGCCAAGGAAGAGACCTGGGAGGGCCAGAAGCCTTTTGCAAATGAGATATGATGAGGTATGTGGAAAAACTCAGGGCAATGACATCTGGCCATCCTGAGTCTCTACTTTCCCGGTGTCCTGCATACTCTTAGGCATATTGCTGCGGGCCAGTAGGTGTTCATTGCATGACTGAACAAACCTGAGTAGAAGAAAGGAATCTGGAAGAGAATGGAAGAACAGTGCAAGGGAGCTGGCAGGGGGAGCCAGGAGAATGCCCACTGCTTTCCAGTCCAGGTTGGGAGGAACAAAGGACAGATCTTAAAACTACTTATAATGGAGGCAGAGGCAGTGGGAAAACTCCATGTTGCTTCAGGAGGAAGGTCATTGAGTAGTTAACATAATTGATATGTGTTGAGTACCTGCTATGTGTAAGGTGCTGGGATGAGAAAGAGCAGCTGAAGATCTATCTGGGGAGGTAGGAAAGATTTATTTGAAGATAAACATCTAAAACTCCATTCCTATTGCATAGCCTGTTTCATTAAATAGGGTAATTGAAAGTAGCTTGTAATAAAAGGAAAAAGCTAGTTTGGTACTCATAAATTTGTTGCAAATGACTTATCATCTAAAGAATTTATAAATATGAAACAAGTCACCTCCTTATAACCTAGCACAAATTCTGAAAACTGTGGAAGAATTCCACCTGCATACCTCATAAATTATTCAGTATGTGTTTCTTGAGACAGGCACAGTCCGGGTGCTAGTGATATAAAGATGAATAAAGACCTTGTTCTCCTTTAAGGGGAGAGAGGTGTTGAAAGAAGCTATTGAAAACCAGGGAATAGTTTTAATGTCATAGAGGAGGGCTGATCAGCTGCTGTCAGGGATGGGGAGAGAGAGAGAGAGATGGGGGGGAAATTCCATCCTGAAGAAATGATTGAGTTGGTTAAAGGTGGGGAGGAGAATGTCTAGGCCTGAAACAGTGATGGGCTTTGGGGGACGTTGTGAGCATCCATGGGATTGGAGTGTGGAGTGCTGGAGGGTCTTGTGGGGGTTGAGGAGGCCTGGGTCAGAATGTGAAAGATCTGTGGAAATGGGGGAGCCATTTAAGAATTGTGAGAGGAGCAACATGGTCCATTTTGCATTTTAGAAAAATCCCTTGGTTCTAGTGGATAGATTGTTGAGCAGGGTAGATTTGGGGGGATGAACATTGCAGGCAGGGAAAAAAATTTAGAAAACTTCTGCAAATACCAAAAAAGCTGAACCCAGGCAGTCAGAATGCGAGTGGAGAAGAGGTGATGAGATCAAGAGCTATTTAGGAGGTAAAATGGTAATATATTGATGTCTGATTGTGTATGGGAATTACTGATATTTGTTATGAAAACCTACAGTATGGCTGGTTGGATACAAAGGTGGACATCAAGTTCCTTTGCATAGCCTGTTGCTTTACATAACACGTTCAAAATATACCATAAAGAAGGCAAGAGTGGTATATTGTACCTGTTACTGTTTTTAAGGCTTAGTTCATATAAATAAAAACATGAGAAAGTTGTAATATCCTCAAGGAAATAAAAATTGACATTTGTAATAAAATGCATATTTCTAATAAGTTTGGAGAACACAAAGCAGCATATCTATAACAGTATTAAAAGTACTATGAATTTCTTACAATCTAATCTTGAATTCTATATTTGCACTGATAGTTGGTTATTTCACATCTTTGGGTAATTTCTTTTTCTTCTAGGAAGCCATTTAGAACCAAGTATTGAAGTAAACTGAATGTAGAACCAGACTTTGCCAACATTAAACCAAGATTTTCAAAGAATAATAAAATGCATCCAATCATGCTTTTCACTGAAACCTTTAATAATAGTTTTAGGAAGAACAAAATATTTTGATACCATTAATACACAAAAATTACTTAAAAATGTTTGTTGAGGTGCCTGGATGGCTCAGTCGGTTGAGCATCTGACTCTTGATTTCAGCTCTGGTCATGATCTCAGAGTCGTGAGATTGAGCCCTTCGTTGGGCTCCATGCTCAGTGAGGAGTCTGCTTGTCCCTTTACCTCCCCCTCAGATCCTCTGCCTGCTCTCTCTCTTTCAAATAAATAAAATCTTAACAATAACAAAATGATTGTTTCATCATTTCATCCTTATAACATTTCTATTTTTTGTGTATTTTTATAATGTACACAATATATTAATATAGTAATGTGTATAATTTATGAAAGACACATTCTATTAAAAAAAATGTTTAAAGAAAGGGTGGCCAACTCTTGATCTCAGGGTTGTGAGTTTGAGCCCCACGTTGGGCATAGAGCTTACTTCAAAAAGTAAAATACAATAAAATGTTATTAAAATTAAAAAGAATCATTAAAGAAGACCATTTACCTGATACAAACAAACTTTATTCGTGAAGTGGACAGTCTCAGAGAATTGCAAAATGGGGTAGAAAGCAAGAAGCGTTGATAGGATAAAGAATAAAGAACAAGTAAGAGAAAAATAGAAAACATTTGACCGGCTGGGGCCACATAGTCATTCTTTGTTTGGGGTGAGAAGTCCCAGAGCTGGCTTGTGTTTGGAGATCGGCTGACTGGATTATACTGTGTTTCTGATTAAGCAGAGTATTTACAGGGACAGGAAAGTTAGATAACATGACACCTTGGGCAGGGCAGCTCCGTCTTGGACCTAGAAAATTATTTCAACAATACAATAAAATTAAATAAAAAGTAAGAGTATGTGTTCAGAAATGTTTGGCTCATTGCACTACTGGGTATTTACCCCAAAGATACAGACGTAGTGAAGAGAAGGGCCATATGCACCCCAATGTTCATAGCAGCAATGTCCACAATAGCTAAATCGTGGAAGGAGCCGAGATGCCCTTCAACAGATGACTGAATTAAGAAGTTGTGGTCCATATATACAATGGAATATTACTCAGCTATCAGAAAGAACGAGTTCTCAACATTTGCTACAACATGGACGGCACTGGAGGAGATAATGCTAAGTGAAATAAGTCAAGCAGAGAAAGACAACTATCATATGATTTCTCTCATCTATGGAACATAAGAACTAGGATGATCGGTAGGGGAAGAAAGGGATAAAGTAAGTGGGGGTAATCAGAAGGGGGAATGAAACATGAGAGACTATGAACTATGAGAAACAAACTGAGGACTTCAGAGGGGAGGGGGGTGGGGGAATGGGATAGGCTGGTGATGGGTGGTAAGGAGGGCACGTATTGCATGGTGCACTGGGTGTTATACACAACTAATGAATCATCGAGCCTTACATCGGAAACCGGGGATGTACTGTATGGTGACTAACATAATATAATAAAAAAATCATTAAAAAAAAAAAATGTTTGGCTCACCTTGGGGTGAGCCATTAAAAGGTTTGGAGACCCTTCATCTGCAAGATGAAGGCCAAAGCCCTTTTTATGGCACACAAGACCCCTTAAGATCTAGTCCTGTCTGGCTATACTCTTTATCAGACTCTGTGACCTCACATAGATGTTGTGTATTAATTGCAATACTTTTTAAGACTTTATTTTTAAGTAATCTCTACACCCAATGTGGGGCTTGAACTCACAGCCCTGAGATCAAGAGTCACATGCTCCACTGACTGAGCCAGCGAGGTGCCCCTGTTGCATCCTTCTGTTTGCAGTGTGCCCTTTCCTGCTTATCTTCCGCCAGTGTATCTTTGAAAACAGTTTTGAAGTCATCTTCTTTCTCAAGTCTACTGTGACTCTTAAGCGATTACTCAAAGGTAATTTAACCTTTGCCTGTGATGCCTCTTATTGCCTTTAATTTTTTTTCCTTATTATTACATAGTTATGTATTTTCACAGTTTTGTCTCCCCTTCTAGATTGCTAGCTACTTGGAGACTCTGTTCTGGTGTTTCTTCTTTGAATCCATAATACTTAACACTGACACCTAAAATAAGTACTTACCGTATTGATTTGTATCGAATCACAGACACATTGTAGATCTATTTCCATCCGAAAGAGCTGATGTACACAACCGTGAACTGGCTCCACATCAGATTTTCCTTTATCCTTAGCCTTAACTTTCAAGAGATTTCATGTAAAAATAATATCTTATTTCTCTTTTCTTTGATAAAGCCCTCTGAGACCAAAACAAAAGCAATTGGAAAGATTGATGATCTTCTTGAATTATACATGGGAATTCAAGATATTGATTTAGGTAAGATTATATTATAAGTCTTACATTTCTTAGTTGAATTTAGTGCTTCTTTATGTTTTGCTTGCATTTATACTCAATGATACTTTTCAAGGTAAAAACTATTTGTAAAGTGCTGAGAAAAACATAATGAAAGTAAGGATATAAAACATAATAATGAAAAGACCTGGCCCTTACCGTTTACTAGCTGCAAGCCAAGTCAGCTTTTCTAAACTTCAGTTTTTAATCTACAAACTATAAACTATAATAATAATCTTCCTTCATGAGCTTGTTTTGTGGATTTAAAAATTGTATGTGAACAAATTTTATAAAGACATAACGAATGTATTTGATACATCAGATCTGCATTGATTAAATTATATGTTATGACACTGTATGCACGTAAAGGATTACTGAGACCCTGTGAGCAATGAATCAAACAGGAAGAAGAGGACACACCTGGTGTGTGACTGATCAGGGCCGTTGAGCTGGGCATTTCTTATGTCATCATTAGGATGTCAGGGTCTTGATTTATCAATTGCAAATAACAAAACAATAACAAACTGAATCCCAACTAACTTAAAGGATAAAAGAAAGGAAATATTTTGGTTCTTATAACTGAAAACTTCAGAGGTAGATCCTGGCTAGATCCGCAGTTCCCATGCTATCATCAGGATGTGGTTTCTCTGCTTTGCATTTAGGCTGCGTTTTAGGCCCCCATGGTGTCCCCTGGCAGCTTCAGGCCCTCCTTTGTGGAGTCAGAATGATGGCCACAGCTCCGTCCTCTACACCTTACTGTCAAGCATGGTGGGAAAGAGGGAGGGCGTTTTCCAAGTCATTCAAACAAAATGCTTGGGATTGACTCTGACTGGTCTGATTGGCTCACTGAGGCGGGGGTGGGGGGGGTGGGGGTGGGGGGGATGGTGAGGTCTGGGTTGTATGCTCTACCTCTGGAGCTGAGAGGGACTGAAATACTAGGGCTGAGCTGGTGAAAAGTCCTGGCCTCTCCCATGTAGAAGCCAGAAAAAAGTGCCCTTGAGAAGGGCAGAGGGATGCTGGGTGGCTAAAGAGTAACTGTGCCCTGCAGTGGTGGGGTTTGTGTCTGCATCCAGCCGTGTGTGTGCAGAGTGTGTTTGTGTGGATCAGGTACTTAATACATTTGTTGAAGCCAAAGACTGGGACTGTTTCGTTTCCCTGCTACCAGGTGTCAGTAAAGTATTACTCGAGCTCAGGTAGAGTATTCGAAACTCATTATTCCTTTTCTACTTCCACTTTTTTCTTATAGAGTCTGTGCTTATGTTTATGTTTTTCTTGCCTTTCTGAACTTTTATTTTTTTTAAAGATTTTATTTATTTATTTGACAGAGAGAGAGAGAGACAGCCAGCGAGAGAGGGAACACAAGCAGGGGGAGTGGGAGAGGAAGAAGCAGGCTCATAGCAGAGGAGCCTGATGTGGGGCTCGATCCCATAGCTCCGGGATCACGCCCTGAGCCGAAGGCAGGTACTTAACCGCTGTGCCACCCAGGCACCTCTGAACTTTTAAAATAAAATTTCTGTGTTGGATATGCAGATGCTGTCTGTAACTGAAGAAATACTAATACTCTTTTTTCTCGTTCCTTGATTCAAAATATAAAATTCGCATGTAAGAGATACTTGCTCCACACAGACAAGAAGTTAAATTATGCTATAGAAAGCCAGTGTCTTAAAACTTTTCTGCATAAAACTTTTCCTTAACCCTTTTGTGTTTGAAAAGACGCAGAGATTTGCATAAGTGAGATGGGCCTATGAAAATTATGCAAATGAAAGCAAAGGTCATTTATGAATGGCAGTGGTCTTAAATGCAGATTAGACAGTTTGGTTAGAAAAATAATATACATATCTCTATTTAGTTGAGAAGTTTTCAGATAGTATAACTGAATATTATAAGATTCAGAAACTAGCATATCAATGCTAGATCTTGATGAACTCAGATTTAGGAGAACCACACTTTTCAAAGGGGAGAATTGAAAGCAGTCTTTAGAACTTAATTGTGGGTATAGTCCTTACAGTTAATTAAGTGTAAATTTGGAATAAATAGTTTTGTTTTTTGTTATTAAATATATACCAGTATACGTGGAAGAACGAGACGGGGGAGTAATTCTAAGTGAATTAAGGAGAAGTTCTTTAAGAATCCATTTCTTTCACTCTGACAAATTCAGGGCACTAAACATTCCTCACAAATTCCTTGTAAATTAACTCGTAGTCCCATTGTAAAGTTAATCATCTGTAGCAAATTCCTCCAATGTCATAGAAAGTCATTATCATTATACATGATTAGCAATGTGATCAGTCATCGAGGGTGGTAAAGTTTAAGGAGAATAATTATTTGAAGAATGTCAACCATTGTTAAATTAGGAATTTCTGTCTTTATTCAGATCTGATTAGCATGAAATACAAATCACAAATGTGACACTGATTCAACAGACAAGTGAATATATTTGCTTGTCTTTATTCTCAGTGTTCTTAGCTTCAGAAATATTAAGTCTTAAGGCAAATTGCAGTGACGTCATGTTATTCCGGAGTTGTTAATATATATTACATAAAAACGTGAAAAAGGTAATATGGCAGTAAAATGACTAAAACCAAAACACTATCTTCATAAAGCTTTGGGATGTATTTACCACTTGAAAATGGAAAATAACTGAAATGAGTTTAGGAAGTAACCCTACAGGTGACAGTGCTTTATTTGGTTGTAAAGTTAAGGTGTGAACTATGACTTTTCAACTGACCCAATGCCAACATGTGTTGCCTTGGAATGTTATCCATGAGGGGAAAAATGTATTCTGGAAGATTTTGAGTCCTCTGTCATTTTGTAGGACATTGACCTAACTTAATGAAAAAGTTGTATCCTGTAAGTTCCCTCATGGATATTTAAGGCAACTGTGTTAATGATGTAAAGAACTATAACATGTCCTGATAATACCAGTTTAGGAGTTTGGAGATCATCCTAGCCGTGTCAGAATTTTAGAATTTCTAATTTATTAAGAGATCCAGAAATGTGTAGAAAAGAAATTTGAATGATAGATTCTAAGTAATTTTTTCTTATAAAATCTTTTTTAGCTCCTTAAAAAAAATACAATAATGGTGTTTTAATAGAGACAATTACATTTCTTCTTAGGATGATTTTCTTTCTTCCGTGAATTCAAAACCGTGAGTGTAGAAAGTCATCATTTTCAGATTAAGCCAATGATTTTGGAAATACATTTTCATTTACAAAATACCATATTCAACATTGGTCGTGTTTTTGATGTTTGACTCCTGTCTTAGTTCCTTGAAATGGATTATTTATGAAAAGTCTTAGGGAAATAAGTGCCAAAGACCTCCCTTAGAAGGAGATACAACTACAGACTTAATGGTTACCGATGTTTAGGACTACTCTTTATTTAATCCTGCTGTGTGTCATTTTATAGATTCGAAAACCGATTCAGAGACGTTTGGTAACTTGCCCAAAGTCAGCTAATAAATTAAGAGCTGAGATTCAATTCTGGGGTTTTAATGCCAAGATTTTTCATCTGCAGGAGTATGTTATGTTTAAAAGTTCTGTTTAAGTATCTGAAAACGTAGTAGGAAATAGAGATTGACCTATATCACCAAAATAAGTTTGTTGTTAATAAATGTAAAAGTTGTTCAGTTGTGGTAATGATATAAAGATATTTTCAAATTGGCCAGTAGAGGTCAGCACTTAGCTGCTATATGTGGTATAACAATTCTTTCAGTGGATTTTTTTTTTTTTTTTTTTTTGCCATATTGCATTTGGATGTTAAATATTATTTCAGTGTATTGCAGATCCATTGTAGGTGAAAACTATTTTAGTAGCTGTCATATTAATGTGATATAGCTTAATAAATAGTGCTTCATTTTGCTAAAAGCTTAATTTTGGTTTTCTATTAAATCGAAGATATAGTCTTTAATCAAAAAGGATAAAATTATACCAGCTTACTTCTCCTTTAAGAATGTTCAAAATATGTGTTTATACTTTATTCATTAGCAAAACTTGGTACATGTTTTAGTGTGTGCTCCATTCTTAATTTCTTTGAAAATTCTTTGAAAATATAGCAAATTACTTTTTTAAAAAAGATTTATGGAACACTGTTACATATAGTATTTGTAACACCATAATGAAGCTGCCTAATTGGTATTTTTGTTACTTTTACCAGACCAGGAGTTCCTTGAGGGCAGATACTGTTCTGCTTTTAATCTCAGCTCCTACTACAGTACTTCTCCTAGAGTAAATATTTGGTAAATGTTTGTTGACTGACTGTGTGTTGAGATGCACAAAAATAGTGAATTCACAGGAAGTATGAGTCCTAACTTCCTAAGTTTGAAGTGTTAGCCCTTGGACAAATTATTAAAGTTCAAACCTTAATTTCCGCTTCTTTTTAAAAGGGGTTTAATAAAAACCTTAAAGGATTGCCAACACATTAAATTAAATAATATATATAAAGTTCCTGTTACATCATAAATAATTCCAGCTATTATTAATTTTAGCAGTGATCACTAATAATTATTACTAGTTATAATGGTAGTGGTAGTAGAGGTAGGACTGTATATCTGGAGGTCTGACCAACTCTGGGACTGTTGTTTAGTGTGGAAGTTTTACTTTTCTGCTGTGCCAGCATGAGTGCATGAGTGAGATTATACAGTTTGGATTGTGAGGTTATGGTATGGGCATCATTTTTCTCATTTTGTAACTAAGGAACCCAAGCCAGAGATTGCAAGTCAGAGTAGGCAAGGTCCAGAACATATCATTCCTGGGCTCCGTGCACTAGACAATGCTGCTGAGCTTCCCGAGGTACCAAACATCCATGTACCAAGTTATTTCTTCTAGTCAAGTAGGTATGTGTGTATGTGTGAGGGAGAGATTGGCTGACTCATTGTCCATTAGTGAACATCTGATTCTGGTCACTGTGTCCCTCCAGCATTTAAGAGCATCATTCATCTGCACTGTTAGTTTTTACTTCTGAATGATCTGTAGATTTTCTTATATCTTCTGTGTGCATCTTATTTTTTCTCCCGCTAGATTCTATGTCACCCACATGTTAGTATAATCTTTAGGTAACTGTCTCTATAAATGCTATCTGTGGAGTCTATGAGGAATATTTAAAATGTTAGACTTAGCAAAATTCTGAACTCGAGTCCTGCTTTTGCAATACTTACCTTTAAGTTTTGCTTACTCTTCTTTCACAGCCTTGCTGCAGGACCAGACCTCTCTGGCTTTTGCTTTCTCCAATGCATGTTAACTGTGATTTAAGTATAATTACAAAGCCGCCTCCTGTGCCTATGCATCTACCAGCCTGTTCAGTGCATAAGACACTGAACTTGTTCCTAGGGGCATAAAAGACTCAGGCTATTCAAGATGTGTTGGGAGTTTTTTCTTTTTTTTTTTTTTTTTTTTTTTTTTTTTTTTTTTAAGATTTTATTTATTTGAGAGAGAGCACACAAGTGGGGACAGAGGGAAAGGGAGAAGCAGACTTCCCCCTGAGCAGGGAGCCCGATGCAGGGCTCGATCCCAGGACCCTGAGATCACAACCTGAGCTGAAGGCAGACGCTTAACCGACTGAGCCACCCAGGCACCCCTATTTATTATTTTAGAGAACAAGTGTAGGGTGGGGAGGGGTAGAGGGAGAGAGAGAATCTCAAGCAGACTCCCTATGGAGCATGGAGCCTGTCTCAAGAACTTGATCCCATGACCCTGAGATCATGACTTGAGCCGAAATCAAAAGTCAGATGCTGAACCGACTGAGCCACCCAGGCACCCCTAGGATGTGGACATTTTTAAGGATTTTGATAGTACTGTTGTCAAATTGTTTTTCAAAAGCTAAGTTTATGAAGTCAATGAGCCTGTGTGTATCTGAATGTTTGCTTCACTGTATCCTGGCTAGCATTGGCAGGCCATTTAAAAAATATATATAAAAGGCGTAATAAACTTGGACAAAACCTTTTGGCTGGAGCTGAAGCTGAAGGCCTCCTTCCTCTTGGAAGTGTTTATTTCTGGATTGACAGTAAATGCCGAAGCTTTTGGGTCAGGGCTGAGGGCTAAGGCCTGAGGCAAGGTAAGAGAGAGAGGGATAAGGATGAGAAAGAATCAATTCCTCCTCACTCGTAACTGCTTTTTAAAAGTATTTTTGAAGCAATCTTAAACATTGAGAAAGGTTGTAAGTACAGTACAAAGACTTTTTTCCCTCTTGATCATGGGAATAAATTAACTTTGTAAATAAATGAATTTATTGCCCCCGAATACTTTAGTGCATATTTCCTGTGAACAAATATATTCTCCTAGTTAACCATGATATAACCAGGAATTATGAAATTAACATTGATACATTACTATCCTCTATTATTCATGCTGTGTTTCACTAAATATCTTAATATCCATTATAACAGTAGAGCATGTTCAAAGTCATGTGTTACTTTTATTTATGTCAATTTAGAATAGTTTCCCACTCTTGATTTTAATGACCTTGATGCTTTTGGAGGGTATAAGCTGTTATTTTATAGAATGTTCCTCAATTCTGGTTTGTCTGATTTTTTTTTTTTTTTCGGAATTACATTTAGGTTATACCTCTGGCAAAATATCAAATGTGATGCTGTATTCTTTTCAATTACATCTTATCAGGAGGCATAGGATTTGATTTGCTCTATTTCTGATGACGTTCATGTTGATGACTTAAAGTGGTATTTGTTTAACTTTCTCCACTATAAAGTTATTCTCTCTGTAATAAGTATCTGGTGTAGAGATATTTTGAAGCTATGTTAATATCCTATTCCTCATGATCCTACCTTCTTTCCTTCCGTCCATTTGTCAGTCATTTCTTTGGGCCACATCTCCTCCTTTTCCTTTAGCCTGTGTTAGTACACAACTGTTTGAGACAAGGCACAGTTCTAAAATGCTCTTAAGAGCCCTAGGGGATTTTAGCTGAAAGACCAGACCTCCTGGTTCATTGAGAGAAATCCTACAATTGTTGATTTGTTCAACCTTAACCTGGGGGGAAAGGAGATGCTGAGCTTTGCTGTTTCTTTTTTACCTGGAGGTTCTTCACCCAAGTCCTAAATCTCATCCACACTGTCTCTTTCCAGTTGCTGGTGCTTATAAGGGGCTGAGAAAAAAAAGCTGAGTCTCATGGGCTCCCAGCCAGTTGGGGCAGGTCCCATGGGAATGTATACTCCTGAAGATGCTGGTTCCCCAGACATAGGAACTGGGGCTCAGCAGTTTACTAGAAAAACAGAACAAGGGCACCACTTTCACTTTCTACCTCAAACTAGAAAGGGGCTCAGGAAAAGTTACCTTGATTCCACGAGTAGACTGATAGCTTCTTCTTCTCCCTAGCTTGATTTTCCCATTGCAAACTGTTATCCTTTGTCTTTGTTCTTTGGAGGAGCAGGGAGTACTAGGTTCCATCATAGTTGGGAATGGGGTACTGGTAGAGGGGTCAGAAAGAGCTAGTGACTGTGGGCAGGTAGAAGAGGGATGATGTACTCTGACTTTCCTGGCAGAGTTAGCCACAGGGTTTCCTCTCTGGAGCTCTTGTTCCACCCAGAGGAACACCAGTAGTTCTTGACTGTTGGGCTCCAAGGTGGAGGAGAGCCTGGGGTGGTAAGACTAGGTGCAGTGGACAGACTGTTTAAAAATGTGTTTGCTACCTGGATAGATGATAGTATGTTACTGTTATAACTTGTACTAGAAATAGGTCTATGCATGTTACATTTAGAAAGTAATTTTCCCTGGTGCCATTTTTCTCAGTTCTCTGATGCTGTCTCACATATCATTAATTTTTAAAAATTGTTTTTGATAGCTACCACAATGTTTGAAGCTGGAAAGGACAAAGGTAATCCAGATGAATTTGCTGTGGCACTTGACGAAACTCTTGGAGACTTTGCGTTCCCAGATGAATTTGTCTTTGATGTTTGGGGAGTCATTGGTGATGCGAAACGAAAATGATGATGACGTGGATGATCCATCTCTGGAGAAATGAACCATTCTTTTAAAAAAAATCCATAAGATCTGTTTTTAGACACTGTTACAGACTCTGGTTTGGTCTTATGTGTATGGAATACTTCTTTGAAATATAATTTTGGTTTCTGGGTACCTTTTAATGTGGTTGCAGATGTGGTATGCTTAAAATAAATCACCTAAAATATCATTTTTAATATTCATTCAAGAGTCTCTTGAAAGTAAGTTTTAGGGAGTATTTCTAGAGAGAGGATTTTGTTCCCCATTAACATCTGTGTTTTCTTTTCCACATGTAAGTAGCTGATTGCAATAGCTTTGTAGCTCATTTTTAAAATCTTAATGCAGTGAAACTAGGATTAGAGTATGATTTGTCTCCAAGCATCTTCATTTTGTTATACTACCTGATCTGGGTATGTTCAGGAAGTGAAGTGTGAATTATGCCCTCTATGGGTCTAGAAAGCATTGTTTTTTTTTAATCCACCGAGTAAGGGGAGGAAGATTCCTATAGCCTCTTGACGTCTATGGCCTACTTTCTTTGTGAAACAAGGATTGATTGACTTATTTTTGGGCTTCTTTGTAATTGCTCCTTTTTAAAAACTTGTTAAAATCTATTATACTGTGTATGTGTTTGCTTATGTGGAATGGTGGAAAAGGCAGATAGGGTAGAAACACTTAAATTTGATTTTTTTTAAGCAGTTCTTAAACCATTCTTTTTTCCATTCATACCCACTTTTATGTTACCCTTTATAAGCACTCCAGGGAAGGTTTTTATAGTCTTTGTAGAACTTTTCTTTTGAAAGATATTTGCTCAGAAAATAACTATGTTTGAGAACATTTTTTTTTTTTTTTGGGTGAAAGAGCAACGTTTTTAAGCCCCCTAAACTTTAGAGGAGATACTATCAGAAATCGATTTCCCCCAGTGGAAATGAAGGAGGACGGGAGGAATTGAGAAAATGTATTAGTCTATTATTTTTGAGTTCTAACATACTTTCTCTAAAACCTTATATTATTGGGAAAATTGAGGGCAAATGACTGTCTTATCACTCTTATTTGACATTTTATGGATGTCAGAGAATGGAAATGAATGGTTTCAACGTAGATCATTTAATAAGGCAGAGCATGGTGTGACCAAGCATTCTTGTCAAGTGTTAGATGAAAAATGCTGTGTGCTGCCATGGTAATCAGGAATAATAACCCGCGAGGGCGGTGTTCCAGGAAATCAGAAGTAGTTCCCTTTTCATGCTGAGTTAATGCTTTGGTAACTGTTGTTTTCTGGTGCGGCTTTACTTTTCCTGACCTCCACTCCTTTCACACAAGTGTAATGCTTTGAAGCAGATACTCTTTGTCTCATTAATCTGAGACCTGTACAGAAGCCCTGTTTTAGTCATTAATGTGTAACTAAAGGGTTATAGAACATGGATTGTCTTAATGCACTTGCCCATCATTTGAAAATGGGAACAGGCTCAGGCTGTTTGTTGTTACTTGTTTCATGGATTTCTTTTGGAGCTCCCCAAGTATCTATTCATTCTTTTTTTAAAAAGTTATTTTTAATTTTTTTAATTTTTATTTTAAGATACCTACCAATTCTTAATACCACCTCTCTTAGAAGGACACACAAAGAGTTGATATTTTTAAAGATGAGAAAGTTGAGGCCCGTAGAAGCACTTGAGTTCAAACAAAAAAAAAAATTTCCTGGCACTAGATGTTAGATTTGAAATGATGAGTCATTGTTTATTGTTGATGGATGTCTGTTTCTCCCTTTTTGGGCGTGCAGGAAGGTTGACACAGATTCTCTTGATTTATGGAATCTCCTATTCATGATTTTTCTAGAATTTTGACGTGTAAGGTACCAGTGTCCATGTACAGTGGTAACTCTACCTGCCTATTAGTTTAAATGGTAGTTCTCATCATTCAGGGCTTCAGCTGGACACAGGTACTTCAGTACTAATAGGTTTTTCCTTGAAATGTCTTTCTCTCTCGCCTCTGTTGCTAAGCTGACAACAAGGTCAGTTTCTTTGTCATTTTGTTTCCTTCTCTGAAAATGTATCTGTTTGTGAACTTTGTGCCTTTCAGTAACTTTTGGTGCGCAGAAAGAGCAGGGTCTCATTTTAGTTCTCACTGTCTACAGTGTGGGCTACCCTTCTGCTACTGCAACGAGACCAATCTTTTTTTTTTTTTTTCTTCCCATTAAACATGCTATTTCACTGATACCAGTAAACGTTTCCAGAAGACCTCTGTCATTTTCTTGTTTTACAGTTTTTTTCCCCCAGTGGAGGAGGATTATTTTATTCTTGATTTCCCTCCATGCAACATTGTATCTTTCAGGGGCGGCTAAGAGCGCACTGTGTGTTTTCTCTGTGGCAGAGTATGCAGTTGGGGACCGAACGTTGGACTTGATGGGGACTTGAACATAGCTTGCTCCTCATCAAGTATAGATATGCTACATATGCTGATGATTACAAATAGGTACATCTTGGGTTTCTGTGATGTTTCAAAAATATATAATTATATGATGTAAAACTCTTTAAGAATTCAATTATAAAAGCAATAATCAGTAACCTCTACTTGGGACTGCTGTATCCAATATTGTAATGTAAACAGGTTATTAGAAATAACTTAATTTTGCCAAATGATTAATTTGCTGTATTTTCCCCTATAACTTTAACAAATAGAGATTTCCCAAGTAAAGCATGCTTTCTTTAGGTCCATGTTATTGCTAGACCTTCATCACATCTAGAGAGAGCCTTCCTGGCATCCTTCAGTTATCATTGCCTATCTAGCATAGTAGCAAAATGAATTTCATCTGCAAAATAGAGTTTTCAAAATAATGCTTTTTCTAAATAGGGCACAATTATCTGCCGAAGATGTAAAAGATCGATCATGTAATGACCCTTTCACCCTGTGATACATCTAACAATATACAGATACTGATAGCGTAGTTATTAATCTGGTGAAAGTAATGGGTTAGAAGGACAGTCTGGTGTTTTACCCAAGCTATGAGTGAATAAAAGATAGGAGATGCTGTTCAGTTCAATCCTAGGAACTGGTGCTCTGCATAAAATGCACATTTATTAACTTCCTGACACAGTTTGAAAGGGACATCAGCGTAATTACAAGTCCTTACACATATCATGGTTATAAAATGTCTCTAAGATTGTGAAGTGTACAAATGGCACAGCCTGTCCCTACCTCTTACCTGAAAACCTGGTTCTAAGAAATGACTCATGTTTATTATCCGCTGGGAGGGTGAAAATTGAATATGACATCTTTATCTCAATTTGAGACATTAAGCCTCTATAAAACTTAAGTATAGCCATAGATATTTTTAAAGCAGTAACAAAAAATTTTTTTTCTGATAGTTTTAAATAAACATTTTATATTTTGAACTGTTCGTGGCATGCAATGGTATTGACTATATGCAGGTAAAATATTCTTTGTTTTGGGGGGGGAAAAACTTTTGTCCTTTTTAAAAAAAATCATAGCATATGCTTTAAAATGTTTTTTGAGATTGAATTTTGGAAATTTATTAATTTGTGAAATTATAACATGTTTTATTTAAAACTTATTTACTGTATTTCTACTTATAGATTGTACAAATGTTTATTGATCAAAGAGTGAATTATTGTAAAGGTATAATTTATAATATTTAAAATATAACTTCTTAAAATAACCTTTTCATGAAAAAAATGTATTTATGAAAAAAAGATTTGGGGTTTTAAATGTTTGACTTTTTGGTTTTATTTAAATAAATGATTCAAGGGATAACACATGGAATTGTTTAGGGCTTTTTTTTTTTTAATATTTAAAGAGTTTTTTTATTAGAGAGAGAGTGTGCGAGCATAGGGTGGGGGAGGGGCAGAACGAGAGGGAGAAGCAGACTCCCTTCTGTGCAGGGAGCCAGACTTGGGGCTCAATCCCTGGATGCTAAGATCATGACCTGAGCCGAAGGCAGAGGCTTACTTGACTGAGCCATCCAGGTGCCCTGGCCTTTATGTTTTTAATACATTTTTGGTATATTTTTTTTCTCAATGTATTTCATATGAGGTATAACTTCTAAGTTCTCTTAGAATCCCAAAATTATGTGTTTTGATGTAAAAATACATGAGATATGCACTGCCAGAGTACTCTGAGGTAAAATAGTCATAAACTATTTCTGTTTATAAAATAGAGGTTTACCCAGGGTAACATTTTCTTCTTTATTCAACCAATTTATGGCAGTAGTTTCCAAACAGTAGTGTAAGTAGAAGAAATATCAACCCGTAGCTCTTAGGTGGTTTTGCCTTTTGGTTTCATTATCTCCTTGATGCATGTTGAAGGCCCTATCAGAGCTGTTAGAAATCCTTAAAAATATGCTAATTCCATATGTTTGGGGGTGGGGTCCGGGAATCTGCATTTTGACCCATCCTCCACATGATTCTAACGGAAGTGAATCCTAGACCTTTGCTTTGAGGGCCCTGACAATCAGGACCAGCACTGGGTGGGAACAGTAGACATGACTTGAAGAACTCACCATCTGTCAAGATAGAGACCTGAGAGAGCTCTCCAAGAGAATTAGGTAAGTGCTAAAATGGATGTAAAATTGTATGGGAAGAAGCTATATATGACAGTAAGATTTCTCTTAATTTCACCAAGTGGGTGATTTTCTAAATGTAAATTGGTGTGCTAGAAGAATTTGTTCTTGGAGAAGTAGACTTCCCAATTGGTGCACTGTGGATTAATCCATGTGGTAGTTTTGCTTTTGTTTATATGCAATGCTTGATGCTTACCATTGATACGAATAAATATTGGCTATTTATCCTGTCCTCATTAGGTATTCTCTTCTAGTTTTGTAGGTGAGGATCTTCTTAGACTATGGTTTTTAGAGTGGAATTGACGTGAATGATAACATTAATCTCTCTCATGGGAGTAACCGCAGGGCTGCTGTGGTTTTGATTATGGAGAAACTAAGCTTGTAAAAATGCTGCTTGAAATCTCCTTGTGTGCATTTTTCTCTTAGTGAGGGTCCTTCATGTAGGGGGTAGAGTGAATATGATTCATGCTTCATTATCTTATGTGTCATCTAAAAATATGTTGGAAATAATATTTAAGATTAAAACAATTGTAGATCCAATGAATTAATTTAGCTTTGAAAAAGTGGTTTCTCTAAGTTAGAATTTCTTCTCCCCTCATTCAGATGTTATTATAAAAATAATTTGATATAATTTTAATTTTATTTTTATAGCTTTCCAGTGAAAGAGTAAATAGAGATATAAAAAATGAAATAAACCAAACTCTTTCTTCCTCATAAGGCAAAAGGAAAACTTTCTCTTCTGCAGTGGCACTGGAGAAAAATGAGGAAATAAAATCCTGCAAAGTTAAGGAATGGTGGAAGAACCATAGGATATGTTAGCTTGGGAAAGGGAAAATGGGAACATTGTAGCCATCTTCCTGCAATTTCCTTCCCTCTTCTCCATGCATCCCTTCCTGGCTCTTTCTTCTCTACCCACCCTCTATCCATGGAGTTCCCCAGGCCTCAGACATGGGTCCTATCCCCAACTCTACCCTCTTCTCAGAGGACTCATTTCTTCCCATGGCTTTAAGGATCTTTATGGTTACAACTCCCAAACATGTGTCTCCAGTTTGGATCTCTCTTCTGAGCTCTATACTCAGATATTCAACTGCTTCTTTGACATCTCCACTTGTGTGTCAAAACTTTAACATGTCCAAGATGAAACTTAAGTGTTTTTTAGGGAAGGGAGAGGGACAGAGGAAGAGGGGGAGAGAATCTTAAGCAGGCTCCATGCCCAGTGTGGAGCCCCGCATGGGACTCGATCTCACAACCCTGGGATCATGACCTGAGCTGAAATCGAGTGGGACACTTAACCGACTGAGCCACCCAGGCACCCCCCAAAATTTTTTTGTCTTATTTTCCTCAATTTTCTCTGATAGGAAGTGGCATCATAATTCACTCCTTCTTTCTTCACCTACTATGTCTAATTCGGCAGCAAGTTCTTTTTGTTGTATCTCTGAAAATGTCTCCCAAATATCTACTTCTTTCTGGTTTCAGTGTCACCTGTTTAATCCATGCCTCCTTTCCATCTGGCCTGCTGCTTCAGGCTCTGCACTGCTGTCCCATCTTCTCCTCCTGCCTTCCTCCACCTGGTAATGCAGGTGCTCTGCAAATGTTGATTGCAGGACATGATTATTAAGCTTTTTTGAAAATGAAAATGTCAGGGTCTCCTTGTTTTCTTCTCTGGAGGGACGTAACCTTATGTTAGTTTTTGCCTTTAAGGGAAGGGGCACTAGTTTTTGGATGATTCAGCTTCTGCTAAAGGGCTCACAGAGACTAAAGGCTATGGGATGTGTGTGTGTTGGAGAAAGGGAGAGAGATGTCTTTAAAGGTCCAAACAGAGGAAAATGGTGCCTTGTTTTCCTGCAGGCTCGTTATCCCTAGATGGAGTGTTTAGACCAATAGGAACAAGAGCCTTCCATAGATTCCTGGTGTCTCGTCATTGCACAGGCAGTAAGACCCACAGTGAGGGGTGGTGTTTGAGTACCCAATGCCCTTGTGGAAGCTTGAGTCATGGAGCAGAGCCCATCAGCCTTCATAGAACCAACACTTCCCATCCTTTATTTGTTTCTAACAGTGTTTTTCCATAGTTTTGCCTATTACTGTCCAGTAGGAGAGTCACCACACCACCCCAAACCCCTCTGGCTTATTCCTGTGGATGCCCTGTTCTTGGATCCTTTTTTTTTTTTTTTTTCCTTTTGGGCAATGACCCGACGCACACATAAACTGTAGAAAAGAGAGGCGGTCCCTTGCTTATGTCTAGTGGAGTGTTGGGGGGAAACCTTTGCTTTTGTACTTGGGAGGCTGAACTGAACCAGCACAAGAGCTTTGAAGGGAACATAGACATCTTTGCTACATACTATTGGGATCACAACACTTCCCTTCCAGCTTGTTACAGTGGCTTTCAAAGCCCTACCCATGTCATCACTATGCTCGTCCTAACTCTGTGGTCTGGCTCCATTGAACTTGCTTTTCTCTTCCGAGTTCTTCCTTTCTTAGAGCTTTCTCACTTGCTGTTTTCTCTGTCTTGGACCCTTCCTCCTATTTGCATGGCCAGGTCTTTGTCATCCTTTATTAGTATAAATGCCACTTCTTTGGCAAAGATGTTTTTGACCTTCTTCCTCTCCGTATTCTTGATTTGCGCCCTTGTTTGTTTCCATCCTAACTCATTATTTTAAATTATTAGTTTTTATTCTATGTTTCCTACTTGAATATCAGTTTCTTGGGGGTGCGGTTGTTCATATCTCTGTTATATCCTGGGCACTTAGCATGGAGCCTGGTATATATTAAACACTAACAAAATATCATTAATGAGGAACTTCAACAAGTATCTGCTGAGTGCCTACTGTGTGCTCAATTGCTGGAAGTAGATCAACTCACCTAATCTTCAGCAACCTCCTGAGGAAAGTAATGCTTATCTTCATTTTAAAGATGAAGAAACATGGGGCCCTGGGTGGCGCAGTCGTTGGGCGTCTGCCTTCGGCTCAGGGCGTGATCCCAGCGTTCTGGGATCGAGCCCCACATCGGGCTCATTTGCTGGGAGCCTGCTTCTTCCTCTCCCACTCCCCCTGCTTGTGTTCCCTCTCTCGCTGGCTGTCTCTGTCAAATAAATAAATAAATAAATCTTAAAAAAAAAAATAAAGATGAAGAAACAAGTCCAGAGAAATTAAATAACTTGCTCTAAGGCATATGTTTGGTTAGTGGCAAAGACAGGATTTGAACCCAGTTTTAAGTCCTGAGCTCTCTCCCAGATTGATCCTGTTAATACTTTACCAGAGCAATGTTCTGAGTCACTCAACTGAAGAAAGCTGTGGAGGGGATTAAAGCTGGGAGAACAAGGTTATAGATTCAGTTAGCTGCTGTTGTCAGCCTGAGTAAGGGGACAGCTACTCTGAGGTCAGGCCAAGAAGCGGACTTAAGTGGTGAAGTGATGGATTTTAGGTTAGAAACCATGTGCTCAAAGATTTTGGTGGTTCTTTAAATTAAAAAAACTATAACTGGCAATAGTTAAGTCTGGATTTTTAAAAAACATCGTAGTCACTGGCATAATAAGTTCTTCCTGGTGTAACTAAAGAAAAAAAATTAAATTCTTGACCATTTCTTAGAGAATGAGGATCGGTCTTAGAAATCCTTCAAATCTGGTTAAAGTGATTTCGTGGTTTAATTGTTTTGACTTGGGTTGTGGGTATTTTGCTTCTGGGGTCATTATTGTTTATGTTTCAGAAAACTAACGGGTGATTACTGTGTTCCTTAGTTTTTTAGTATTGTGAAACAAATTCGAAAAAAGTAGCTGCTTGTTATCAAATGCTCAGTGTGCCATTTACTGTTTGAGAATATAGTTAGCATTTGAGGTTTCATGGAGCATGGAATCTCATCATTAACCATTTTTAAGACTCTAAGATACTTGAGTTCTGACAAACAAATTGGAAAGTTATATTGCTCAGAAGGTCCATTTCTGGACAAAAATTCTAATTGGTATGCCAAAGGGGTGAGTTTACAGAGATGACTATAAATTCCCTGTATATATTCCCTATTCAGTTCTTTTCTATACATAAGAGTGGTCAGTTTCCACATATTAACTTATGAGTTGGTGAATAGGGAATATTTGTGAGGCTTCCCTCAGTATTAAACTCAAAGTAAGACTGTAACTGTGGTAACTTAAAAAATGAAATTAATCATGTACCTTTCCAGAGGATCAAATACTCATTTGTAATTGGGACAGGTTTATTGAATTCTTATTTAAATGAGGTCTAAGGTTGCTTCTGTGACTCACTTAAGTGTCTGACTCTTGATACCAGCTCAGGTCTTGATCTCAGGGTCATGAGCTCAAGCCCTGTGTTGAGCCTTCTTTAAAAAGAAAATGAGGTCCAAGGAAATTCTGAAGAAGATATCCTGACTGAAATAGAGGTGACATTTTCAGGACTGATCATTCTAAAATTCTATGGAGTATGTCTGTGACTGTCCTTTTTAACTTTTTTGATAAACATTGTTAATCACCTTGGTGTAACCTTTTAAAATAATTAACTTCCAGAAAGATTCCTCCAGATGATCTAGTGCTTAGAAGGAGACCACCCAGCTCCCTACCACCTTGTCACTTGATGGCAGAAGGGAATTCACTACGCAATTTAAAAAATTTACCTCCTCTGACCAGCAGGTGGCATTGCCTGCCCTCGTGGCTACCTCTTTTCTGTCTGCTTCTTATGTAACCCTCAATACCAAGTCAGGTGTTTTATATTCTTCTATCTGTTCTGACTCGTCCAGCCTGATTTTTGAGCTCATTTGTGATTTCACGAAGGGTAACTTTTTGACAGTGGAAGTGTCTTTGAAACCTAGATAGCTTCTCCTCAGAGTCTTGGAGTTTATATCACGTGGTCTGGGAGAGTGTTCAGAGCAAATGACTAATTCTACAAAACCAGTCGAGGCTCTTCTAGATCTGAGAGGCAACGAAATGACTGAGCACTGAAGTACTGTAGAAGGTGATTATGGTTAATATCCTGTGAAAGTTACAGACAGCTTCATACCAAGCATAAAATTAAAGGTACATTAAAAACTTTAAAACCTTATTCATGACTTCAAAACTTTTAAACAAGGTGCAGACAGTTAATTGTGAATTTGTTCTTTGCCTGAATAAATAAAGCAAGCTGAGCTTCTTCGCATTTAGTAATTAATATTGTGTGGATGATTCACATCGTGAAAAGACCTTTCCAGTGAGATAAAATTCTGACCAGATATTGATTCATAGACTACTCTTTCAGCAGCTGCCATTTGAATGGACTTTTCTTCTCTCTAGTGCTTTTTACATTTAAGTAATTTGCTAATACTTGGGAGGTACAATACTTTGTACTTATCATAGGATATTTCCCCCTTAATAACTGTATATCCTATCTGTTATCAACGGATGTTATTCAGGATACTCATCAGCTATAGTTACGTGACATTTGTTAGAAACAAGAATTTTTAAAGTTGGAATTGTAGATTTTCCTATAATTATAATAATACAGAACTGCTTCCTTATAGACCATACTTGTCAATTCAGGCCCAGGGTCTATATGAGTGATTGCCTGCTGCTGTATGAAGTAGAGTTGTCCATGAAGGAAGCATCTGAATCACCACTCAACACCCTCGATTCAAAATATTTTACCTTGCTTTATAACTGGTCACAGTATAACAGAGACTCACAGGGAATAGCAGAGATGTCAAAGCAAAGGGGAAATTGAAAGGAATCAGTGGCTTCTAGAGAATTTTCCTTTATGAGACCCCCTGAAAAGCCCTGTTGTAAGCATTTGTCTTATTTTAAATGTCTAAATTCTTCATGTTGCTTAGATAGTAAGGATTTCATAATCTCTGGAGCTTAGTAATTGATTCCAGGAAAAGCACAGACAATTAGGTGGTGAATGTCAGCCATTAATCTATTGTTAGATTCCTTAACGTAGCTGATTTGTGGCTCATTTTTGCACTTCTGTTTATTTCCTCTGTCCACAGTGTTTTATTAATATGGCATGTTCCAAATGGTTGAAACCAAATATCCAAACCAAATGTTGGACTTGGATTTCACTAGTTTATGGAAGACCATGTCTCTGATTGACACTCCTAGGAGTCTATGTGCCTCATTTTCTGCAGATCAATTGCCTTGGAGAGAGTGCGCCTCCCCCTGATTGATGACCTGGGACCTCTCATTGTCCTCGGGTCTCTCTAGGTTGAATTTTATGTAAATCATCCTATTAGTCAGGATTCCGTTATAGAGAACACAATCTGCCATACTGTTTTACACAGAAAGTGATGTAATATGGGTTATTGGATAGGCTCCAGAATTGTTAGGACTCAAGAGAAGTCTCTGAGCTGAGGAGGCAGACACAAGGATGAATTCCCAAAGCCTTGCTCCCCACCTGGGTTGCTGGTGGAGCTGTTGCCATGGTCAGGAAGCTGTTTCTGCTAAATCTGTAACAACTCTGGGGCCACACCACCGCACCAGCACAAATGATGCCACATGCCCTGCTTCTCTTGCCTAACTTGCTTCTGAATTCAAATCTTGAGTGCTGTGATTGGTAGAACTTAAGTCATATCCAGAATCTGTAGCTGCAAGAGACCCTGGGGGAAAAGGTTTTTTTGTCCATTATAGAATCAGAAAGATAACACAGTGAGATTGGAATAGATGTTGAGCAAGCCATCCTACGATGTTTGCTACTACCAGTAGTCCATATTTAAGTCAGATTTCTATTTAAGCAACCCAACTAATTTCCCTAATTGGTAAAAAACCAGCCAGCCTTTTTTGGCATGATGCATAATAAGCAGATAGCCAGACATATTTATATAGATCGGTAAACTATTTTTTTAAAAGTCTGTGCTGTCTTTTAAAAATCAGTTTAATGAATAAGAAATAGCTAACATCTTTTGTTGAGGCTTATGTGAAAGTTGGTGAAATATTGGACTTAACGATAAAACAGTACCACCCAGCAGATCCTATTGCCTTAAGACAAAATAATCTATGATAGAGGATTTTGTTCTTGAAGACATGAAGTAAAAGTGACCTTTGTAGATTAATTGTTGAGTTGCTTGGCGTGAGGGAACCTGTTGGTGTGCTCTTTTCTGCATTTCTCTTTGGTGATCTGGCACATTTCATTGCTGCTTATTAGTTTGGGACTCGGTAACCATCCACTGTATTTTTGTTTCATTTGTATTTTAGTTTCCCTAAGGGGTGATTGGAATGTTCCACTTTTCTTTTTCTTTAAAAAAATCCTTTGTTCTTACACAAATGGTGGTTCGCTTGGAAGAATTTTATTAGACTTACTTCATTATTATAGAGTGTCAGGGTGCAAAGGATATAGACAAATCATATTAAGGAACTAATAGACTGTTAATTGATCTAAATGAACAAATGACTTTTTTGCCTTCCTCTTGTCTATTTTTAAATCTTTTCAATGAGTTACATATTTCTTTCCAAATTAGATTTTATAAGCAATGCTAAATGGTAGTGATTTTTCCTTTATTTGTGCAAAGTACTGATCTAGGTGAATACTTACTCTTCTTTAATTATTTGTCACTGACTATTAATTAGTATAGTTCCATCCCTGATTGTTTGGTTGTTGAGGTACTAGTTCAGCTGTTCTCATAATTGGTATTTTTACTTTTGTTTTAAAAACTGTAGATAGGTGGGGCACCTAGGTGGCTCGGTCAGTTGAGCATCTGACTCTTGATTTTGGCTTGGGTCATGGTCTCAGGGTCCTGAGATCTGAGCCCGTGTCTGGCTCTGTGCTCAGCACAGAGTCTGCTTGAGACTCTCTCCCTCCGCCCCTCCCCCTTGCCCTCTCCCTTTCTCCCTCTCTCTCTAGAATGAATGAGTAAATCTTTAGAAAAAATTGTAGAAAATTAATGTTTTGAATGTTCCATACACTGAGAAATTCAGGCTGCTGGAAATCTCTTGGCTCTAAGATATAAAGGTTAGTGAAAATATCATTGTGATATCTTTTAACGTGCTACAAACAAGCCCTGCACTTAGAATTTCATTTTGGCTAGAAAATGTTGTAGAATGTATAACATGATCAGTTTTTAGAAAAGTCTGGGATTTCCTCAGCCTATCCTTCTTGCAATATGGTGGTAAAATCTTTTGTATCTAATAGCATCAGATTCTTTTTCCTTCTTTTCCAGTTCAGATTCTTTCCTCATCTACAACAGAGAGAAATAGTTAATGCAAGTAAACATATCAAATTAAGCAATATGTTAAAGAGCATTAGAGAAAAATGACTCATAATGGGAGACAATATTGCATAATGAAATATCGCATAAGGAAACAGGTTGAAGTCATATAGACTTGGATGCTAGACAGCGCCACCCCTTACAAATTGGATAAATTACTTCTCCAACATTCCGTTTGTTCATGTCTTAAATGGGAATAATAATACTTACTTGTGAGGTCATTGTAAGGATTACATTAGATAATACACCTAAAATGCTTAGCATATTATTGGGAACATAGTAAATATTTAATAAATTTATTTATTTTCGTTGCTGATATACATCCAGGCAGAGTTTTCACAAGCTGGTGGAGAGGTTTCTGAATAAGATAGGACCTAACTAGAAGTGCCTGATTTACCTTCTCCTACCTTACCATTTAAATAATCTTAAAGAATGTGAAAAACTTAAGACTATTCAGCAACAATCTTCCCTACTTGAGAGCAATTACCACCATAGGTAAAATATATAACTTTCTGGAAAAAAATTACCCAAATTGATTCTATGTGAGTAGAAAACTTGAATAGTCCAATAACCATAGAGGAATTCCCTTCACCTATTAAATGACTCTGTGCAGACAGAAAAGGTGAGTTTTTTATTTTAGAAAAAGACAATTTCTATTTTATAGAAACTGTTGCAGAACATGTACACATCATACTAAAATTTTATCAATTACTTTACACGTAGAGCATAATACTGCTATAAAACTTGGTAAGATTTGAATACTTGAACAGAGATTTAGATACAAAGATGATTATCACGATGGAATATCATTAAAATACTGTATTCAAAAGACAATGTCATGGGAAAATGTATATTTATTTAAAAGGGAGGGAACATAATTTTATATTCAGTAGGATCCATTTTGTTAAACATATTTTTTGGCTTAATTTTTTTTTTAATCCCAGTTAAAACACAGTGTTATATTAGTTTCAGGTATGTAATATAGTGAATCAACAATTTCATCTAACACCTGGTGTTCATCATGACAAGTACCCTCCTTACTCCCCATCACCTACTTCTCCCAGCCCCTTGCACCCCTCCCCTACGGTAGCCATCAGTTTGTTCTCTATAGTTAAAAGTCTGTTTCTTGGTTTCTCTTTCTCTCTTTCTTTCTCCCCTTTGCTCATTTGTTTTGTTTCTTAAATTCCAAATATGAATGAAATCATACAGTGTTTGTTTTTCTCTGACTGACTTATTTTGCTTAGCATAATACTCTCTAGCTCCATCCATGTCATTGCAAATGGCAAGAGTTCGTTCTTTTTTATTGCTGAGTAATATTCCATTGTAGAAATATACCACAACTTTTTTATCCATTTGTTGATTGATGGACACTTGGGCTGCTTCCATATCTTGGATATTATAAATAATGCTGCTATAAACTTTGGGGAACATGTATCACTTCAAATTAGTGATTTTGTATTCTTTGGGTAAATACCCAGTGCTGGGAATGGCCATCAGTCCCTGTATCAGTGGATGAAAGATTACCCCAAACTTTGCCGTGAAAGAGAGAAGAAGGTAAGGGGGTCAATTCTCAGAGATGAAGATGAAGACCGTTTGCTCTTCTTTGCTCCCACTTTTATTGGTCCTTCAGGATAATCCTTATCACTATTTCTCAAGCATGTGATGTGTGACAAGGGGTCTTACTAGAACTGGGAGATCTGTTTACGGGAAAGATACGATACGCTAATCTGCGTGTTCTACGAGGTCTGCTAAACACAGCCTAAGCGACAATGCAAACATCTCTTAGATCACAGGGCGGCTGTTTGGGCTAAGAAAGCTTCGGGGGAAGGCAACTCCCCGTGGCTTCCCACAGCAGAGTGGTCATGCAGGCCTCGGTATTCCAAAGGCCTACGCCCTTCTCCGAAACCTTCCCTGCACTCGGCGGCCTCCATGTTACATTTTACCAAGCCCGGTACTATGGCTGATTTCATGCCCTACATACCCCAACATCCAGTAGTACAATTGCTGAATCATAGGGTAAACCTATTTTTAACTTTTTAAGAAGCTTCCATACTGTTTTCCATAGTGGCTGCAGCAGTTTGCATTCTCACCAACAGTGCAAAAGGGTTCCTTTTCCTCTACATCCTCACCAATACCTGTTGTTTCTTGTGTCATTAATTTTAGCCATCTCATTATAGTTTTGATTCATATTTCCCTGATGATGAGTGATGTTGAGCATCTTTTCATGTGTCTCTTAGCCATCTGGATGTCTTTGGAGAAATGTCTGTTTATGTCTTATTTTTAAATTGGATTATTTGTTTTTTGGGTGTTGAGTTTTATAAGTTCTTTACACATTTTGGATACTAACCCTTTATCAGATATGTCACTTGCAAATATTTTCTCCCATTCCATAGGTTGACTTTTAGTTTTGTTGATTATTTCCTTTGCTGTGCAAAAGCTTTTTGATATAGTCCCAATAGTTTGTTTTTGCTTTTGTTTCCCTTGCCTCAAAAGACCTATCTAGACAAAAAAGAAAAAAAAAAAGAAAAAAACAAAGGTAATAATAAAAATACTAACAGTAAAATCTGGGCAGTAAAATTGTTCTTCCTTGTACCTTTGTCTATTTTCCAAATCTCAACAATGATTATTATTTCTGTAGTCAGAAAAGGAAATTATTCAAAGAAGACAGTGGCTATATAAAAATGTAGTCATGAAGGATATAATAGAACTGATAATATTTATGAGAAAAGATTGGTTGGACAATTTTACATGGTTAACTTTGTCCTCAGAGAGCTTTGGGAAGTTTCTCCTTTAATTTTTTTTCTTCATTTTCTATTTAGTCCCTTAAAAAATTAAAAAGAATTTTTTAAGTAAATGAATTGTATCTGTTAGAAGTTGTGGAGGAACTGAACTTGGAATTTAACCGTGTTTTCTAGGTGATGAGTGGGCTTTCTGTTTTAATTTTTGGTCTGCTTCCCATAATATGACAAAAAATGGAAGGAGGCTGGTTTATTGGAAATTCAAAAGGAAGTAACTTCTATCAAAAGTTTAAGGTGGTAACACAAATTCAATAATTAGGAAATGTTAGACATTTAAAAAGGATTTAATGTAGCAAACAGGAAAATTCTATATGTAACTTGAATTTTATGTTTTTGAGCTAACAAATTGAATTCAGAGCTATAGAGGTATCTACTTGCACAGAGTAGACACTCAAATGAAAAAAATTTGTGTGAAAGCTGTATTAACTTATTCTCCACTCACCTTATGCTCCAAAGTGATTTAATCTGGAGGAATTCCAGATTCCTTTTTGTTCTTAGTATTAACAGATAATATTTTCTTTACTGTGTAAGATCATTGAAGCTTTCTCAATATTCTACAACTTAAAAAAACAATTACGAGAGAGAGAGAGAGAGAGAGAGAGAGAGAACGCACAACCAGGAGGGAGCAGCAGAGGGAGAGGCAGAAGCAGGCAACCTGCTGAGCAGTGAGCCTGATGTGGGACTTGATCCCAGGACTCTGGGATCATGACCTGAGCTGAAAGCAGAAACTTAACTGACTGAGCCACCCAGGTGCCCCAATATTCTACAACTTTTGAAATCATTTTACTTGAGGGCCACCTCAGTGACTTAGTTGGTTAAGCATCCCACTCTTGATTTTGGCTCAGGTATTGATATCAGGGTTGTGCGACTGAGCTCCACTTCAGGCTCTGTGGTGGGCGTGGAGCCTGCTTGAGATTCTCCCTCTTCCAGGGGCACCTGGGTGGCTCAGTCAGTTAAGCATCTGACTCTTGGCTTCAGCTCAGGTCATGATCTCAGGGTCATGAGATCAAGCCCTGTGTTAGGCTTCATGTTCAATGCAGAGTCTACTTGAGATTCTCCCTCCTCTTCTCCCCCACCCTTCACCCACATGCGTGCTGTCTCTCTCTAAAATAAATAAGTAAATAAAATCTTAAGAGAAAATGTTCTCTCTCTCCCTCTGCCCCTCCCAGCCTTGCGTGTGCACACTCTCTCTTTGTCTCTCAAAAAAAAAATCTGTATTACTTGAATTTCAAAATTTGGTATTATAAGGATCGATATTATAAGGATTATTCAGATTCTATTAGGAATTTGTGGATGATATTGGTCACATGTATTAATTAAATGCTATCAATAAATATATTAATTTTAGGTTTTACTTTGTTGAGAGGAAAGAAGAAAACACTATGACTTTTAAATAATAATAAATATAATTTAATAAAATACTCAGATTCTGAAGATATTGTGAAGGGGAAAAATTACTTGAGATATTAATACCCAAAGATAATCATTGTTAATATTTTATTGTGCATATTTCCAGTAGTATTCCTATTCGTTTACTTATGTATTTTAACAAGTTGTGGTCATGCTCTGTATATTGCTTTAGATCTTGATTTTTTTCATTTAACAATATAGGTGTTTCTAATGTCATAAGTGTTTTTCCACAACACAGTTTTAATCATTCTTATTCTCTCTGATGATTGTATCATAATTTATATACACTGAAAATTGAAGTTTTTAAAATAGCTTGTCAGTATTATAAGTAACATGGTGATAGAGTTTTTCTTTTTCCCATTAAAGGAATACAAAATCCCTGAAAGACATACACATACAAAAAAATCCATCAATTTATCATTAAAATTTTTTAAAAATTATTTTCTCTAAAAACCTTAAGGAATAAAACAAAACTTGATTTTTGTTATATCTGATTTTATAAATTTATAGTCTATGAAGGAAGACATTTGAGAGACAGATTCTAAGGTGTTTTAGAGAAATTACAAAAAGGTTAAATAGAGTAATGTAGGCAGACTTCTAAGATGGTTCCCAATGATTCCCACCTAATTGGTATTCATGTCCTTGCATAATCTTCTCCCCTTGAGTGTGGGCTGGACTTAATGACTTGGTTCTAAGCAGTAGCTGTGCAAAGATGATGGGCTGTCACTTCTGTGATTCAGTTACAAAATATGGTGACTTCCATCTTGCTGGAAGATCGTTGTTGTCGTCCTCTTGGCCTGCACACTTTGATGAAGTAAGCTGCTATGTGGGAGAGGGATATGTGATGAGGAAATGAGAGAAACCTGTGGCCAACACTCAGCAAGGAATTGAGGTCTTTAGCTCAACAGCCTGCGAGGAACTGAAGGCTGCTCACAGGCACTGAATGAGCTTGGCAAGTTGATCCTTTCCCAGTTGAACCTTCATATGAGAGTAGATCCTGGGCCAACCCCATGACTGAGAGACCATGAAGCACAATATCCAGATATGCTGTGCCCAGACTCACGACCCACAGAAACTGTGAGATAATAATTGTGCATTGTTATAACCTGCTTAGCTTGGGGATAAGTTGTTCTGTAGCATTAGAAAGTAATAACAGATTTAACTAGAAGGGGCAAGAATACATTCAAAGATCATAGAAAAGATGCAGATATAAAGATCATAGGCAACAGTGCAACTCTTTCGGGTATCTTTGGCTGAATGGATAATAGTGACTTTTCTTTTTACAATTATTTCTAAGCTATTTAATAAGAGCATTTCTATTGAAAAGTTAGCAAAAGTATGGAAAAGTTCAAAGAAAAAGTAAAAGTCACATATAATCTTATCATTCAAATAGAACTACAATTATTATTTTGGTGTACAGTTTTTAGTCCTCTCCCTGTCTCTACAAAATCGGTACAATACTTTAATAATGTTTTATAACCTGGTTTCTAACCTAAACACATTACATTTTCCATTTCCTATTCTTCCACACAGCTTTTAAATGGCTGTATTGTTGCCCATGTATAATATATTACAATTTATTTAACAAAATCTCTTTTATTTGACACTTAATACTGTGCTTTAATACATGATATTTGGACTGTTCTAGAAAATCAAGGTTACATGGATAACATTTGTGTTTTGTTTCATGCTGTGTTTTATTTCAGAGACATAAATGATAAATTTTCATAGCTAAAGGAGGACATAATTTTTAAAGCTATTTCTCCCAGGCAAACAGCACATTATTCTCCAGAAGATCTCATCAGGGCCATTTCTGTCCAGTATTAAACAAAAAGGCTTAGATAATTGAACCAAGTGACTAGCAGAAATAAGCTTAAGAAGTGTTAAGCATCTCTGACCTCCTCACTTAAAGCCTTTGTCGGACTGCAGGGGAAAAGTGAATCATCATTTGAAATATAGCTGTTGTAAAGAAATGGGAGAAATGTTATAATAAAATACTGCATCTGTTGGCCTTAGCTGAACTTGAAGGATCAAGCCACTGACCTTTGTCAGTGTGGGAGAGATCCCATTGTGGGCACTAGAAGCAGCAGGGACACATGTCATGACCGTGTTTCACATCTTATATAGGAGTAGTGCATGTAGCTTTTTCAGGCTTCTTCCTTACAGTTTTTAATCTTGCCTCTTTCTCTGTTGTCTAAAATCAGTCTAAAAATAGTTGGAACATTTGAAAAAAATTAAATAACTCTCTTCCTAAATGTTTCATACTTCATTGGTTTTTCGCAGGTCATTCTTTTTAAATTCAAGCTACAAGTAAAATTGCCAGTCACTTAAAAAATGCTAAATTCGGGGCGCCTGGGTGGCTCAGTTGTTAGGCGTCTGGCTTCGGCTCAGGGCGTGATCCCAATGTCCTGGCATCAAGCCCCACATCAGGCTCCTCTGCTAGGAGCCTGCTTCTTCCTCTCCCACTCCCCCTGCTTGTGTTCCCTCTCTTGCTGGCTGTCTCTCTCTCTGTCAAATAAATTAACAAAATCTTTGAAAAAAAATGCTAAATTCAGTTTTGTTTTTTTTTTGCTTATTTCCAAATACATTTCACTACGCATAGGAATTGAATTAGCAAAATATGGGTAGTCATATGTGATGCAGTGTTTTGTCTAGAATCTAGATTATAAACACCTTCTCCAATCCTAAGGATTCTATGATTTCATTTATAAGAGTGATTAGAAAAATTACTGTGTGACTTCTAACCCTTGGGTTAATGATTTCCACTCTCCTCTGACCACACCTCCATTCTAATGAAATCTCTCCTTCTGTATTTGCTTTTTTTTTTTTTTTTAAAAAGAACTTATTTTTAAGTAATCTCCACACCCAGTGTGGGGCTCGAACTCACAACCCCCAAGAGTTACATGCTCTACCATCTGAGCCAGCCAGGTGCCCCTGTATTTGCTGTCTCTGTGTTCACATGATTGGCTGTGCCTATTCTCTCATACAGAATATTGGAATTTGAAGGATCTCTAGGCACTTTTCTCAGATGTAAAGATCTGGACCCTGTGTTTTAGGCCAGAAGTTCTGCTCTTGCTCTGAAAGCTTTGAGACAACAGCTTTGTTTAATGGCTGCTTTACCAACTTTGATGGTTTATGAAACTTGGGTTTCTTCCCAGAAAATGTACTATACAAAGTGAAAAGGTTTTTAGGTTGCTATATATATGTCTGTGTGAGAATTCTTGTGGCTTCGAAGGAATGTCTGACCTCTGATTGCATTGGAATTCCCATAATGCTGTACATAAAGTGAAGCTGACTTTGCATTTCTAATCAGAACTGAGATTGACATAAATCCTAGTGTGTATGTTTCAAAAAAGATTTTTTTTAAGCTGAAAAGCAAAGCCTAAATATTTGAAGGTAGTAGAAAGATTAGAAAAGAGGAATTGGAAATGAAGATTCTTTTTTCCTAAATAACCTAGAGAAATTACTAGCTTTTTAAAGGGGTGGGATAAAAAGGCCAGGTAGGTGGGGGATGTAGTGGGGATTTTTAAATGACTAATTGTTTATATGCTTTATTGCCATAAGGAAGAATTTAAGTATTTCTTGAACTAAGTAAGCATATCAAGTCTTGGGAATGTGCCTTCATGTAAATCCTACTTCTTTGAAGATCCAAAGAGGTCTTGGGATCTCAGCCTTTTTACCTGATAAGCCTATAACCAAGCCATATCACATGCCTGGAGAGCACATGCCTTTCTTTTTTCTTTTACTCCCTTCTGCTAAATTGCTTTTCTCCAAATATCTATTCTTTTTTAACTTCAAAAGATTATTGAGCACCTATTATGCAAGGCCTGTACTGTATCTCATGTTGGGTGGAGGGGGAGACATAAAGATGTGATTCTTGCCCGAGGGAACCTTAACAGTGAGACTTAGCCCCTAACTCTAGCACTAACCCTTAGCTCTGGACAGCAAGGTGTAGGACGCACTGTTGGTTCTAGATATCATTCTCATAGCTCTGAAGTTATTTTTTAACCAGGCATTCTATTAATTGCTGTTTGTAATTTTGTCACTTCCTGGTTTAAATTGCCCTTTCTGTCTCCTCAGAACTCATTTTTGTGACTGAGACTCTCCCCTCCCCCATCTTTATCTCAATAGTAAATGTGCAAAAATACTTAAGTAAGATTTTTATCGGAAAGGAGCTTAATTCCGAAAGCATTAATTTGGAGTTTATGTCTTATTAAGTTTAGGAGTTCCCTGAGGACATAGCAATTGAAAGTCTACATTTAAAATCTAATTTAAAGTTTAAAAATAAGAGATACAAATGTAAATTATATCCCTAATTGCTATAAAGGGAATTGTGGGTTCTTAAGTATTTGAGACTAAAAAGTACTTATATTAAATTCCAGACTAGTAAAGTATGTAAATTATAAAGGTACTATAAGGATAAGAAAGGGTTGACAGAAAGTTCATTTTGAATGTAATTGTGATGGTTAATTTATGTGTCGATGTGACTGGGCCACAGGGTGCCCAGAATTTGGTCAAATATTATTTTGGGTGTTTTTGTGAGGATATTTTTTGATGAGATTAATATTTTAAGGGGTAAGCCAGTTGCCTTCTATAATGTGGGTGGGCATCATCCAATCAGTTGAAGGTCTAAGTAGAATAACAAGATTGACCTTCCCTGGAGTAATAGGAAAAAGCCTCTGGTAGACTGCCTTCGGACCATCTGTACCATCAGTTTTCCTGGGCCTGCACCTGCTTCAGACTGGAACTACACTGCTATCTCTGTTGGGTTTCAAGAAGATCACGGCAGATTTGGACTTGCCAGCCTCCATACTCATGTGAACCAATTCCTATAATTGTGTGTGTGTGTGTGTGTGTGTGTGTGTGTGTGTATACACATCTTACTGGTTCTGTTTCTCTGGAGAACCCTAACATAGTAATATAACATTTGCTAATCATATGCTTATTTTAGCACCTAGCACAGTGTAGATGCCCAATAAGTAGTTGACTAATGGATTTATTATTATGCTAACGGGCTTCACAGTCAAAAAGTTTTGGACTCTGGCTCTGCTACTTATTAGCTGTGTGACCTTGGTCAATTCTGTGCCTCAGTTTCTTCATCTTTACTATTAGTATAGTAATGTTAACTTCCATATAAGGTGGTTGTGAGGATTAAGTAAGATAGAGCAAGGAAAGGAGAGCAGAAGCTTTCCTGTGATCAGCATTCCTATTTATTTGACAGTACTTAGGACTGGAGTGTGGTCTGTAGATGCTCTCAGAAAAGATAATGGCCTACATGGCATTTCACGGTTCTCCAGTGGGCCCAGTTCAGTCTTCCCTCTCTGGTGCAGCTAAGTCATAATAGGCCACTACTCTGAAAATAGTGGTTCTGAACTCCTGTAGTTTAAACTTTTTTTAATGTGACACTTTTTTTTTCATTATTCCATCAACCAAGGAAACACATAATGACAAAAAGCTTTTAAGGATTCAGGAACAGTTTTTTTTATAATAATTTTTTATTATATTATGTTAGTCACCATACAGTATCAGGAACACTTTTAAGGAATTTATGTAAGAGACTCAGATACTGCCCGAGGCCTCCACGCCAGATTACATGAGGCTTGAGCTCCCTTGTAGGACCTGTAACAGGCACAGTGCTGCTCCTGTTTCCTTGAATTTCCCACTCTTTAATTCCTCATGCTTCCCTTCACTTCCACTTTTTTGCTGTTTGGGATGAGCCCTAGGTCAAGTCCAGCCCCTTGACCATTTGCCACAGAAAAATTAACCATAAAGAGTTTTGTGAATATGGTAATTTTCCTGAAGATCTGAGAGGTTCCTTTACTCCATAGGCTATACCATCTTGCTGGCTCTGCCCTCTGTTTTCTGCTCAGGGACGTTCAAAGCCCGTGCTCTTGCCAGGATCCTTTCCAATGATCATGTGCTCCCCCCCCCCCAAGTAGAGTTTTCCCCTCCCTCTGACAGCTCCTCTCATAAGAATGTGTCCCTACTAGATCTGCCTTCCTGGCTTCCCCAACCTCTCTGACATTCTGTTCCTCATCAGTAAAAGCATTTTTGTGTTTGTGTCAAATGGTAGTACATATGTGTTAGGCATATTGTTTATACAATCCACAGACAGGGCTCACTGTATGTATTTAAGGTCTCCTTGTACTAATTACAGTAGCCAAGGGGCCCCAGGACCCAACAGACTGGGGACCACTCACAAAAATCTCTCTACTATTAATATTTTATGAAGATACTGTCTGTGGATTTATTTATATTTTCATTCTTATCTGCTCTTGTTTCTTAAGTTAATAAAAACCTAAAGTTCATCCCACTTAAAAAAAAAACAACTTGTACATATTTCCATTTACCCTAAATTTGTCCCCACTTAAACTTTAAGCATGTATTCCCTTTATTACATTCTAGGTCTTAGTGAACACATTCAGTATACTTCAATATTTTACAGACATTGATCTTTTCTACTTTTGGCTTTGACCATTCCATATTGAATAATGCTGATTTGTCCCCATGTTTTAGCTTCCAGCTCTTACAGTACCAGTGTGGGAACATTATAGACAGTATTTCCAATTGCCCTCATGTCAATACCATTTGCTAATGGTATTGATATTAGAAAGGGAGGCAACTGCCCATTTTCTCCTCTCTGGGTTGTTTAAGAGAGAATGCTGACATGACATTAATAGAGATTTTTCTATGAAAGATTGTTTTGCAGTAAAGAAAACTTGGAGATTTCAATCTCTTCTATTCAGTAAGCAAGAATTTTGGCCCATTGGACAGTCTTTTTGTGACATAATTAGGCACTAGTTAGAACCAGAGGTGTAAGCACTAGTTTGATTTCCTCTGTCATTACGGAGCCCTCTTACAAGATTGTTCTCCTCCCATGAGAAAACACCATACACCCAACAGTTTGGCTCTGGACCAAGAATGCAGCGATTACTGGTGTGTGCAGACTCCGCAGCTGCAGGGAGTAGGTTTTGGGTTTAAAATCTAACATTCAGAGAATATTTACTAAATGTCCACTGTGTACATACAAGGTGCTATACCAGCAACATTCCTGGTCCTCAGGGGCCTTATAGTTTAGGGTGGAGATCAGGCAAGACCAGCAATCAGAAAACAGCTATGATGCAAAGCAGAGTGGTAACCTCCTGAGAGAGGGCATGAATGGGACTCCTGAGAAGGGGGAGAACCCACCCTGCTGGAACCAGGAAAGATTTTACAGGTGGAGTCTTAGCAGAACCTCAAACAGTGGCTAGCAGTGGGTCAGGGAGAACATTTGAGGCAGAAGGCAAGGCGTGGAAGATAGGTATGAGAGCAAGTGATTGTGTGAAGAAAAGTATTGAAATTTCAGTCCACCATGGTAAGTTGAGTCTGATGAGTGGGGATCTTCAGTCTGAGACTAAGAAAGTTCTGTGATCCCTGATTCTTCCCCAAGAAGAATACTAGCATGTGTACTAATGTATACTGGTTAATCTGTTTATATGCCTACTAATTGTATTACTCTGCAATTTGAAGTCCTGGTAAGTCATTTATTTATCTTTTTATTGTAGACACTTAGCAGGACACCTGCCACATGAAAGGAGCTTAGTACATGTGGAATTGACTGAAGCCCATCTTAAGTGTTGTTGCAGGAATAACATTCATTACCTAGAAAGACATCTCCCACCCCTCCCCCCCATCACACACACACCCCCCACTTTCATAAAGAAGCAGGTTTTTGAAAGTTGACTTTTTCCTCTGAGGTTTTTGATTCCCAGTTTTCTTACTGAATTTGGCAGGATCTATTTTGATAGGAGTTGCAGCTTTAAAGACTGCAAAACTGTTGTCAGCTTGGTGATCACATTTTATATTCTCAGTTTTGGGGGGGCAACAGTGCATGGAAGAGTTAGATTCTTAATTGCCTTAAAAAAGGCAGATTACTGGCAGCATTCACTCTAGCAGTTTTAATAGAAGATCTATCTATCAGTCAAACTTTTGATGGTCCCCATTTCTAGAGAATAAAGTCCAAAATTTTGCATGGCATTTAAGACCCATAGCAATATGCCAAAAAGAGCCTCTTGTTTCTTGCTGTTCTCTCTCTTGTGCCTACATTTTAGCTAAAGAGAACCCCTCACCTTTCTCAGGCTTTGTCATCTCTTTCAATCCTCCTATCTTTGTGGTGTTCCCTCTGCTGTATATGCGTTAGTGATTGTAACAAACTTCCCAATCTCAGGGGGTTAATATGATTAAAGTATACTTATTTTTGCTCAGATAAGAGTGGAATACAATCACTCCTAGAGGGTGTCCTTTCTACACATATTTTCAGGGATCGAGGTTTCTTCTATCCTGTGGCTCCCCCACGTTCACACCACGACTCCCAAGGTTGTCCTCATCATCTCCAGTCTAGCCAGCTGGAGGGGAAAATGCATGAGGGTCATGAGTCAGGGGGCCAAACAGGCCAGTCCTGGAAGCAACAGATGTTACTCCTCACATTTTATTGGTCAGAACTGACACATGGCCATGACTAGCCACAAGGGAGACGGGTAAGCATAATCTAGCAGTGCCCCAGGAGAAAAAGGAAATGGTTTTTGATGACTTGATAACCAATATCTTCCACAGTCTTTCCTTCTGGTCACAAATTATTCCATTCTTCCTTTCTTTCATAGAACGTATCCATTTCTCATAGGGGGCAACCCAAAGACCTATGGAGTCAATGAAGTGGCACAAAGTTCAGATCTTCAGATGATGGATATGGTGTCTGGATGGGGCTTCTTGTGGCGATCTGTCAATAAAAAGGTTGTTCGTCCCTTCTCCCTCTCAATGTACAGTGGTGAATCAGGGACAGGATAATGCTAAAAAATAAACCTCCCCCAACCTCTCTTTGGGAAAACAGAAGAATGCAAGACACTGGACAATTTCTAGTTGCTAGTATATATGAAATCCTGAACAGGCATTATGAAGGTATCCTGCCTTCATAAGGTGGGGTGTGGAAGTTCCTTGATTAGATTCTGATTTTCTCTCCTGGTGGAACTCCCTTGTCCATGGCCCTTGGTCCATCCTCTGGGAGAGTCTTCCCTGTCCTGTTTTCCATGGCTATACCTGAAGAGGACATTTGGGAGTATATTCTTGAAAGTGCATACAACTTTCACAGCCTGCTTCTTGCTTGTGCAAGTGTGCGGTCCTAAGGAATGTTTTAATGCTCAAGTATCCAAGGCTTTTTCAGGTTGGGATTGTGTTTATTTGGCAGTACAATTCACTTAGAAACTTAGAACGCTTTTGATCTGGTAGCGTCTAGTCCGTTCCATGTGCCAGTAAATATATTCAAAGTTTTGCGTAGATGTCATTTTCAAGTCTTACTTGTTTTCTTCTACCCAAGCCCGCCCTTCTCAATTTAATGGTGGCTACCTCGAGGCCAGTTGGTTTGGGTGGGGGCCATACCATTAATGTTATCTTCGTAATAATACTGAAAATTTCAAACAATTGATATTTTTCTTATTGATTGCTAATCATATTTAAAGAGTAATATTAAAATATATCATCTTCAGTAAATTAATATTCACTTAGAACATCTTTTTACAGGTAAAATATAACATATAGAACTTTTATTTAAAAATATAAATTTTAGGAAAATTTTAAGAATTTTTGAGATTTTGGATAAAGATATATTTTATCATAAAAAAATTCCTTAGTTTGAAACACTGTCAGAAAAGAATACCAGAATCCTTCTGAAACCACAAATTCTATTTAGTTATCCAGTTGCTGTTTTCAATAACATTAGTAAGAAAATACATTTACAGTTTTATGCTGCAAGCATATGTCAAGTAATTAGAATAAATGTGGACATAGATATTAGGTTGAATATTGCTTACCTATTTTTAAAAATAGTGTTCTTTCCCTCATTTGATTTAAAAAAATGAAATACTTGCGATGCCTGGATGGTTCAACTGGTTAAGCATCTGCCTTTGGTCAGTGGGGAGCCGCCTTCTCTCTCTGCCTGCGCCTCCCCCTGCTTGTGCTCACTCTCTCTCCGACAAATAAAATCTTTAAAAAAAAATGAAATACTTAAATCTTACTCTAGTGCTCCAAAAATGTTTGGAAACATTTTTCTTTTTCTTTCTTTTTTTTTTTTTTAAGATTTATTTTAGAGAGGGAGTGTGGTGGGGAGGGGCAGAGGGAGAGGAAGAGAGACTCTCAAGCAGGCTCCCCACTGAGTGCAGAGCCAGACGCAGGGCTCCATCTCATGATCCTGAGATCATGACCTGAGCCAAAATACAGAATCGGACGCTTAACTAACTGAGCTACCAGGCACCACTGGAAACATTTTTCTTTTAATTTTTAGCAAAGAAATCTCTCCCAATGACTTTAGTAATAGTCATTGTAGCCAAATGCAATTAATATTTTGTGGTCTTAATAGTTGATAGGACTTAATTACGTTTGAAGGTGTGATGAAGTAGCTCCATCTTTCCATTTGCTTATGTGGTTTGAAATCACAGTTCTGACTAGTGCACATTCTCTTGATGAAACCACGAGGTGATGCATTCTTTGGGAAATATATGCTGGCAGATGGGAAACATAATCTTATGAAATTCTGCTTGACATATTGGTCACATATCATCTGAACAAGTCACTTTGTAGCTTGGTCATGTGAAAAATATTCACAAAACCTGTCTGAAAATCATATTTAAAAAAAAATTCAAAAACTTTAAAATGGAGTAGCATAAAGCTAGTAACATCTGAAGATTGTAGTTACATTACCAAACTCCCTGTGGTTAATAAGGTAATGGAACCAGATAGGGGAACAAAATTCATTTATACTGACATAAGAACACATACCAGTAATCCTTGGATTTAAAAGGCATCATGAAAGAAGGTACCAATGAAATAAGGCATTTCAAGCCTATGAAAAAGATTTTCAGAATGAAGACCATAATTCCAATAATCCAAAGTACTTCCCAGAAGCTTGAATGACCCAAAGTCAGATTTATAAAGATTAAGTTGTAATAAAGTGACTGAAAATGGAAGAGAACAGAAGATCCTGCCAAGAATACTAGTTACCAAGCTGTACTGCATCTTTGGGCACCTTTTCTTAGAAAAAGCCCAATATACAGTGCTTTTGTTGGCATACATTAAAGTTGTTAGAAGCTCAGTTCCAAGAGAAATTACATTTATTTCTGAAGCTTGGATTTTCCGCACATCCTCTAGGCATGGAGTTCATCTGGATAGGAACATCTCAGGAATGAAGGCAAGCCCCTTCTCCTGTCCAGTTTGTTGCATGAGCACTTTGGGAGGTTGATGCTGCTGCCCTGTCCACAGTTCCTAGAGGGTGGCATGGCCCTTGAATACTTTTTCTCTGATCCACATTCCTTTGTATCAGCACTGTGTTTCCTCTAATGATGAGTGGATGGAAGTCTCACATAGTGTCAGGGACAGT
The DNA here is from genome assembly GCF_017311325.1 of Ursus maritimus. Taxonomy (NCBI): domain Eukaryota; kingdom Metazoa; phylum Chordata; class Mammalia; order Carnivora; family Ursidae; genus Ursus; species Ursus maritimus. The sequence goes on along the minus strand of NW_024423564.1, from coordinate 40,006,052 downwards.
GGGAAACAGTCCTACGTCTTCAGTCAGGGCCCTCACCCTCAAACCCACCACAGCTAACTTTGTTAGCCCCAATGGCAGCAGCAAAGCTAGGTTTTAATGGGCTTTTGTGTTCAAATATTTTTTCCAAATTGTCTTAAAATTTGGGCTCTAATAGCTTTCATACATCTTTCCTAGTCAGGCCGCCAATTTCTGGACCCTCAATTTCTGCTTGCAAACTGGCCAATTATTTTCTGAGCTCATTTCTTATAACACTTTGCCTGACATACAAAATAAAAGTGAGCCCACTGTTCTTCTCCTGCCAAGCACTTCCCCCAGAGTTACAGTCTCAGTGGGCATGTGGTCTGCTGTCCAAGTTATCCCAGGCAAGTTTACCACATGTTTTGTCCCTGTGTAATTTGCATGTCCATCTTTACAGCTCTGTGATAGATTCCTTTATAATAAGTCTTGACATCCTCCAACTTTTTTCTTTTCCAAAGCTGTTTTGACTATTAAATGTTTGTAGCTCTGTATGAATTTCAGACTAATCTTCTCAATTGCTACCAAAAAGCCTGCTGGGATCAGGAACTGAAGCTGGAGAAGTAGGAGGAGAGGAAGGAGAGGAGAAGAGAGGTGGTGGAGCAGGGAGGTCACTAAGCAGTCTTTCTGAAGCATTGGTCTAGTGGACAAGTCAGAGCTTGAGGGGTATCTGCTGAAAGGGTCCACAGATGGGACTGTGAAGGTCTGTGCAGGGCTGTGATCTGGTTCTTGTGGTTGCCTCTGTGAGTTTGCAGTTGGGTGTCTGGTCATGAGTTGCTGTTGGTCAGCAGGGCAGACAGATGGGAAGAACAGCTGGACCTGGAGGCAGAGGAGTGTGCAGAGTGGAGAGAACCAAGTAACTGGTACCTGTTTGCTTCGCTGCATCTCTCTCTCATCACGTCTAACCATGATGACATTCAGAGCATAAGGGCTGCTGCTTCATTTCACTTTCCAAATCAGTGCAAGTTTCTAACCCAGAACCAAGTAGGGAAGAAGATGAAAAAATGTAGTTCCAACTTAGACTGAGGCAAAATAAAACCATTTTCTTTTTCTGTGTCACCATCTTCATCCAACCAGCCACCAACTCCTGTTGATTCATCATTATTTCTGCATTATAAGCCATTCCCTTCTCTGCAAATTGCTCTTTTTAAATCACTAATACATTTTGTGTCTGGATTACTGTAGTAGCCTCCTAACTTGTGATTACATCAAATATGGTCATGTAGGTTGTGCACTGCACAACTTCACTGGTGCCATTCATAGACCATGCTTAATGGCCCTCCCTAGAGTTGTTCAGAGTACAACATGCAGAACTGTACACAGTTCCATCTCAGGTCTAGCCCTGCTTCCTTCAGTAACTTGGGTCCTCCTTTTAAAAGGCAAAAGGACCATATCATTCTCCTGCCTAAAATTGTTGGCCTCCCATGACCTTCAGGGTAAAATTCAAATTCCTTAGCATAGCCTAATATCCATTCATGATTAGCAGGTAAGCCTAGGCTCTGGAATCACAATTTCTTCCCCTCTTGAGAGAGGGAACACAAGCAGGGGGAGTGGGAGAGGAAGAAGCAGGCTCCCAGCGGAGGAGCCTGATGTGGGGCTCGATCCCAGAACACTGGGATCACGCCCTGAGGCGAAGGCAGATGCTTAAGGACTGAGCCACCCAGGTGCCCCTGGAATCAGAATTTCTAAGTTGGAATTTCCCCTTAGCCACTTCTACAATATATGACCTTGGGCAAGTCACTTAATCTTACTGGGCTTGTTTCTTTAACTGTGAAATGGGAGAGGAGGGTGAGAATAGTCCTTTCCTCATCAACTTTTGTCAGCATTGAAATGTAAAGATATAATATTCCTTCTATAGTGCAATCTCTCACCATTGCCTGTGCCCACGCCAACTCTATGCTCCATCTGAACCGAACTCCTGTACTACTAGTTCTCCTTGTTGTGCCCCATCCTGCCTCTGTACCTTTACACATACCTGAATCAGCCTTTTTCTCTCCCCTTGGCTAGAACCTGCTCATTCTCCAGGACTCAGTGACTCATCACTCCCTCCTGGCAGCCATCTCTGATTCCCTCAGCCTCAGTTAGTGACAGTTCCCTTGGGTTGTCTCTGTTAGTGCTTGGTTATACCACAGTGGATTCTCTTTTTCTCTCTCCCCCACTATAAACTATAGACTTTCTTGCCTGCTAGACCATAAACTCCAGACCATGTTTTGCTTGAGGGTAGGGACTGTTTTACCTGTCTTTGTATCCTTAGCTCTTAATGTAGCACTAAGTTTTTAAGAATGTTAGTAGGTTCTCAAAGTGTTTATTGAATTAATCAGTGTTGAATGATGAGGGCTCTAACGGGTGTTGTTATACTTTATGGAGAAATATAAAGATGATGGAATATTTTGGGATAATGCATAATAGCAAGAATTTCAGAATTCTTTTTTTTTTTTTTTAAGATTTTATTTATTTATTTGACAGAGAGAGAGACAGCCAGTGAGAGAGGGAATACAAGCAGGGGGAGTGGGAGAGGAAGAACAGGCTCCCAGCAAAGGAGCCTGATGCGGGGCTGGATCCCAGAATGCCGGGATCACGCCCTGAGCTGAAGGCAGACGCTTAACGACTGAGCCACCCAGGCGCCCCAAGAATTTCAGAATTCTGAAGTTTAGTGATTTGGTAGATTTCAAACTATGTATGTTGCTGTTAATGGAAATTAAAAAAAAGAATGGAAATTTTCTTTTTTTAAACTTAAATTCAATTAACATATAATGTATTATTTGTTTCAGGGGTACACATCTGTGATTCATCAGTCTTATACCCAGTGCTCATTACAACATATACCCTCCCCAGTGTCCATCACCCAGTTACCTCATCCCTCTACCCCTCTCCCCTCCAGCAACTCTGTTTGTTTCCTATGATTAAGAGTCTCTTATGGTTTGTCTCCCTCTCTGCTTTTGTCTTGTTTCATTTTTAAGAATGGAAATTTTCTTAGTGGAAAGAATGACTAAGGGCATTTTTTGGTCAAGGCATTGTTTACTACCATTTGCTCAATATCCATTACTCTAAGACCTCTTACAAAGATATTGAAACCCACAACTATATGGTCAATTAATCTTCAACAAAGCAGAAAAAAGTATCCAATGGAAAAAAGATAGCCTCTTCAACAAATGGTGTTGGGAAAACTGGACAACAACATGTGAAGGAATGAAACTGGACCACTTTCTTATACCATATACAAAAATAAATTCAAAATGGGTTAAAGATCTGACTGTGAGACCTGAAGCCATAAAAATCCTAGAGGAGAACACAGGCAGTAACCTGTTTGACATCAGCTGTAGCAACTTCTTTCTAGATATGTCTCCTGAGGCAAGGGGGAAAAAAGCAAAAATAAACTATTGGGACTTCATCAAAATAAAAAGCTTTTGTACAGTGAAGGAAACAACAAAACTAAAAGGCAGTTTATGGAATGAGAGAAGATACTTGCAAATGACATATCAGATAAAGGGTTAGTATCCAGAATCTATAAAGAACTTATAAAACTCAACACCCAAAAATGAATAATCCAATTAAAAAATGGGCAGAATACACGAGCAGACATTTTCCAAAGAGGACATACAGATGAAAAGATGCTCAACATCACTGATCATCAGGGAAATACGAATCAAAACTGTAATGAGGTATCACCTCATACATGCCAAAATGGTTAAAATGAACAACACAAGAAATGGGTGTTGGCGAGGATGTGGAGAAAGGGGAACCCTCTTGTACTGTTGATGAGTGTGCAAACTGATGCGGTCACTTGTGGAAAACAGTATGACGTTTCCTCAAAAAGTTAAAAATACGGACACCAAGTTGGCTTAGTTGGTTAAGCATTTGCCTTTGGCTCAGGTCGTGATCCCAGGGTCCTGGGATTGAGTGCTGCATTGGGCTCCCTGCTCAGTGGGGAGCCTGCTTCTCCCTTTGCCTCTGCTGTTCTCTCTGCTTGTGTGCTCTCTGTCAAACAAATAAATAAAAAATCTTAAAAAAAAAAGTTAAAAATAGAACTACCCTACGATCCAGCAATCACACTACTGGTTATTTACTCAAAAGAATACAAAAATACTATTTCAAAGGGATACATGCACCCCGATGTTTTTAACAGCATTATCTACAATAGGCAGATTATGGAAATAGCCCAAGTGTCCATTGATTGATGAATGGATAAAGAAAATGTGGTGTATATATACAATGGAATATTACTCAGCCATAAAAAGCATGAAATCTTAACCACTTGCTACAACATGGATGGAGCTAGAAAGCATTATGTTGAGTGAAATAAGTCAGCCAGAGAAAGGCAAATTTACCACATGACTTTACAAAAGTCAAAGGGGGAAAAAAGAGAGAGGCAAACTGAAAAACAGACTCTTAACTGTAGAGAACAAACTGATGGTTACCAGAGAGGAGGTGGATGGGGGATGGGTGAAATAGGTGATGGGGATTAAGGAGTGCACTTGTGATGAGCACCGGGTGATGTATGGACATGTTGAATCACTATATTGCACACTTGAAACTAATATACACTGTATGTTAACTAAATGGAAATTAAAAAAGTTAGAGGGAAAGCCCATGGGTGAGTGTGAGTGGGTGGGGAGGAGGAGGAACAGAGGGAGGAGAAGAGGGAGAGGGATAAGCAGACTCCACACTGAGTGGCTGAGTGCAGAGCCCTAAGTGGGGCTTGATCCCATCACCCTGAGATCCTGAACTGAGCGAAATCAAGAGTCTGATGTTTAACCTTAACTGACTAAGCCACCCAGGTGCCCCCTAACTGGAATTTAAATAACAAAAATATTATTGAATAATGCATTAAAAATTCTTTAGAGTATTCTATTTGTCGGTGGTTAATTGTATTACCAAAAATCATAAAGTAGTTATCCTTGGGAAATTATGGACCAAAATCCTGGGTACTACCTGTTAATTCTAAAATGTCTGTATGAGTTCAATCATTTTTTTCAAGATTTTATTTATTTGGGAGAGAGAGGGCATGAGAGAGAGAGATCACGAGCAGAGGGGAGGGATAGAGGGAGAAGCAGACTCCCTGCCGGGCAGGGGGCCTGATGTAGAACTCAAACCCAGGAGTCTGGGATCATGACCTGAGCTAAAGGCAGACGCTTAACCTACTGAGCCACTCAGGTGCTCCTCGATCATTTTTTAAAAAATATTTGATTTATTTATTAGAGAGAGTGTGTGAGAGCACAAGCAGAGGGAGGAGCAGAGGGAGAGGGAGAGGGACAAGCAGATTCCCTGCTGAGCACAGAGCCTGAGACAGGGGCTTGATTCCAGGACCCTGAGATCATGACCTGAGCGTCAGATGTTTAACCAACTGAGGCACCCAGCTGCCCCATGTTCAATCATTTTAACAGTGGACGTTGCCTTAGTCAGTAGTTTATACCTAATGTTTCTGATAGCAATCTTTTAATAAAGAGAACAAGTAATGAAGGTTTTTTTCTTTAAAATTTCAAATTTCCATGTACTGAATATGCTTGAAATAAAGTACCTCTGTCAAGAATTTTTTTTTATTTTTAAATTTCTGGATCAATAATTATTAGGTTTCTTAATGTTTGAAATAAAAATATTAGTGCCTGGACTAAATATCAGAGGATATTAAATCTAAGCACTTCTGTGGGCTGTAGATGTTGACCTTTTCCAAAATCCTGTCCCTTCTTCAAATAGGTTCTTGCTTTGATATAAGGAAAAGTTTTAATAAATATGGAAATGATCACTCTCAACATCAGTATCATGCTTTGTTAAGCTTATGATTCTAACTGCTATCCAATGCATCACAACTGTAAGGTTAAGAAGAGTGACTTGTTTAAATATTTTTGCATCTTACAAAATGAGTAAGAATATGAAAATCTCACTTAAGAAATGGGCAAAGGGCATATCAAAGGAGACAGAAAAGAAAAAAATAAAAATGGCCAATAAATATATGGAAAAATTTTAGCCTTACTAGTAACAAAATGCAAACCAGCACAATAATGAGATACCATTTTAATCTATCTCAGTAGCAAAGGGTATGACCAAGTGGGCATTTTCATCCATTGCTGTTGGGAGTGTAAATTTGTAATCTTCTCTGCAATTTGATAGTATGTGTGAAAGGCTTTAGAAATGCTTTTAGTTTGGACTAGGGAATCCCACTTCTAGGAAATTCTTCTAAGAAGATAATAGGACAAATGCAGAACAGTATACCTTTAAGCATATTTATTGCAGCCTTGTTTTTGAAGTGGGATTGGGTGGGTAACCTGCTTTTGCCTGGTTTCTGTGTGGAGGGGCAGCCACTTCTGGAATCCTTCTAGCCCCTCTTCCACTGCACACTCCACCCCATGGGAAAAGGAGCAACTTGCTTGGTTGTACTCAGGGTCCTGCTGCATCCATCCTGGCACTTCAGATCACTCTGCCTGCAGAGCGTGTGCCCTCATTGGCTTCCTGCCTAGTGCAGCTTTTATGGGGAAAGCCTCCCCACATTGGGGAAGTTTTCCACCTCTACCTGTGCCTGTCTAGGAAACTCTTGAACTCCAGATGCCGTGTTAGGAATCTCATTGGGCTGCACACCTGATTCATGTCCTCCACAGTATGTTCCAAACTATCATTCTAACCCTCTAGTTCCCAAACTGGCTGAGGTGTCCTGAAATACCACAGTGAATTCACAGGGGGTGTTGTGGGACATTTAAAAATTTCCAGGGAAACATAGTTATACTCCATGACTGCTAGACATCATGCAAATGATGAGCTAGATGTAGGCCACGGTGTCAACATCATAACAATACATTCCTTTTGGTACTGTTGTATCTTTGCAAAGCTGGGTTTTTGGTGGTGTCTGTGATAAAAAGCAAGTACTACATGAAAGTTACTGTGGAACAGGGAGTGAGGGTGGTGGTGCCCAATTTGATTCCAAGATTGCAGAAGTGGTACAGTGCCCAGCAGGTGCAGAGATCTCATTATTAAGTAAATGTGGTTATTTAAGGATGAAATAAAATATTTTAAAAATATATGGGTATTATTATTATTCAAAAGTAATTAAGTTGTTAGGGCATGCCTACTTACAAAGTTGTTTGGATCTGACTGCCTAGGAAATGAAACTATTAAGTATTTTTTTTGGTCTAGTGGCACTGTGAAAAAAATTAACAAGACACTAAGGATGCTGTGAGCCAGGAAAGGTTGGGAGCTGCTGTTTTAACCTCATTTGCTAGTGCTGATAAAAGAAAAAAGTCAGGAAAGAAAGCTAGTTTTGGGAAAAGGTGAATGGATTCAATTGTGGAGATGCTGAGTGTGAGGGCCTAGTGGGCCACTCAAGGAAAGGTATAGAGCTGGGATCCAGGCAGGAGGTTTAGAGCAGAGCTAATTCCATCCATGAATAGTCATGTGCAGGCTCTCTTTCTGATTGCTTTGGATATTGTATAAACTTAAGAACTGCAAAAGAAGAAGGTAGGGTTGTTGAAAGGGAAGGAACCTAAAAACCAAAACTTGAAACTGACCTGCAAAACAAATGTTCTTGGTTTAATGTTTTTGCAAATGTTAAATGGATGCATTTGAATTTCCTTCTTACATCATGTTTTATTGAAAAGGTTCTATGGGAGAGCCATGAGGTTTACTTTAGTAGAGAAAGAGAAAGTGAACTCTTGACCTCTTAGCCAGATAGGGGGGCTTGTGCAGATAAGGGGTTTGCTTAATTATTTTATTTCCTGTGTAGCACATCACTAGCTGAGCCCAGAAAGTCCAGATCATAGAGGGCCATAACTGTATAGAGAAGACACCGTTATACACACTTAAGGCTTCACAAGATTAGCATCAAGAAGTAGGAGGATATGATGTTAGGAAAGTAAAGACCTCCCTCCCTCCCTCATACACATACCTTTTTTGACCAAGGAGATTGTGGAAAGAAATACAAAGAGAAGGTAGTGATTTGTGTCTTGTAATTTTCCCCTATGGCTTGGAAAGAAGCTGTGTTACAAAAATGAGAATAATAGTAAGAACAAAGAGGAGAGATATTGCCAAGTTGGGGGCCGTGGAAAGCTCACTTTTGTCCTGTTCACCTGTACCAACTTGGGGGTATGACCACAACAACTTGGCTATGCACCACAGACAGAAGGAGATCCTATGGCTTTGTTTTCCTGTGCTGCTTCCAATTCCCATGTTTTGTAGATGATGCGACAAGAGCCAGTAGGGCTTCCAAGGTACCATCTGTCCACCCTGCCCTGACAAGGGAGTAGCCTGGATGAGGGACAGAGTAGTCACTCCACAGTCTGTAGCCAACATAGTAGGGGTGAGGCTGAGTCATGCAGAGGCGTTACTTGGTTCTGACCAAGCAAGATGCCCCCAATGAATAAGGGTTGTTGTCCTGAGATCAGTAGTAACTTCCTGATGCATGCCAATGACCCCCAGGAGGCTCGGAGACTCTTCTCTTGGGGTCGTGAAGACCCATCATATCCCTTCTCAGATATCCAGATGTCATCTTAGGGAGAGAGGCAGGGGAAGGAGGCAGCTGTCAAGGGCCAGCATTGACTACATAATTTTCTGGGCCTAGTGCAAAATAAAAATACAAGCCCCTTGTTCAAAAATTAAGAATTTAATACTGCAACAGCAGAGCATTAACCCAGGTGTGGGGTCCTTCTAAGAGCAGGACCATGTGCAACTGCACATATCTCAGACCTATGAAATTGGCCCTGCTGAAAGCCTCAACATATTTTTCCCCTAGAGATTCTCAACACTGCCCAAAGGGATTGTTGAAATTATCAGATCGGATTAAATTTAAACTGCATTGGACATAGAGTTAATTCTTTCCCCATTAACCAGTGAATGGGAACCTGGGAGACATGCCAGATTAGTTTATGGACAATCGAGGTTTTACTGAGTTGGGTTAAGTTATATTTGTGGCCCTTCTGTAAAGACATCATTTTCTCCTTTTTATAGGATAAAAGTTGCTATTTAGAGAGGTTAAGGGATTGCTCAAGGTCACCCAGGTAGTTAGTAGTGAAATTGAGGTTTAAACCCGGGTATGACTCCAAAAGTTGGGCATGTTTCCACTCTTCTGATGTCAAAGCTAAATCTGAGAAATTGAACTTTAAAGTGGGCTTTCTTTCAAAATGTACTTATTTTTGTAACTGTATGAAGAGTATGCCTTATCACCAATAGGAATGTTACTGTCCCCTAGAGAGCATTTTGGAAAATTGAGGGGTATTTTGGTTGTCTGAGGGGATGATGATGGGAAAAGGTTAGGGATATTAGAAAGTTGCAATTTGTAGGACAGTCCTACACAAGGAAGATTTGTTTGATGTTTTACGTATCTTTTGTTTGCCTCACCTGTGCTTGGGTAGGTGAAAACTTGTTTATAATTATAAGTCTAGAACCTAATAACATTTTACATAAACTTATATCTTTTGCATGGTTTAAAAATAGGCTGAATTTTCTATAAATAAAACAACTATAAATGGAAGGAAGAGTATACTTGATTTGTTTCAAACTTTACCAAGAGTCGTTGCCCATTTTGGAAAACCCCATTGCCCAATGGCTATGCTGCTTTTGGCATTTGCATCATCAATACAGCACACCTTAATCAATTTGTTAGTAGATGTCAGCTTCCCTTAGATTCCCCATGTAGATGCATTGACTGCTTCATTATTTTTCTGGTATGGCTGTATGTGAGCATATTGGCATATACATTATTTTATTATAAATTCTATTTTTTTCTTTGTGTTATAGTCAGGGCATTTTTTTTTGTTTTGTTTAAAAAGTTGTATGTATAAGTAGGTTATAATTTTATATGGATTTCATTTTAGGACTGTATAAGGACACTGAAAAATATTTGCTATAGAAAGGGGTGAGTCTAGCAGTTTGAGAACCACTGAGGTGGGAGACGTGAGTATTTGGAATCAGTAAAGAGCAGAGTTATTTTTGCAAGAAAACCTTAGAGTTATTGACTTTCTCTGAAGGGCTTATTGGCTATGAGGGCAATATTACTGAGCCTGATGTGAAAGAGTTATTAAATCTTTTAAGAGACTATATTCTGTGTGTTAGGCACAGAATCAAGATATCTGACCTAATTTACCCAAGGAGTAGGGCTTTTCAGGTGACCTCCTTTTTTTTTTTTAAAGTTAATTTTTGTCCTCTTGGCTGGACAAAGTTTTCCTTTTCATTTGAGGGAATGACCTTGGCAGGAAAAGAAGAAAAAAACTCTTTTGATTCAGGTTTATTTTTTTCCTCTTGGGAAAAATATCCGTTTGAAGGTAAAATAACTATGTGAGACATTTACATTGCAACTTAAAACGCTCCCTGTTACTAATTGTTATGAGAAGCCTGGCATCAGGGGGTCTTCAGGAAAAATGTCCCAATCTACTGAGTTTCTTGCACGACCATGTTCCTTATGTAACTCCAGGACTCTGCCTTTTTGTAGGAGGGATGTCTTCCCAACTATTATTAACAATATTATATGCCACTTAATCATATAAAATTGTTAATGAAAAGGTAAAAAACTATACTTTGAGTCCGAGGGAGTAAGTTCTTTGTTCTAGACACTCAGGGTGATGCCATGTAGGACGTCTATGATGATAATTAGGGAAAATTTTCCTCTCCTTCTTTTGGACCCTCTTTCTTCTGGAATCCTGCCCCCTCTTGCACTGCCTTCCTGCATGGGACAGTGCTTGTCCAGGGACTTGCGTTCGTCTGCTCCATCTCTGGTCTGGGTGATTGTTATTTGGAATGGAGAGAAGTTGGGTCAGAAAAGTGCCTCTGGATCTTCTTGGCAGGTATCTATCCAAGTGTAAGTCACTTAGTGTAATGATTCAGCGCCCAGTCTCTGGAACCAGTCAGCCAGGATTTCAGTTCTGGCTCTACGGTCAATAGTTGTCCGACTTAAATTCTCTGTCTCAGTTTCCTCATCTATAAAACAGGAATTATAATAATACCTAATCTGCAGGGTTGTTGTGATGATTAAATGTATTAATGTGTATAAATGGGAAGCAGGGAGGAAGAAAACCCACTCTACCACACTTACACATTTAAACGGAACAGTGTTCCTGGTTGGTGTTTTATTGCAGATTGGTGAACCTAAATGACTTCTTTGATCTTTTGGATGGTGGGTCTAGGGGAACAGCTGGATAAATGCGAAGTGGAAGGAGTCATCAGCTTGGGCTTTAGATTCAGGAGTGTCACTCTTCTGTTCAAAAGCCACTGAAGTGTCCCCATTTCATTAAGAGTAAAAACCAAAAACTTCACGATGCCTACAGGGTCTTGCCTCATCTGGACTCTTGTGACATCTCTGACCTTGTCATCAACTGCTTACTCTGCACTCCATCCAGCCAGACTGGCCTTCTTGCTCTACCTCTGACATGCCAGGTGTACCCCTACCTTAGGGCCTTTGCTCTAGTGAGCCCTGTGTCCAGAATGCTTTTCCCTTTGACATCAGCATGGCTCACTCCTGCACCTCTTTCAAGTCTTTACTCAAATCTCGCCTTCTCAATGGGGCCTGCCCTGATCACCCTATTTAATACTGAAACCTGCCTCTCACCTCTACCTGTGCACTTCCATTCCCTTTACTGAGCTCTACTTTTTCCTCATAATGCCATTGATCTTCTAATAAACCATGTAATTTACTTAGGTATTATATTTATCGTTTCTGATCTTTATCTACTAGAATAGCTACTTAAAAGGACAGGATATTGCTTTTTCACTCACATCCTTAGAGTCTTGAGTTCTTGGCACATAGGAGGTATGTACTCAATAAATATTTATGGAATGAATGTATGATTCACCCACTGAGGCTGAGGACATTGCTGATCTAATCACACCAGGGTTTTCCTAGCAAGAAAGAAGGGAGAATAGCTATTGAATGGGCAGTTAACAATATCTGATGTGGATTCAAAAATGCCCAGCTGCACATTGGGGAAAATTGGATTATGGACTAATTGAAGAGTATTTGAGTCTTTCTCCAAATTTGGTATGCAGATTAAACAGGAGCTACATTTTATTTCCTGAACTTGTTTTATTTTTAACAAGAAGAAAAGTAGTGTATTTTTATGGGTTGTATGAAGGAGTGGTAGCATTGAAATGGTTTTAGTCTTGCAGAGATGCCATATTACTAGGGATGGAGTGATATAGGAAATAATGTGTACAGACCCATGGTTCCTGGCACCAAGGAAACACTTAGGAAATATCTGAATTTTGCCTAGGGCTAGTCTTACCTTTAGAAGTAATCAGAGGGATATATAATAAAAGTGCATTCATATCAGAGAATCTCACTGTTGAAAAGGATTGGACTAATGTATATCCTCTTCAGGGCTCTTCACAGATGAGTAGAAAATGAATCAAGCAAAAAATCAGCACAAGTGAGCTAAAATCTGCCTTCTTTTAAATTTTACTCTTTGGCATTCCAGAACAAATCTATTCACTTTTATACCTGAGATCCTCTCAACTATTTGAAGACAGCAATTGTGTTTTCTTTTCCACAGGGTAAACATCCTCAGTTTCTTATCTAGCTTAGTTTTGCGGATCTTCACCATCCTGGCCACCCTGTTTCTGATGAAATGCAACTTTACAATGTAGTTTTACTTTATTTTGTTATTATTATTTTTTGAGAGAGCGAGCAAGGGGGAGGGGCAGAGGGAAAAGAAGAAAATTTTTTTAAAGATTTTTATTCATTAAAAAAATTTTTTTTATTATGTTATGTTATTCACCATACAGTACATCATTAGTTTTTGATGTAGTGTTCCATGATTCATCGTTTGCGTATAACACCCAGTGCTCCATGCAATATGTGCCCTCCTTAATACCCATCACTGGCCTATCCCAATCCTCCAACCCCTTCCCCTCCCCTCTGAAACCCTCAGTTTGTTTCCCAGAGTCCATAGTCTCTTTTATTTATCAGAGAGACAGAGAGAGACAGAGAGAGAGAGAGAGGGAGAGGGAGAGAACTAATACAAGCAGGGGGAGTGGCAGGCAGAGGGAGAAGCAGACTCCCTGCTGAGCAGAGAGCCGGATGTGGGACTTGATCCCAGGACCCTGGGATCATGACCTGAGCCAAAGGCAGATGCTTAACTGAGTGAGGCATCCAGGTGCCCCTACAATGTAGTAAAAGCCAGTGGCTGGGGCACCTGGGTGGCTCAGTCGTTTAGTGTCTGCCTTTGGCTCAGGTCATGAGCCGGATGTGGGACTTGATCCCAGGACCCTGGGATCATGACCTGAGCCAAAGGCAGATGCTTAACTGAGTGAGGCATCCAGGTGCCCCTACAATGTAGTAAAAGTCAGTGGCTGGGGCACCTGGGTGGCTCAGTCATTTAGTGTCTGCCTTTGGCTCAGGTCATGATCCCAGGGTCCAGGGATCAAGCCCTGCATGGGGATCCCTGCTCAGTGGGAAGCCTGCTTTTCCCTCTCCTGGTCCCCCTGCTGGTGTTCCCGCTTTTGCTGTGTCTCTCTCTGTTTAGTAAATAAATAAAATCTTAAAAAAAAAAAAAAAAAAGTCAATGGCCAGGGGCACCTGGGTGGCTCCGTCCGTTACGCATCTGCCTTTGGCTCAGATCATGATCCCAGTGTCCTGGGATTGAGCCCCACATGGGGGGGGGGGCGGTCTCTGCTCAGCAGGGAGTCCGCTTCTCTAGCTCCCCCTGCTTATGCTCACTTGCTCTCTCTCTCTATCAAATAAATAAATAAAATCTTGAAAAAGTCCGTGGCCAAAATGAATTCATAGTGCTCCTAATCAAGTCTGATAAAATGAAGTGCAAAAAGATAACTTACGAAAATGAATAAATACATAAACAAACATATTAGGTAAGTAATTAAGGGGAGGGGAGATATTGATTAACAACTAAAAGGTCAGAGGTAGGTCTTCCTCTAGGTAGAGCTGGAGATCCAGGTGTTCATCTATCATTTGAGCTCTGTATTCATTGTTAGCTCTTTTTTTCTTTGTGTTTTCTTCCCTACCTGGAAGAGTCTCCACATATTTCTTCTTAGAAGCTCCATGCTTACATCTTACCAAATTAGCAACTCCTCTCAGTGGTAAGGATAGAATTCTGGAGAAAAAACAACACTTACAGGAAGAGAAAGACACATTGCCAATCTTCCAGAATGTAAATTCTGTCGTTAAGTAAACGATTTATGACTTGCTAAGTTGGCTTTTAGTGACGCCTCTTTTGAATGCATTCACAATGCTGCTTTACTTTGTATCTTCCAGAATTCTTCCTGAAATTGATGTCAGACTCATGATTTGAAAGTTGTAGAACTATTCTTTTCAAATTTGGGAAATTAATATCTCAGTTTCCTATCTTTTATCTTTTGATCCTTTTCTAGTTCACACTGATTTTTCAGAGTTACAATATTTCAACATTTATTGACTACCACACAGTAGTACTTTCTTCATTCCTATTTATAAGTTCTTGGCTTCTGAGACAGGAATTCATTTAGTTTAAAAACTTGAATTCCTTTAAATCAACCAGTTAAATCGTACTTCTTATAATCTGCCCACCTGCCTTTACTTTCTAGTTCTGCATTAAAGAGCTTTTTAGTTTGGTTCCTCGGTTTTAAGAAACAGAGTCAGTCAGGTTAACTCCAGATTATGGAGAAGCTTACATGTAGCAGAGGAAGAAAAGGAGATCATAAGAACAGGGAAGTGGATTTCGTGGAAGCTTTTGTCTGTGGGCAGGTCCTAAGCAGCAGCATTTCTAGGGTCTTCTATTAACCATCACATCAATTTTTGACTCTGTAAATTGAGACTGTGACTTCCTGACTTGCTCTGTTTTTCTTGGTGTGTCTTTTTGTTTGTTTGTTTTTTTAACAGCTTTATTGAAGTATGACTTCTTCTCTGCCTCCCCCTACCCTTGTCCCCATGTGTTCTCTGTCACTGTAGATTCGTTTGTGTTTCGTAGACTTTTATATAAATGGAATCATAGTATGCCCTTTTTTTTATGACTGACTACTATCACTCAGGATACTTGTTTTGGAGATTCATCCATATTATTTTGTGTATCAGTAGTTCATTCTTTTTTATTGCTGAGTGGCATTCCACTGCATGGTTGTTTTACATTTTGTTTATTCACCTGTTGATGTACATGTGGGTTTCAGATTTTGGCCATGACTAATAACGGTTTTATGAACACTTTGTATATATGAACACAGGCTTTTATTTCTCTTGGATAAATAGGTAGGAATGGAATGGCTGGATCATGTGGTAGGTATACATTTAACTTTTCAGGAAATTGCCAAACTGTTGCCAGAGTTGTATAATTTCACATTCTCACCAGCAGTATATAAGAGTTCCAGTTACTTTACATTCTCTCCATCTCTTGCTGTGGTCAGTCTTTTGATTTTTCGTTGTTCTAGCATAGTGGCATTTCATTGTCATTTAATTTGCATTTCTTTAATGACTAATGATGTTGAACATACCATGTCCTTATTTGCCATTAATATATCTTCTTTGGTGAAGTGCTTATTAAAATCTTTTGTCCATATTTTCTTAGATTATTTCCTTATTATTAAGTTTCAAGAATTCTTTATATATCCTAGTTACAAGACCTTTATCAGACATGTGATTTGCAAAGATTTTCTCTCAGTTTTCTTTTTGATCTGTGAGTTACTTGAAGAATGTTACTTAGTTTTCAAATATTTGGGGGTTTTCCAGTTATCTTTTATTAATTTATAATTTATTTCCTTTGTGATCAGAGAACGTACTTTGTATGACTTGAATACTTTTACATTTACTGTGGCTTGTTTTAAGACCCAGAATACGGACCATATCTCAAAACCTTGCACTTGAAGTATTTTCTGCTATTGGGTGGGGTGTTCTATAAATGTCAATTAGGACACATTGGCTGACAGTTGTTTTAGTTTCTTAGGGCTACCTTTAACAAACTGCCACAAAGTAAGTGGCTTAAACCAACAGAATTGTATTCCTTTAGAGTTCTGGGGGCTAGAAGTCAGAAATGATGTTAGCAGGGCTGTGTTCCCTTTGAAGACTCCTGGGGGAGGATCTTTCCTTGCCTCTTTTTAGCTTCTGGTGGCTGTTGGCAGTGCTCGGTGTTTCTTGCTTCGAAGTTGAATCACTGCAGTCTCTGCTGTCATTATCACATGGTGTTCTCCCTGTTTGTGTCCAAATTTCCCTGCTCTTACAAGGACACCAATCATTGGATTAAGATCCATCAGTCCCCACCCCCCAAATCCAGTCCAACCTTATCTTAACTTGTTTACATCTGTAAAGACCTTATTTCCAAATAAGATCACATTCACAGGTACCATGGGTTATGGCCTGAACATATCTTTTTGGTGGATACAATTCAACCACAACGATAATGTTAAGTCTTCCATAATGTTATTGATTTTTCTGTCTACTTTCTTTATCAATTATTGAGAGAGGGATATTGGAATCTTTGACTATATTTGTGGATTTGTTTATTTCTCCTTGCAGGTCTATTGGTTTTGTTTCATGAATTGTGTTACCTTGTTAGGTGCCCAAGCTTTTATGATTGTTATATCCTTTGAGAGACTGAACCATTTATCATTATGAAATGACACTCTTTGTCCCTGGTAGTATTTTTTGTTCTGAATTCTACTTCATTTGATGTTAATACAGCCAGTGATACTTTCTTCTGATTAGTGTTAACATTGTGTATTTTGTCTCATCCTTTTACTTTTAACTTATCTATGTCTTTATGTTCAAAGTGAGTTTCTAGTAGGCAGCATATAATTGGGTCTTATGTTTTTAATTTAATCTTCAAGTTTACTTATTTTTTTCTTTTGGAATGTATAATCTGCTATTAATCTCATCCAGTGTATTTTTCTTCTCAGACATTGTAGTTTTCATCTCTAGAGTTTAATTTGCATCTTCAAAAAAATATATCTTCCATATCTTTAAGTTTTCAACATATGGTATATAGTTATAAGAACTTTTAAAATGTATTTGTCTACTAATTTTATTATATGTGTCAATTCTATATCAGTTTTGATTATTTTTTCTCCTTTTCATGGCTATATTTTCTTTTTTTTTTTTTTTAAAGATTTTATTTATTTATTTGACAGAGATAGAGACAGCCAGCGAGAGAGGGAACACAAGCAGGGGGAGTGGGAGAGGAAGAAGCAGGCTCATAGTGGAAGAGCCTGATGTGGGGCTCGATCCCATAACGCCGGGATCACGCCCTGAGCCGCAGGCAGACGCTTAACCGCTGTGCCACCCAAGCGCCCCTCATGGCTATATTTTCTTACTTTATTTTGCATACCAGGTAATTATTGATTGGATGCCAAACATTGAGTTTTTTTTTTTTAAGTTTTTATTTATTTTTTTGACAAGGAGAGACAGCCAGCAAGAGAGGGAACACAAGCAGGGGGAGTGGGAGAGGAAGAAGCAGGCTCCCAGAGGAGGAGCCTGATGCGGGGCTCGATCCCAGAACACCGGGATCACGCCCTGAGCCGAAGGCAGATACTTAACAACTGAGCCACCCAGGCGCCCCCCCCAAACATTGAGTTTTAACTTCTTGGATGTGAGATATTTTTGATTCCTGTAAATATTCTTTTTTTTTTTTTTAAGAGATTTTATTTATTTATTTGACAGAGAGAGAGAGCATAAGGAGGGGGAGTGGCAGACAGAGGGAGAGGGAGAAGCAGACTCCCTGCTGAGCAGGGAGCCCGATGCGGGGCTCAATCCCAGGACCCTGGGATCATGACCTGAGCCAAAGGCAGACACTTAACCGACTGAGCCACCCAGGCGCCCCTCCTGTAAATATTCTTGAACTTTGTTCTGTTTTTCTGTTTGTTCTGCAGTTATGTTTCTTGGAAATACTTTGATCCTTGTGGGTCTTGCTTTTAATTTTTGTTAGATAGGAAGAGAGCAGAGTTCAGTCTAGGGCTACACTTTTCCCACTACTGAGGCAAGACCCTTCTGAGTGCTCTACCTGATGCCCTATGAATTATGAAGTGTTTTTTTTTTTTTTTTTTTTGCTTTTAAGTGTGGCTGGTGGAAAGAGGCACTATTCCTGGACAGGTGCAAGCACCAGGTATTGTTACTGTGATGACTAATTTTATGTGTCAACTTGGCTGGGCCTTGGTGCTCAGATGTTTGGTCAAAGATTATTATGAATGTTTCCGTGAAGTTGGATTTTAAATGAGATTAACATTTCAATTAGTAGACTTTCAGTAAAGCAAATTATCCTCCATAATGTGGATGAGCCTCACCTAGTCAGTTGAAGGCCTTGATAAAACAAAGACTGACTTCTGGAACAAGGATTCTGCCAGAAGATTTCCTTGGGACTCAAACTGCAACTCTTCCCTAGTTCTCCAGCTTGCTGGCCTACCCTGAAGATTTTAGATTTACCAAGCTTCTACAGCTGCATGAGTCAATTCCTTAAAATAAATCTCTCACTTTATATATTCATGTCCTATTGGTTCTGTTTCTTTGGAGTACCCTAACAATTACCTCTTTTCTAGTGTGTCTTTTTTCAGGTTAAGTAGTTTCCTCACACACATGCTCTGATCAGTACTCAGCTAAATATTTGAGGAGAACTCTCTTTAGATGTCCAGAATTATCAGTCTGTTTAGCTCTCTTTCTCTGGTACTATCTTTTGTGAGGTCTTGCTGACTTGGCCTGCCTCTGCTCCCAGCTCTGTCTCATCACCTCATGGAGTCCTCCAGGCTTCACTTGGGTTTCCCATCCCTGAGTTTCTAGAAATGCTCTTGAGGCATGAAGCTGGAGCAGTTGTTGGGCTCACCTTGTTTCCCATCTTTTAGGGGTCAGTATCCCTCATTGCCTGATGTCCAGTATCTTGAAAACCATTGTTTAATATTATTTGTCTGGGTTTTGGTTGTTTCAGATGGGAGGGTAAATCTGGTCCTGTTACTTCATCTTGACCAGAAGTTAAAGTTTTTAGTTGTATCTTCCTGGATCTTCTTCTCTTACTGATCTGGCTTCCTTTCTTTCTGTGCTAGATGTATATTTACTCAT
Source organism: Ursus maritimus (assembly GCF_017311325.1). Lineage (NCBI taxonomy): Eukaryota > Metazoa > Chordata > Mammalia > Carnivora > Ursidae > Ursus > Ursus maritimus. The sequence goes on along the minus strand of NW_024423564.1, from coordinate 39,987,103 downwards.
TGCTTTGGCTTATTTGTTTCAGTTTCCTTGAAGCTATGATTTACTAATCCTTCCTCTTGTCTTTCTGTATGCATCTTTTTAGCTTCGGTTTTTGCAGATAGTTTACAGATGAGCTACTTTGGTGTTAAATGCCCTGACTGAACTACCGGACATTGTTGAACAGGTTCTGTGATGCAAAACAAGACTAACTGTGATTGCACCATCTGCAATGTCATGCTGGAGAATTTATCTCAGAAGAGCTATTAGACATGACAGGCCCTATGCAGAACAAAGCCCATTTTTATTTTATAGAAAGAAAACAGTAGACAAATAATTCAATTTACCTTTGTCACATCTTATGCCTTCCTACCATACTAGAGTGTAAGCCCCTTGTGAACAGAGACAGTGTCTCATTATCACTGCATTTTCATCATCTATTGTAATGCCTGTTACTTAATATCTATTCTCATATCTATGGAATGAATGAACGTATACTCTCTGTCCCCAAGAGGTCCCATTACTGTTTCTCCTGCCATGAACAAAGCTCAACAAAGTCCTTCTTGTTGTCCTCAGCTATTCTTATAATTATATGCCATTCTTGTTTTTCATGACTGTTTATACTATAAATTTCACCTTGGAAGATGGTTATTTTGGGACTGCTCCACCACCTAAAAGAAACTAAGGGTTAGGGCATTTAGAGGGAGATTTTTAAGAAGACTTTAGCTCTGAAGCACTTATCCAAAGTGTGCTGGACTGTGTCTTTGCAGAACTGTCAAATTGTTGTGATCCTCCTGTCCTTGTAGAGTGCTATTCTCTGCTGATTTGTAGTTTCTTTCTTTTTTTTCCCTCCAGAAATGAATGTCTGTCTTTCTTTCTCTTTCTTTCTTTCTTTCTTTCTTTCTTTCTTTCTTTCTTTCTTTCTTTCTTTCTTTCTTTCTTTCTTTCTTTCTTTCGTAGTTTCTAAGTGATAGGCTTGTGGGTTTCCATCTCCACCTAACAAATTGTGACAACAATGTGTGGGATAAACCATGGCCTAAATTTGTTCTTAGTAGACATGAATAGCTTCTGATTCTAAACCCCTCAGGCACAGCCTAAAAGAGAATTAAAATAATGCTTTGACAAGTAAGAACTGTGGGCATTACATTCAAAATAACACCAGCATTTTTCACAGAACTAGAATAAGCAATCCTAAAATTTGTATGGAACCAGAAAAGATCCTAAATAGCCTAAGTGATGTTGAAAAAGAAAAGCAAACCAGGAGGCATCACAATCCCAGACTTCAAGCAGTATTGCAAAGCTGTAATCATCAAGACAGTATGGTACTGGCACAAAAACAGAAACAAAGATCAATAGAACAGAACAGAGAATCCAGAAATGGGCCCTCAACTCTGTGGTCAACTAATCTTTGACAAAGCAGGGAAAGATAGCCAATGGAAAAAGACATTCTCTTCAACAAATGGTGTTGGGAAAATTGGACAGCGACATGCAGAAGAATGAATTGGACCACGTTTTTGTGCCATACACGAAAATAAATTCAAAATGGATGAAAGACATAAACGTAAGACAGGAAACCATCAGAATCCTAGAGGAGAACACAGGCAGCAACCTCTTTGACCTTGGCTGCAGCAACTTCTTACTAACACGTCTCTGGAGGCAAGGGAAACAAAAGCAAAAATGAACTATGGGGACCTCATCAAGATAAAAAGCTGCATAATGAAGGTAACAGTCAACAAAACTAAAAGGTAACTGACGGAATGGGAGAAGATATTTGGAACTGGAGTATCAGATAAAGGGCTAGTATCCAGAATCTTTAAAGAACTCATCAAAATCAACACCCAAAAAATAAATAATACAGTTAAGAAATGGGCAGAAGACATGAACAGACATTTCTTCAAAGAAGACACACAAATGGCTAACAGACACATCAAAAAATGTTCAACATCACTCATCATCAGGGAAATACAAATCAAAACCACAAACTACAATGAGATATCACCTCACACCTGTCAGAATGGCTAAGATTAACAACTCAGGAAACAACAGATGTTGGCAAGAATGTGGAGAAAGGGGAACCCTCTTGCACTGTTGGTGGGAATGCAAATTGGTGCAGCCACTCTGGAAAACAGTATGGAGGTTTCTCAAAAAGTTAAAAATAGAACTGCCCTATGACCTAGCAATTGCACTACTAAGGTATTTATCCAAAGGATACAAAAATGCTGATTCAAAGGGGCACCTGCACCCCAATTTTTATGGCAGCACTATCAATAATAGCCAAATTATGGAAAGAGCCCAAATGTTCATCGATTGATGAATGGATAACGATGTGTTTATATATACAATGGGATGTTACTCAGCCATCAAAAAGAATGAAATCTTGCCATATGCGACAATATGGATGGAACTACAGTATATTATGCTAAGCAAAATAAGTCAGAGAAAGACAAATATCATATGATTTCACACATATGTGGAATTTAAGAAACAAAACAGATGAACCTAGTGGAAGGGAAGGAAAAATAAAATGAGATAAAAACAGAGAGGGAGGCAGGGGCGCCTTCGTGGCTCAGTCAGTTAAGCCTCCAACTCTTGGTTTAAGCTCAGATCATAATCTCAGGGTCAGAGGTCAAGCCCTGAGTCTGGCTCCATGCTCAACATGGAACCTGCTTGGGATTCTTTCCCCCTTCCTCTCCCTCCACCTCTGCTCCTCCGTCTGCATGCACACGTGTGCACTTCTCTCTCTCTGTCTCTGTCTCTCTCAAAATAAATAGATAAATAAGATCTTAAAGAAAAACAGGGAGGCAAACCATGAGAGATTCTTTTTTTTTTTTTTTTAGAGATTTTATTTATTTATTTGACAGAGCTAGAGACAGCCAGCGAGAGAGGGAACACAAGCAAGGGGAGTGGGAGAGGAAGAAGCAGGCTCCCAGCAGAGGAGCCTGATGTGGGGCTCGATCCCAGAACGCCGGGATCACGCCCTGAGCTGAAGGCAGACGCTTAACTGCTGTGCCACCCAGGCGCCCCACCATGAGAGATTCTTAACTATAGAGAACAAACTGAGGGATACTGAGGGGGCTTGGGGTAAATGGGTGATGGGTATTAAGGAGGGCACTTGTGATGAGCAATGGGTATTATATGTAAGTGATGAATCATTAAATTCTCCTGAAACCTATACTATACTGTATGTTAACTAACTTGAATTTAAATTAAAAAAGAAAGAAACAGGGAAAAAAATGACTCTGTGGAATCCATTATTCAAATCCAGAGAGTGGGATATTTTACAAACTGATCTCATTTCCTCAAAAAGTCAATGGCATGGGGAGAAACAAAGAAAGAAAGACTGAAAAGACTTAAGGGACATAACTGCCTAATGAAATGAATAGAATCTTTTCAAATCCTGGTTTTTAATAATAAAAAAATACATTTTTAGATTTTCAGAGGAATTTGAATATAGCCTAGGTATTGGTCACTGTCAATAAATTATGGTTAATTTTTGTTATGTGAAAAAAAAAACTGGGCATTGAGTAATGTTATCCATTTAAATGTTTTCTTAGCATTCATACTCTTGACCCAAATTAACTCCTATTATTTGTAAAGCACTAAGCACGCAGTCTGGTACAGAATGAGTCTCCAGTAGATGTTAGTTATCATTGTTGTTGTCAAAGTATTTTCCTTTTTCATCTTTCTTTTCTAGGTTTGTCTGTATCGTAGTTCCTTGATACCACATTATATGCACATGAAAAGATCTGCGAAAAAACAGTTGACTTGCGCTTTTTGTTTCATGCATTGAGTTTCCATATGATGTTTTCTAGTGTGAAGGCTAGTGTCACTATTGCTATAGTTAGTATTGCAGCCCCTTCTCTTACACATTTTGTACCATCTCCATCCCAAACTATTCTTCTCTCTTTTGTTTGTCTCAACATGGTCAATCGGTTGCTGTAGCTTCCTTAGGTGCTTATAGCCCATCTCAACTGAGAATTAGAAGGTGGAAGGAAAGAAGCCATTATTTTGTAGCAGGCATACAGTCATTAGCAGTTGGCAGGTGTGAGTTTTGCTCATGGTGGTTGAATATTGTCCTGGGATTATTGGTGATTACTCTCAGCAGCAACAGCAACTTTCTGAAGTTTGCCTCTTTTGTTGCTGCAGGTGTCTGAACTCCCTGCACTTGGAGATGTCCAGACTTGACATTCTTGATTTTTGATCCCCAGCTTTCCAACAGTAGTAAAAACCTCTATTACCCTATATTATACTTTTTCTTACTCAAAAATCTAGTGTGGCTTCTGTTTTTATGACTAAATTCTTCATGACAAAGGATAGTAAAAATCCCCAGCATTTTTTTCCTTTCCTTTCCTTTCCTTTCCTTTCCTTTCCTTTCCTTTCCTTTCCTTTCCTTTCTTCTTCTCTTCTCTTTTCTTTTCTTTTCCTTTCTTTTCCTTCCTTCCTTCCTTCCTTCCTTCCTTCCTTCCTTCCTTCCTTCCTTCCTTCCGTAGGCTCCACACCCAGCATGGAGTCCAACATGGGGCTTGAACTCATGACCATGAGATCAAGACCTGAGCCGAGATCAAGAGTTGGATGCTCAATTGACTGAGCCTCCCAGGTGCTGCCCCCCCTTTTTCCTGCATTTTGAAAGCAATTTTAATAGTCCTGGATATGTTGCAGTCATTGGGATATTTACTACTTTGACAACTAGGAGGGTCTAGGTTGACAGCCCCTGGTTATGCTGGACTGTGATGAAGGACAAAGTATTTCATTTATGTTCAGGGTTACATAGGTTTGAGATATAAAGTATTCAACCTGAGCTTTGGGACCTACTCACTCAGGGATAGGTCCTTCCTCTTTCTTTCTCCACAAAATTTAATTCCAACTGTAGGGAACGTTTATTTTTTGAGAATGGTTAATCCTCACACTGTCTTTCCACATAAACAGAGATTATGGAAAATTTTTTGGCTAATACAGTATGCTGAAGGTGAGGAAAAAGCATTTCACTCTGAAAAATGGAAATATAATATAAATTAAAATAATTTAAGTTAAAAAATGGAGCTAGTCTTAAAAAAATGGAAATCTTCAGGGCAAGAAATGTAGAGGAAATGCAAAGCTAGAGTGGCAAGGGGGTACATAGTGAAGCTGAAGAACATGGGGGTGGTAGATCCAGATTAAGTCATTTTGGGCAAGGGTCTGGAGTTTTAACACTCATACAGAGTCAGGAGATGAGGTCTCAGGACTGTACAAGATAGGGAACTGGAACTGAGACCACTGCATGGAGCCAGAACTGTGCCCAACCCATTGAATGGGGACTAGACAAATGGGGCTCACCAGCCCAGGAAAGCTGGGAGTAGCATCCTGATTTATCATTCTTGTGGGTGCCAAGTTGAAAAATTAACATATACACTGATTTAAAAACTGAATTTCAGCAGAGACAAATGGGAAATTGTTTTCTAGAGATGACCAGAAATCATACATGGGACTCCCACAGAAACAACCCTGTTGAAGATAAAAGAAATGGCAAATCCCACAAGGAAAGGAATCACCCATGAGGGGAGCCAGCAGATACAACTAATAAGAGAATTAATGCTACAAGAATTGGAGTTAATAGAATTATCTAAAATAGACTTTATACTTAATATATTTAACATTTTTAAGCAGAAGAAACAAGGAACAAAGCTGATAGAAGAACAAGAGAATATGAAAAATGAGCTGGGAGATTAGAAAAAGAACTAAGTAGAACTTTTGGAAATATGACACATTGGAATGAAAACTTAATAGGTTAAATAGTAGGTTAGACATAGTTGAATATAACAGTAATTTGGAAGATAGATTTGAGAAAATCACTCAATATAGCATACAGAGAGGAAATCTGAGAGAAATTAGACTGAAAATTTCCTATATATATCTAATAAGATCAAGAAGAACAGAATAGAGAAAATGAGAAAGAGGCAAAATGTGAAAAGAAGTTGCTAATAATTTTTAGAATTGAAAAAAGAATGAATTTTCAGATTAAAGGAGACTATCAGTCTTGATCAAGATAAATAAAGACAAATTTCTATCTGGAAGCATTGTGGAGCACCTGTACATCAAGGACAGAGAAAAATCTTAAAGGCTTCCAGAGAGAAGAAACAGAGTACGTATTAAAGACAATTAGACTGAGAGTGATTTCTAATCAGCATTAATAGATTAAAGAAGGAAGTGGAATGTCATCTTTAAACTACTAGTGGAAGATAACTTAATCGATGCCAACCTAAGATTCTATATATTCAGTTGAAATGTAAACTGACAGATTGCTGGAGTACCTGTCTCAAAAACTTGATCCATAAATTAAATTAAAGCATTTTAATTTCATGGTTTCATCTGGAGATTTGTTAAGCTAAAGAGTACCAACAAGAGGTAGATGGCTTTTTAATGGCTTTTGTTTCTTATTCATTTGTAAGCCCCAGGGAATAGGATGAAAGTAAGAGGATGACAGGGAGAATTCTTTACAATAACTCAAGTTGCTGTCTTTATTGTGGACACAGAGAGGAACAGATTATATGCATGGGAAAACCAATAGACATCTTTTGTCTAGATTTGGGGTATATTTACTCTGACACTTAGTATTTGTCATTGAGAGGTAAATATTTATGTTTTTGAGCCAGTAATTAACCACGGGATGATCAGGAAATATGAGAAGGCACAACTGCCTCTCACAGTGGTGGGAAGACTCCCCAAAGCCAGGCATGAGCTGCCAAAACCTACCCTGAATGGCTGTAAAGTAGTCCCCAGTGATGATATTCTAGTTTGAATAACTCAGATTTAGGGAAATATTCTGTTGAGTGATTATCTTACAGTTTACTCAGAGCTGGGGTGGACAGAGAACTGGAGGATGTCTCCTAGAACAAGACCGATTTGGGGGGGGTGCATTTTCTCTTATTGTTTAGCTATTTGCACAACATCACTGTTCTTAATGGGGTTGGGTGGGTGGGGGCATTGTGATTATTGAAACTCCTCGTTCTGTGTCTTGGGGGGAGCCTGGGAGGAGTCATGCTTTTTCAGGAGTTGGTGGAATGGGACATTCTGGAATGGGCATTTTGTGGAAGGATAAGAGGGAACAGAGCAGGGAGGACCCCATATAAATACAACTGCTAGAGTATGATCTTAAAAAGATGGTGAGAACAAGATCAGTTCTTAATGGGGAGAGGGTGAGGTCATCCAAAAGGAGTTGGAGAGTCCCAGTCTGGGAGGTTTGTTGAAGACAAGGGAGCAAGATTAGAAACTAGGATGTGACCAATGGGACAGCACTGTGAAGAGTTTTAACTTTTATGCTTTACCTTTAGATTTTAATGGCAGTCTTATTTACCATATGGTTAAAAACATTTGTCTTCCACATTATAATTTCCTTTGGCTATAGCTAACCTGTTAATAAAGTCGAATATCAGTACAGTGGAGAATCCAGTGATAGGGCCATAAAAGGATATATGGCCTGCCCCACAGTCAGTCATCTCTGTTCTGAGACCCACTGAAAGGGGTCTAGAAGGCCTGGGATCCAGCAGTGGTCCATGCTAGGCTTAAGCAGAGTGGGGGAGCACCTGATATGTAGCAGGAGTGGTTGCTAAGTGGATGGCTTGGCTCACAGGTGGAAGAAAGTGGCTCTGAAAGGCCATTAAACTCTTAGAATGATATATATTTTTTTTATTTCAAAAAAAGTAAAAAAAAAAAAAAAAACCCACAAATACCCAACAGCTGACAACAAAAAGCGCCTTACAGTCTTACCACCTTAACATAATTTTTCTTGTATTTGCATATTATCTTCCACTTCTGGACCACTTGTGTCTGTTTTCCTAACAAGATGTAATCATATTGTTCATGCCATTTTGCCTTTTAGGTGAACCTGGGTTTGAAATTTTAGGTTTATCAGTTAGGAACAGTATAGCACTGGACAAAATATGTAACCTCTTTGAGCCTCTGTTTCCTTTTTTTAAAACGGGAGTAATAGATCACACAAAAATATTTTAACTAGGGGCTAATTGCTGGGGGAAGGAGAGTAAACAAATGCAAGCCCTGTCTCATGGGCTTACAGCCTTGTTAAAGGTAGAGACAGGAACTGACTCGTACAACTGTAAAGAGGGCTCTGGAGTAGAGGTTCGTGGTCCTCCTCGGGTAGGCATCACAGGGATTTGACCGAGTTCGTTGACCAGGGAACCTTCCCTGAGGTAGTGAAGTTTGAACTGAAATCTGGAGGACAGGAGGAATTAGACAAAGAGGTGAAGAAGAATGTACTGGTCGAGGGAACAGCATAGGTGAAGGGCCTATGTGGGAGGGAGCAGGCAGTGTCTGGGTGAGTCTGAAGCCACCGTGCTTGGACAGTAGGGAGAGTGGGTGTAAGAAGCAGACTGGCATGGTACGGTAGGGCCAGAAAGAGCAGAGCCTGGCGAGAACCTCCTGGCTATGGGAAGTGGATTGAGGGGCCAGTGTGGAGGTAGGTAGGCCAGCAGGGAGCACCTGCAGTACTCCCCAGCCAGAAGAGGAGGTGCCATGGTGGAAATGGTAGAGACGGAGAAGAGTGAATGGATTCAAGAGATATTTAGGAAGCAAAACCTCAGGAGTTGGTGGTGGATTGATTAGAGAGGATGAAGGGTAGCAGTTCAATGAAATCCTCTTGTGACAGAATCAGATGGTTCTAAAATGGCAGACATGGTTGTACAACCTAAACAATAAATAGTTTCCTTTGAAGAAGGTGGCTTTGGAAAAGAATGAATCGAACATGTATGGGCATTACGTTTTCTGATATCCTGCAAAAATAATTTTAAAAACATGTCAGTCGGGTGCCTGGGTGGCTCAGCTAGTTAAGCGTCTGCCTTCGGCTCAGGTCATGATCCCAGGGTCCTGGGATGGAGTCCCATGTCAGGCTGCCTGCCTCTCCCCCCACTTGTGCGCGCGCGCGCTCTCTCTCTAACAGATAAAATCTTAAAAACACATCAAGCCATAGCTTCAGAATATGTAAAGTACTGCTTTAAAAAGTCACATATGGATTCAAGTCAGTTATTATCAGAATTATTAAGGTTTTAGCAAATGGTAATTTATATGGGTGGAAATATGAAGTAAGACTTCTGAAAATATTTGATTTAAATAAAACCACCTTAGTTGGTGCAGGACTGGAAGGGATCACTTGTTTAGAGCCAGTCACTATGTAATGGAAAAGGTGTATTTGGGGATAGTGTTTTTGTCATAGAGGACTCACTTGATGGGAGACATAGGGATATTATGTATTTTGATTAACTTAGCAAATATTTTTGGGGGGTTTAGGTATAACTTTATTCACCTGATACAACTGCACTTGGCGTGAAGTAATTCCAACACGGACCAAGAGATTTACTGAAAAGATAAAATGTAGTGTAATTTTCTTTACAAAATGATTCACAACGTCCTTGAAAATACCAAGTTCTCCAGCTGCCCTTAAAATAGGCAATTTATGAAGACAAATATTTTACACACATTTCAGGAACATTCTGTAATGTAAGCCTCATGGCTCCAGATACCATCAGTAAGCCAATGACTCCTACATTGAAATCTCTATCCCAAATGATTCCCCTTAATTTGACACGTGGATATCCGCTTCTTGGCAAATATTTTCTCGTTCCTACTAGAAGCTGCTGCTGGACACTATGCAGATCTTGGATAAACAGTGGTGAACAACATAGCAAGGTTCCTATCCTCATGGCGTTAGTGTAGGAGAGTCTTAAGTAATCTCACACAGGAACGTATCTTTCTGAAGAGTGGCCGGTGCTTGGAAGGGAGATGGGTAGGGCAAGACAGGATAGTGCAGGAGATGGCTTCACGTTCAGTGGTACAGGAAAGGCCTTGCCAAGAAGGTAACACTCTTAGGCTGCGACCCGGAGAATGAGGAGGCAGCCTAGTGAGGAATCTGTTGGGGAAACTGAGGCAGATGGAGTAGAAGAGCCGGCACATTTGAGGGACCAAAGGAAGGTCAGTGCGACTGGAATGCTTGAGTAAGTGGATTTGTGGGCTTTTTTAAAAAAAATGCTGGTAATAAATCAAGGCAGTCAGATAGTGGGGGAAGTGATATTGGGGAGAGGAGGCAAATCCGAGGTGACTTGAGACTACATTAGGGAGCCCGGATTTATATATTAAAACTCTGGGTCTTTCTAAAACATCATTTTTTCCCCTCTCATGTAAACTTTGTACTGCTATCTGTCACTTGATCAAGGAAATAGTTAAATACTTTAGGTAAGTATTTGAAGATTATCTGAAAGTGAAAATGCTTTCTCTGATTAATCTTGCTCAGTCATCTGATTGTAGGAGAACATTCTGTGTTGCACGGTTATTTGCGTGCTGGTCACTTCTGGCCTGGGTTATTTAATACTCCCGACTAATGAGACAGTTTGTGTGCTTGAAAAAGCAGGGTGGGAAAAGCGATTACAATTTTATAATTAACTTAGTTCTTACGTAGTGTTCTTTTGTTCATATAGTAGTAGGTTTTAAAAAGAATCAGGGGTTCTTATTTATGAAGGCCAGTCTGATTTTCCTAATTATTTTAAATCTTACCATGATTCATTAACATGTTGTACCATCATTAATCTAATTCATCAAGAGTTAGAGTGTTTTGCATTGCTACGCCTATCTTAACTGTCATCAAATTCCTTTGACCAAAGGATTTTCCCCCTTATTTACCAAGTCTTACTCTTTTCTTAGTCTTAGTGTCTTCTGTTTTGAAGATATGTTTTTCATTGTTTCAAGAGTATTAGGTATACATGGTAAAGCCCAGTTTTTATGACCTCTGAATTATGGCTTAGCGGTATAGTGGAAACAGACATGGGTGGACAGACATGGGTTTGATGTAGAAGGGGAGCCCCACAAATACATTACAGTGTGGAAAATGCTGTTATCATGATGCTAAGCAGGAAAAGGGTGCAGGATCTGAGATTTTGAAGGGGAGAGGACCATTCCTTATTTCTGGGAGAGAGCTGGGAGACAAAACATTTCAGAAACACACACCTGAGCCAAGAAAGAAATCAGTAGCTTAACAATTAGTAATAAGAATAGGAGGGTAAATTATGGGTCAAGTAGTGAAGAATAGGCTCTGAATTGCTGTGTGTCTGGTCCTTGAAGGAGCTATGCGAGGAGCCAAGCAAGCAAGGCAATGAAATAAGTTCTGATAGTACTTGTAGGATGCTCCCTGGAGGGTCCAACACTGCTCAGAGAACAGAGAGACTGCCTGATCCACCAGGGGACTGAAACCTTGACCTTGTTTTCATCAGCTTGAAGTAGAAATAGTTTAAATGGGTATGTAACTTCTGTTGGACGTAGTCTAGAGCTGGATAAGATTTACCTACAGACTAATAAAAATTTCTGCTGATTTTATGGGATGAGAGAAATGTCAGTGAACTGTTTACTTTTTTTTTTTTTAAAGATTTTATTTATTTATTTGACAGAGATAGAGACAGCCAGTGAGAGAGGGAACACAAGCAGGGGGAGTGGGAGAGGAAGAAGCAGGCTCATAGCAGAGGAGCCTGATGCGGGGCTCGATCCCACAACACCGGGATCACGCCCTGAGCCGAAGGCAGACGCTTAACCGCTGTACCACCCAGGCGTCCCTGAACTGTTTACTTTTTACCCTGGAAATTTAGGGGGCTGCTGTGTTTGGGGACATTTTTGAAAACTGGCTAAGTATTCTAAATCTTAAATGGAAATCTCACCAAAGACTGACTCTTTCTTTCTTTCTTTCTTTCTTTCTTTCTTTCTTTCTTTCTTTCTTTCTTTCTTTCTTTCTTTCTTTCTTTCTTTTCTTCTTTCTTTTTGGTGGTAGTAGTTGGGGGCTCAGAAGCTGTATAAATTGGTTTATTTTGTTGTCTGGCAATGTCTGGCTGTACAGATGTAGCATGAATGTGCCTCCAGATATTGATGTATATATAGGATGGTATATAGCTCATCTGTGGGAGCCAGGAGATCTGTCATTTGTTCAGGTCTGGTTATTGTAATTCCATTTATCTCCTTTTCTTTAAAATGCACTCTCAGGAGATCCATCTCTGTGATTATCTGGGGGAAGATGCAGCTGAGAGAGTAATGCTGGAGAGGCTAGATGTATTTGCCATCTTTCTCTGCAGCCAGCGTTTGTCAGGTCGATTTCCTAATAAGGATTCACTTGAGAATAAGCAGTAACACGGCCTTGCATTTACATTATGATTACAGTATAACCATGTTCCAAAATTTTCTTGGGTATCATAATTCTGGGCAAGTGAGGATTTATATAGTAAAGACTTTAGTTCTTATTACAGTTTATTACTATAGTTCCTGTCGTTCCCCATTCCTACAGTTCATATACATAAGTAAGTCCATAAGAATCTGGAAATTATTTGCACAGTGAGGCAGAAGGCACTCATTGGTTAAATTATTAAAATCTATGAATATAATTTAAAAATCATGAGGGTATTTAAAAGTCAGCATTTGAGTGTATTTTTCCTTTCTGATCGTTGCATAGAGCACTCTGTTATCTGGCTTGTTGCTTGAAGACACTGTGTTTCAGGGTGATTTGTTACACAGCAGTAGATCACTGAAACAGTGGATCAAATAGCACCTGGTTCGTGAAGGGCAGCTGGAATCTTGCAGAAGCATTTAGTCTCAGCTGGGCCCAGTAGCAAGCTAGGAGTGGTTTCTTAAAAGGTGAGTAGTTTATCAGCAGTGGAGGACCCTAGGGGTCTTTGCTGTGATTCTTTTATTAGGGTTTTCCAGAGACTCCATAACATGTCTTTGTTTACCATAGACACTTGGTGTTCCCCTGCATTTACTGATCATGAGCAACGAAGGGAAGTGTGGAATACATCAAAGCTAGGACCTCCTGCAAGGCCCTTTTTTTCCTTTTAATCTAAGTATACTCACCATGCTATATGTTATATTCCCAGTACTTATTTATTTTATAACTGGAAGTTTGTACCTTTTGAGTCCTTTTACCCATTTTGCACACAACGTGTGCACTCCAGCAGGAGCTGAGGGAGGGGCAGAAAGAGTGGGAGAGAGAGGGAGAAGCAGACTCCCTCTGGAGCAGGGAGCCTGGCAGGGCTCATTTTCAGGACCTGAGCCAAAGTTGGATGCCTAATCAACTGAACCACCCAGGCACCCCTTCATTCCTTCACATCTTTATCCATGCTTGTTGTTGCCATGCATTAAATTCATTTATTTATTTTAAAAGATTTTGTTTATTTATTTGAGAGAGAGAGAGAGAGAGAGCACAAGCAGGGGGGAGGGGCAGAGGGAGAAGAAGACTCCCTGCTGAGCAGGGAGCCGCACTTGGGGCTTGATCCCAGGACCCCGAGATCATGACCTGAGCCGAAACCAAGAGTCGGCCGCTTAGCCAACTGAACCACCCATGCGCCCCTTGCCATGCCTTTTAATGTTTACCAATTTATTGGCTATAAAATAAGATATCATTGTGATGTTAATGCATTTTGCTGATTGCTAATGAGTTTGAACATCTTTTTACATATTTATAATTTTTGTTTTCTCTCTTGAGACATTTGTGAATTTTACCCATTTTTCTATTGGTTTATCTTTCTTACAGCTTTTTTTGATGTTATTTATGCATTTTGGGTAGAATCCTCATTTGCTTGCTTTCCTTTGGCTAGAAAGAATAAAATGGTGAGCGTATAGTGAAGAAGATTCTCTTGTTAAGGGGTCTCCTGGGTATTTTCCTGGCGGCTATTTTCCCTCTCCATTTAGTTATTTCCTCATTGAAGAAATTGGTGAACTTTTCGCAGGACTTGGTGACCTCGCCTTTTGTCCTATGGATTGCTTGAGGAGTGTGGGTGGGCTCTGGATGGGGGTGGGGGGAGCATGCAGGGGGAGGAGACATACCTCCATTCCTGGAATCTTCTATTTCTCTTTGTCTAGTTCCTATGTCAAATGCTGCCTTGAAGCTATGTTCTCTCCTTTGAGTGCTGCTGGTTTTTAACATGTATCTGGTGTTCATTTTGTTAGGTTTGAAGTGTGGGCAGGGGTCTGCGTTCTTGCTTTTTTCTACCATTTTACCATGGAAGTCTCAGACAACTTTTTAAGGCCTTGATGTTCATCTTAAACTGGTTTCCTTAGGTTGGAGAGAAGGTATTGGAGAGAAGAGATTATTTTTACCCTTGCCTCTGTGTTTCCCTAGGATGGCCTTGCTTATTGATGCAAAACTCGGCTAGAAGATGGTGGTGGTGGAAGTGGGCATCACATGCCACAAACTAGACTGTGTAAAATGAAACTTCTCCCTCCCCCCATACTCAAAAATTTCTAGCATGAGCCAGAAATCTTTTTTCTTTTTTTAAAGATTTAGTTATTTATTTAATACAGAGAGAAAGATAGAGAGGGAGAGAGAGAACAAGCAGGCAGAGCAGCAGGCAGAGGCAGAGGGAGCAGACTCCCTGCTGAGCAGAGAGCTCCAGGTGCAACTCAATCCCAGGATCCTGGGATCATGACCTGAGTCGAAGGCAGACGCTTAACCAACTGAGCCACCCAGGCACCCCCTGAGCCAGAAATCTTAATCCAGCCATTTAGAAATAAACTCAGACACTTTTGGCATTTTTCTTATACCTTTCAGGTTTTAACTCAGTCAAATATAGGACTTGCAACACCTCCCTCCAGAGCTTTTTTTTGCCTCTAACACTGCTGCTAAACTTGGCTTGGGGAGAGGTGCAAGTGCCTTTGCAAATAAGTGCGAGATTTCTGTGCCTCAGCCAAATGTGTTCAGCTTTTTGTTGCTGTCTCTTGAGAAAGTGCTTGTCTTGCTGAGCCTTCAGTGTCCCCATCCATGCTGGCATCCACAGACTTGTTACCCTTTACCCATCCAGTCCTTCGCCTCAGGTCCAATCCTGCATCCTCTCATTCCTGGCTGCGTGAATTAGTTTTCTATTGCTGCATAACAAATGACCATAGACCTAATGGTATAAGATAACAGTCGCATGTTCTCTCAAAATTTCTATGGGTCGGATGTCTGGGCACAGTTTACCTGGGCCTGCTGCTCGGCATCTTACACGGCTGAAATCAAAAGGTTGGCCAGGTTGTGTTCTCACCTGGAGGTTCTGGGGAAGCATCTACTTCTAAGCTCACACACGCTGTTGGCTGTTGTATGACTGAGGTCCTCATTTTCTTGCTAGCTGTCAGCCAAGAGCCAAGGGCTCTCAGCTTCTAGAGAGTGGTCCCTTAGGTGCTTGCCATGTGGCCCTCTCAAAAGGCCCTCCTCACTACATGGCTCTTTGCTTGCTGAAGGCCAAGAGAAGACTCTCTTTCATTTCCAATCTCTCCCTATAAGGAAGGGCCTTTAAAGGGCTCACCTAGTTAGGTCAGCCCACCCAAGATAATCTCCCGCTTGATTAACTCCAAGTCAGCTGATTAGGCACCTTAATTACATCCTCAAACTCTCCTAACCCTTGCCATATAAGATCACCTAATCATAGTTGTAAAGTCTTGTCATATTCACATGTGCTACCCATACTCAAGGAGAAGAAGCATACAGGGCAGACACAGGAGTGGGAATCTTGAGAATCTATCAGAAGTCTCAGAATCTTCAGACTCTCAGACTATACCAGGGCACTAGTTCTCTCTGTCTGCTGACGTCTGTGTCTGTCTTGGAGTCTGGGTCATGGAATGTTAGATGCTCTGCTGTGTCACTCATGGGCTGGGAGGAACCTCAGGGCTCTTTCCAGCCTTGTCATGCAGTCTACCATTCTCCTCTATAGCCACTGGCCTGCAAGGCACAGAGCTTCTCACTAAGCTCTGTTTCAGGTCCTGTTCCAAGTCCTGGCTGAGGTGGGCAAAGAATAGGATTCTCATATCATTTCTAATTCTTTTCCTTTTTAATCAAACCCTTGCCATCCCCCTCCAAACCACAAAAGTTTTATTTGCTCTCCTCATTGGTGGTTGGGGGAGGGATAGAAGAGAAGACTGGTTAAGTACTCTTCCAGATCTATTGCATATGGCAAGACCTCAGCTCAATAAGCTTTAAAGCTAAAAATTAGCTTCTTTTGTTCCTATTTGCATTTCATCTATGGTCTAGCTTTCAGGCAGCAGAGGCCAGGGTTAGTTTAAAGAGGGGTGGGAACTACAGGATAAACAAAAGGATTACAGGGCTATCTCATGGCTCCCCTTCCCCTATTTATGGGTTGATACTTCATATATAACCTGCCACATTAATTTCCAAAACAGTCTTGGTTTTCTGAATCATCCTGAGAATTGGATTAGTTCCATGTTAATTTTTATGCCTCATCTACTGTATTCTTTATCTATGAACATTTTCCTGCCTTCTCTGAGCAGGTAGAAACCCCAGAGAAGGGCAAATTGAAACAGTTCTAGAAATTAGCAAAATGTTAATTAAGTTTCCCCTTGCTGAGGGAAAAGCTGAACTTGGCAGTGTTTCAGGGAGAATAAAGGATTCATGCTTATACTAATTAAGAGTGTTACTCAAGTGAAATAATTGGAAGTCAATGCAAACCCAAAGCTTAGTAAACAAAGAGTGGTGCTGAGTTGGAATAAAAGTAAATGGGTAAAATGATGTGTCCAAAAAGCAGTTGGTATTTCTCACCAGAATAATTATGTTAGGATAATTTTACACACAGCTACTAACCACCATTACCCTCCATCCCCAACCCTCAATACCCAGGCTCTATTGTCATGTAAACAATCTGCTAATCTTGCAGCATTAATGCAACTCAAGGAAAAATCTCAAAGGAGAACATAGTGACCTTGGTTGGCCTGTTTCCTTAACCAGATGGGGGACATCGTTTGGCTGCTAATTCCCCAGGCAGAGCTTCAGGGGGCACTGCTCCTCTCACCTGCCCATTTTCAGTCTTCCTTACTGCTTTCTTCATGTTCTTTCATCTCATCTCCACAGGAATAGGTTTATCTTGGGCAAAGTCATCTCATTTCCACACAGATCATTTCTGAGTGGTTGTTTCCTCCTGATTTTTACTTTTCGTTTCCTCCTGATTTTTACTTATTTTTTTCTTTTGAATTTATCTTTGCTTTACCCAGATAGTATGACCTTTTTGATGAAGAGCAGATTTTTATCTTTGTATCCCCAGCATCTAACATGAACACCGGGAACATAGTGGCTGCTCATTTTGTTGATAATATGAGCACATCAATGAAATATTTATCTACTTATCTATCTCCCCATTGCATAGTACCAAACACACTGCCTGGCACATAGTAGGTTCTCAAGCAAAGTTTATTGAGTAAATGAATAACAACCAGGGGCTTACTGATATATCTCAGCATATTGCAAAAGAATAATAAGCTCTGAATAGAATTGAGAATATACTACCACAGAAGTAGGTAACGAAAGGTTGCCAAGTTGGTCTTCCAACAATTCCTGGGAAATGGGGCAAGAGGACTGAAATGCCATGAGGGATAATTTTTAAGAGACCATAGGTGAGTATTCTTGCTATGCAAACTTTACAAAGTCAAGCACATTTCTGATTTGAAGCAGAGAACAACACATCCTCTCTTTCCTTGAGATGAAATACAAACTTTAAATGCTCTCTTGAAAATCATTATGAAATCCTTTCAAGCAAATAGCCTCAGGGAGTTGAAATCTGAGCTGATGTCTGAGTCAGACAGCTGGAATAATTTTCATTAGCAGAACTACTTGTGCCACTGCTGATTTGGTAAATACCTCAGAGCACATCACATTTATTCCCCCAGTGGATGACCTTAATTTGCTTCAGCCAAGATGAACAAAGAAATGATGAAGAACAGAGCCTGTTTCTTTCTCAGTGATATGTTCAGGTCTGAAAATCTGATGAGATGATGATCTGTTTATTTCTATCTGTGTTTCCCTCAACATTTTCCAAGCTCTTTACTCTTTCCTCCATCTTTGCCCACAGTTTTTTAATACATTTTAATTATCTGGATATAGTCATTTTTCCTGTCATGTTAACCTTATAGAATTGGATTTCCTATTTCTATATTAACTGAGGTGATAATTAAAACAAAGCAACAACAACAAAAAACCAAAAAAAAAAAAAAAAAACCCTAAGGTGATAATTAGTTTGATCCCAGATATGTCATATTTTTTTCTTGTTAATCCAGACGTCCAAACTGATAACAACATATCCAAATTTGAGCAACGTCTCAATTTCTTTGAGGTAGTGTTATGTATTGGGAAGATCATAGGTTTTAGAATCAGACATATCTGTTTGACTCCTGACTTTGTTACTTACTCCAAGATGTGTGACCTTCAGTATATTTCTTAATACCTCCTGGTTGGAAAAATGTGGAAAAAACCCAACTACATCATAGGAATTGCTTGAGATTTAATTAAATTAAAAGACCTCCTTAGTAAATGATATTTTTTCCCCCAAGCAAGCACTTTAACTAACATTGGAGTTTAATGTTGATTCTCTAATCTTACTTTTAAAGAGCCTTGCTAATGACTAGTCTTAGCATCAGGAAATGCAGCAATAATTAGCAATAAGACATTAAGATTTTGTGACATTTAAAAATAATACTTTGGTGATACAGCTCTATTCTCTGCAAATTGAATAGTTGAAAAGAAAGAGATGATCCATATTTAATACAGTATTTTATTTTACTGATGAGGAAAGTGTAACTGAACAAGGAGTTGATTGAGTTGGCGAAGATCACACAGACAGTTAAGTCCGATTAGATTCATGGATTTCCAGTTGAGGGCTACTATGCTTCATCCAGTGATTTCTCACTACTATCCTCCTCCTGTTTGTATCATCTCCATCCTACTTCAGAACCTCATTACTTCTCACCAAGACTAGATCAAGAGCATCTTACTTGACACCTCTGTCTCCAAGGTGCTGTTCTCTCCAACCCATCCTCTTTGGTATGGTCAGATTAATCAGATTGTTACATTCTCCTGCTCAGATACCTCTACTGGTTCTCCATTGTCTATTAAGTCATTTCTAAACTCATTAGCCTGGCACTCAATGTCTTTCACAATATGGCCTCACATTCATACATTTATTTGACAAGTGGTATTGTGTGCCTACTATAAGCCAGGTCTAGGTTCTGGGAATATAACAGTGAACTAAACATAATCTGTGCCCTCTCCGAGTTTATATTCTAGTTCAGTGGTTCTCAAAGTGTAGTAGGGGGTCTGGAGGAGCTCTGAGACGCACTCAAGGTATCTGCAAAGTGAAAATTACTTTCATAATAATACTGAGACGTTATTTGTCATTTTGACTCTCATTTTTTTATGTGTATATAGGGAGGTTTCCCAGGGCTACCTGATGTGTGGTATCACAGCAGACTGAATGTGGATTGAATGTGGAAGCAGATGTGGGAATCTAGGTGTCTTTTATTAGACCAGAAATTAAGGAGGATTGAAAAAATATAAAGCAATGCTATTCTTTTAATGATTTTGTTTGAAAACTTTTTTTCCATAAAAATATTATTTATAGTAACATGTAATGGGTTTATTTTTGTTATTTTAAAATGCATTAATAAATATTTTAAAGTTTATCAATTAAAATTCTTTTTTTTCAAAATCAGCTTTATTGAAGTATAATTGATATATAAAATACTGCATATGTTTAGTGTATATAATTTGATGAATTTGGATATATGCACATATCCATGAAACCATTGCCACAGTCAAGGTAATAAACATATTCATCACCTCTAAAAGTTTCCTCATGCCCCCCTTCCCCTGTTTTTGTGGTAAGAACAATTAACATGAAATTTATTCTCTTTACAGAAGTTATAAGTGCAACAATACAGTGTTCTTAACTATAGGCATTATGTTGTACGGCAGATCTCTAGAAATTATTCATCTTGTATAACGAAAACTTTCTACCAGTTTTAATACAGCAGGTATTTATAGATGTATCCTATATAAACTAAAGCTCTTTGGGGCCCTTAGTACTTTTTTAAAGAGATTTATTTATTTATTTGAGAGAGAGAGAGTGAGCTGGGGGAGAGGAAGGGAAAGAAAGAGAATCTCAATCAGACTCCCTGCTGAGCATGAAGCCCAATGCAGGCTCAATCTCATGACCCATGAGATTATGACCTGAGCCAAAATCAAGAGTCAGACACTTAACGGACTGAACCACCCAGGCACCCTGGCCCTTAGTAATTTTTAAGAATGTAAAGTGGTCCCAGGGGCACCTGGGTGGCGCAGTCGTGAAGTGTCTGCCTTCAGCTAAGGGAGTGATCCTGGTGTTCTGGGATCGACACCCACATCAGGCTCCTCCGCTGGGAGACTGCTTCTTCCTCTCCCACTCCCCCTGCTTGTGTTCCCTCTCTCGCTGGCTGTCTCTCTCTGTCAAATAAATAAATAAATAAAAATCTTAAAAAAAAAAAAAAAAAAGAATGTAACGTGGTCCTGAGACCAAAATGTTTGAGAACTGCAATTTTAGTTATTCTAGAAAATAAACAGCATATAATCAGTGTAATAGAGCATCGGATAATAACAAAGGATGTGAAAAAAAAATGCAGCTGGGGAAGAAAATAGATCAATTGGATGATCAGTAAGGATCACGATCTATGACCTGTGCTCTGGTTAAACGGAATCACCTAACCTTCCCTGCATACAGTCCATGCTTTTCTACTTCCATGCTTTGTAATGCTGTTTCTTCTGCCTGTTTTGTCTTTTTTCCCATTTTCATTTCTTAAATACCAATTCTTCTTTCAGGGCCCAACTGAAATGTCACCTGAGCCATGATTCCTTCCCTCATTTTCTAACAGAAGTGATTTGTCTCCCTTTTATTGTTCCTAGCCTCGATGATAATATTTTGATCTTACAACACTCATAATTTTATGTTTTGTACAAATTTATAGTTATATATATACCACTCATACCCTTCTCAAGTTTATGAAAATTCTTAAAGTTGGGGACTGTTTCTTACTTACCTGAGTACAAACCTTCTTTGTACCAGTGAGGCTTAGGTTCAGAAATAACAGAAAACCTCCAAATAATAGTGGTTTCATCAAGATGGAAGTGTATTGTTTCTCATGTAAGTCAGGCAGTGAGCAGTCCAGGGCTCAAGTGAGTCTTGCTATAAAAGTCTTTAGGGCTGGTAATTCCTTCCAGCTTACTGCTCAAGTATCCTGACTGTGGTCCTCAGCCTTCAGACAGCAGCATCTTTGTTTCAGTACGAAGAAAGGAGAGGCAAAGATAAAGGGGCTAACAGTATGCATCAGCTCTCTGTTAATGAAGCTTCCTGGAAGCTGCTAAGGTGACTCTTCTATTTATACCCCATTGGTAGAACTTAGTTACATGTGCATACCTAACTGCAAAGGAGGCTGGGAAATGTAGTCTTTTTTTTTTTTTTAAAGATTTATTTATTTATTTGTGAGAGAGTGCACGTGCACAGTTGCAAGCGTTGGGGGAGGGGCAGAGGGAGAGAGACAGAGAGGATCTCAAGCAGACTCCCTGCTGAGTGTAGAGCCCAAGGCAGGGCTTGATCTCACTACCCTGAGATCATGGCCTGGGTCGGTTGCTCAATCTACTGAGCCACCTAGGTGTCCCAAGTCTGGGAAATTTAGTCTTTTTTTTTTTTTTTTTAAAGATTTTATTTATTTATTTGACAGAGAGAGACGCAGTGAGAGAGGGGACACAAGCAGGGGGAGTAGGAGAGGGAGAAGCAGGCTTCCCGCTGAGCAAGGAGACCATGCAGAGCTTGATCCCAGAACGCTGGAATTATGACCTGAGCCGAAGGCAGACGCTTAATGACTGAGCTACCCAGGCGCCCCTGGGAAATGTAGTCTTTATTTTTAGTGGTCTTGTGCTCAGCTGTGGATAAAGGCGAGCATAAATATTGGGGGCAACTCTCAGTGTCTCTTACACTCACTTCTCAGAGTTCTACCATGGGCACTAGTTCTGGTTAAAGGCTTAAAATTAACTAGCAGGTAAGTAATACCAAGCTTCAGTTTCAGAATTATTTGTTGGATAATGAATACGGGGGAGGAGGTATTAGAAATGATTAAGGAACTCTATAGTCTCTCTTTTCAAACTGAATTATGGCAGTGTTCACCAGTTGCTCAATTGCTACCATTAGGCTAGGAAGTCTTTTTTAGAACTACCACTTTGTTGTTATCACCATTTCACCTTCTGCTTACCCTTCCCAACAGTGATAAAGACTTCACTCAAACCTTTCTTGCCAGAAGTGTCCCCAAGCTTTCCTGTGTCTTGTGATACCCTGGCCTCAGGTCTTCCCTGTAGACTTCTCACAGGGGAAAAATACTGCCTAGAGGGTGCCTGGGTGGCTCATTTTGTTAAGTGTCTGCCTTCAGCTCAGGTCATGATCCCAGGGTCCTGGGATTGAGTCTCACATTGGATTCCCTACTCAGCGGAGCATCTGCTTCTCCCTCTCCCCCCCCCCACTTGTGAGATCTCAATCTCTCTCTCTCTCTTGTAAATAAATAAAATCAAGAAAGAAAGAAAGAAAGAAAGAAAGAAAGAAAGAAAGAAAGAAAGGAAGGAAGAAAGAAAGAAAGAAAGAAAGAGAAAGAAAGAAAGAAAGAAAGAAAAGGAAAGGAAAGAAAAAAAAAATACCTCCTAGAGAAAAAACTCCCGGTGGCTTGCTCCAGTTATTAGGTTAGTATGCATATTTGTTCCACATTTATAATTTCAAAGTACTAAAAATTTTAGAGCATTGAACCTATGCTCTATATTTGCTTTCCAGTTTTTTCTCACTGCATGCATATCTTCGTAAATAATAAATCCTACCTTTAAGTTTTGAACCTGGATCTTTATTTCCACAGAATATTTCACTGGGTGCTACAGAAGCATCCTCCGACCACCTCTATCGCACACCTTCACACACATAATATTTACATCTGGTTCTTAACACTTTCAGGAAGCACTCACTCCTCCACAAAGAAAAGTCTGAGATTTCTACACAATTGAACTTGTATTTATAATAGTCCATCTGGTTTATCGTCATTGTCTATAAATATAGAAACTTGCAGTTTTAGGATTAACCAGGTGTTAATTCTTTGAAAAAGTTGAAATTAAAAAAAGAGAACTTGTTAGAGATGGCATTTGCTGTGTTTGTTTTTACTTAATTTTTCTTTCTTTTTTTTTAAAAAAATATTTTATTTGTTTTTTTTGACAGAGAGAGAGTGCACACGCCTGAGTGAGCACAAGCAGGGGGAGGGGCAGATGCAGAGGGAGAAGCAGGCTCCCCACTGAGCAAGGGTCCTAACGTGGGACTTGATCCCAGGAGATCATGACCTGAGCCGAAGGCAGACGCTCAACTGACTGAGCCACCCAGGCATCCCCTAATTTTTCATTTGTGCATGTCTTATTCTCTTTGAACTATATACTTCTTGAGGACTATGCTGTTCCTGAAATAGCAGTTACAACGTGAAACAGAGTTGCCATTAGCTGACAAAAATTAAGACGATGATGAAATGGGATTTGCTTTGTCATAGAATGAAATTTTCACAAATAAGTGAATACTATAGAGGAAGCTTTCATCATCTATCCATTTATCTCACAAATATTTATTGAGGGCCAACCACAGTGCCAGCACTATGGTAGATACAGAGGAGAGCTATATTGATATGGTCTCTGTCCTTATGGTAGCTACAGCCTAGAAGAGAAAGACGGACAAAGAGGTAGTAACCGTAAAATATGATGAATGCTTGTTAGAGAAGCCCAGATTGGAAGTACTCAACGTGAGGGGGAATATTAACTTAGTTGTAGTCTTTATGGAGTTTTCACATACAAATAACTTCTTTGAGCCTCACAAAATCCTCTGCCTTTGTGAGGAATTATTCTTCTCATTTACAGATGAGGAATTAGTCTCAGAAATTAGCAAGACCCAATTTCCCGTAGGCCCAGACTTGGGCTAGTGACTCTAAACCCAATGTTCTCATCACTGTCCCACACAGCAGCTAGAGTGCCAAGGGGTGTGACATCGGTGGCTGTGCTGTGTCTGCTCCCAGTCTTTTTGCCCTCACCCCAAGCTTTCAACCCCCATTGGCATCAATTAATTAATCATTGTCATCCATCGCAGCTGCCTGGGAGCCATGTGGGTGTTCTGGCCAGCGTGGCCCTAAGTGCTCTTTAACGAGGCCTGGTAATCTAGTGTTCATTCTGGGAGCAGCCCCTGCAATTAGGAAAGGGGCCAGGGGATCTTTCAAGCAGACAGAAACTACAGAAACTCAGCCAAAAAGCCTTATTAGGATGAGCCATCACGCAGCAGTATGCTCAGTGGTCTGTTTTCCTGTCCTATTAAGTAGAAGTCAGTTGCTTCAAAGAGAAAATAACATTGAAATGTCCAAGTTCATTTTATTTTATGTTTAGTACTATTGAGTTGGACAGAATAATGAACACTGCTGTTGGGCATTTTCCTTTATCGTTCTGAATACCCAACTGAATAGCCAACCATTCCCTGATTCTTCCAGAAAACCTTCTTTCTTATGAATTTTTGAACCTGTTGGAAATTTCCAAGTGATAATAGAGTCTCTCAGGGAGTAGTGTGCCTTATTAATAACCCTGGTAAAATTGAAGAGGCGGTGATAATTATTTCCTTGATTTGTGGTATAGTGGAAAGACCACGGACCTGGGGTCAATCTGAATTATCTCAACTCTTTCACTTTCTAGCTGTGTCAATTTGGGAAAGTTTCTGGACTTCCTTGTGCCTCAGTTTCTTCAAAGGATGGTTGTGAGGGTTAGAAGAAAAATGTGTTATGTAGCTAGTACAGTTTCTGGGACATAACTGGTCCCCAATAAATGGGAAATATTATTATGATGGTTAAAACTCCCTCTTTTCCCCCTGAGAACTCAGTGCAAACTCTAGCATCTCTTCTAAACCTGACCTTTCTGGCAATACTATTTCCTCAGGACCTTTACCTTTATTATAAATTTATTTCTTTTTTATTTGTTGAGGTATAATTGACATAGAATTATATTGTTTCAGGTATACAACATAGTAATTCAACATTTGTGTATATTGCAAAATAGTCACCCCAATGTAAGTGAAATAATGTGGTATTTGTCTCTCTCTGTCTGATTTATTTCACTTAGCATAATAGCCTCAGAGTCAATCCAGGTTGTTGCAAATGGCAACACTGTATTCTTTTTTTATGGCTGAGTAACATTCCATTGTGTGTGTGTATATATATATCTTTATCTATTCATCCATAAATGGATACTTAAGTTGTTTCCATATCTTGGCTATTGTAAATAATGCTGCAACGAACATGGTGTGCATATATCTTTTCGAATTACTGTTTTTATTTTCCTCAGATACCCAGAAGTGGAATTGCTGAACTGTATGGTAGTTCTATTTTTAATTTTTTGAGGAAACTATACTGTTTTCCATAGTGGTTGCACCAAATTACATTCTCACCAACAGTGCACAGGAGTTCCATTTTATCCACATCCTCACCAACACTTGTTAGTTCTTGTCCTTTTGATAACAGCCATTCTGACAGGTGTAAGGTGATATCTCATTGTGGTTTTGATTTGTATTTCCCTGATGAATAGTGGTGTTAAGCATATTTTCATGTGCATGTTGGCCATCTGTATATCTTCTCTGGAAAAATGTCTAGTCAGATCTCCTGCCCATTATAAATTGGATTTTTTTTCTTTGTGATTTAGTTGTATGAGTTCTTTATAGATTTTGGATATTTTCTTCTTATCAGATACAGATATATGATCAGCAAATATATTCTATCCAGTAGGTTTCCTTCTTGTTTTGTTGATGGTTGCCTTTGCTTTTCAGAAGCTTAGTTTGATGTAGTCCCACTGTTTATTTTTTCTTATGTTTTTCTTGCCTTTGGACTCAGATCCAAAAAAACCTCAAGCCCCCAAAACCCAGAATGTTGCTAAGATTGATGTCAAGAAACTTAGAGCCAAAAACATCTAAGATGTCCCAGTATGTAGGCAGTGCCTGGTGATGGGGACTTTGGGGATTATACTATACAAAAGTCAAAGCAGACAGTCATGCATAGTAGGTCCTCTGCTGTCTAAATTCCACTTCCTTTGTAGGAAACTTAGGGAATTAGCGCAATCCTTGAAGAATTACTGGGTCCACAGCTATAGTGGTTGGGTGAGATACAGTATGCATGATTATAAAACATAAATGAACATGTGGATCTTAGGACAGTGCTTCTCAAACTCTCTGTACCATCTGTCTCAAAATCGTCTGGAGGACTTATAATACATACAGATAACTTAACTAGAGTATCTGGGGGATGGATCCTGGGGATGTCCATTTTAAATTGGATACCCAGAGGATCTTGTATTAAGGTTAAAGAAGAGCGGATAATTCATATTAGATGCCAGATTGAGAGCCATATCAGAGAGACCTGATATAAAGGATCACTGACCCTGTGAAGAAGTTGCCTTTTCCTTACTCATCGAAGAGTGGCTTGCAGAAAGGCTGGTTACACTGAAAAGAAATCCAGGAACAAGGCTTTTGTCCTGGCAGTAGGACTGCAAGATCTCAGTCTGGAAAGAGAGTTGAGGTTTTTGGAATAAGAATAAAGGCAAAAAGAATCCCAAGGACAAGAAATTAAACAGAGAGACTGGGGATTGGACAATATACGATAGAGGATTTGCAACAGGGTTGCCTGTTATCCTTCCACCCTCCCCAGCTAGACTGTGGTCTCCCTGAGGGTTGGGTTCATAACTTCTTTATCTACATTTCTTTCTTACTTAATACTGGGCTAGCACAAAGTATGCTTTCAAATATTTACTAAAGAACAAATAAATAAATGCAAGTTTAGATTAGTGGCAAGGGTGGTTGATGCTAAGCTCTCAAATATGGACTCCAGGTACCTGAAGATCTCTTGGCTCAGTTCACACTTGGTCCTGGGAGTTGAGTTTGGGGCTGCATGTGTAGTTTTGACTTTGAATAGAGGGATTAACCAGCTTAACTCCAGACATAGACTGAACCTACAGTTAGGATAGTTTAGGACATATTCTGGAAGAAAGTGTGATTTGATTCTGCTTTGAAGGTAAGATAGACATTAGATGATTCACTTCAGTGTAACTCAACAAACATTAATTGGATATCTACTCCATGCAATGGCTTAACAACACAATGGTGAATAAAATAGAGTCCTTGCTCTGGAGGAGACCAACAGGTAAAAGAAGAATGACCCAAATATAACGTTATAGGGGATGTTGAAAGAGAAATTATGTAGGGAATTTGAGAGGAGAGAGAATCTTTCCCTGGGACTTAACAACTGGTCAGGCTGTGCTCTACAGTCAAGACAGTGAAGGGCTTTTCAAGTGGAGAAAACAGCCAGAACAGAGGTGGGAAGGAATGAAAATGAAGGTATCTTGGGAAGTGGTGTCAGGGCTCTGGTGGGTGAGAGCACAGAGCAGATCATGGGTGGTGGGTTCTGGACCTCGTGGGTCATATTAACAAGGCAAGGTTTTTTCTGGAAACATTTGGATTTGTCAAAGTGTTTTTTAAGGGGTGGGATCACACAATTCAACTTCTATTTAGAAGCTGAATGTGGACTGCATGGTCTGGGGGAGGCAGAGAGGCTGGAGCAATCTGGGCAGGGCAGCAGAGTGAGCAAAAGTTTAATGAAATGAATTACCACTGAGGTACTAATGGTAAATAATGGTTTAAGACAAGTACCCTCTGAGTGAGCTGCTCGCCTTTGAATAGGCTCTCCACACCAGAGGTGTGATGACTACAACAGACTTACCAGGCTCTAGGAGGGCACTTTGCTTGTCTGTTGTTTAGTCTCCCCACTCCCACAGCTGGTTCTTGCTACCTGGCCTGCCCTGAAAATGAAAAGCAGTTCTGTGATCTGAAGGAGAGTTCACCAGCTCCAGGGCATAGGTTGCTCTGTGATTTTTAACAATTGACCAGCGTGAGCTCTTTCTCTTTACCTTAAAGAATTCCTCCTCATGTCAAAGCCATTACAAATGAACATTATCTGGCAGGTCTCAAACCACGCTGATTTTTGAGAACAGAGCCAGCAACTTGTCTTTTCTTCAAATGGTATTTGGTCTTAGGACCTGGATTTACAAGCCCAATTGCTATGTTATTATATGGATTTTTTTTTTTAATTTGGAATGCTTCAAAAAAAATAAATATGGAACACGTCACGAACTTGTGTGTCATGGTTGTGCCGAGGCCCTGTTAATCTCTGTATCGTTCCAATTTTAGTATATGTGTCACTGCATTGAGGACTGGATTCTTTTTACCAGCGTCCTAGTGTCACATTTTCTCAGCTCTGAGTTCTTGTTTTTGGGTCAATAAATGTGTTAGAAAGTTGTGTGGGTTAAAACAAAATTAAAAAGTGATTAAAATTGTTCTCTTTTTCCATACTTTCATTCTTTCCTACCTACCCCGTCTTCACAAACCAAACAAACATACTCTCTCTTCAAATAAGCTCTGTGTTTAGATAATTACAGAAATGACACATCGTATGGTCTGATTTTGCCCAGATTGTGTAGTAGTGACATACGAGAAGGACTGTTGGATCAAAAATAAAAACACCTGGGTTATTATGTTCCTTTCAATGGCATTAACTAGATGTATAACCTGGGGAAGTTTGCTACACTTTTCCCAGCCTCAACTGCTATAATATGAGGGAGATAGATTGTATTCTCCCTCTATAATTCTTTCTAATTCTAAGAATTAGGGTTTCTATAAGCTACATAGGAGTGATGACATATCTTGAGTGCTGCTTTGGAAAAGTTGATTCACCTGTGTAATGCACATTTGTTGATTGCTTCTTTGGTATCTATTTTTTCATTTCTACAACAGTCTTCATTTTTTTGCCTCTGGGGATATGTTTACTTTGCTTAGTTCTGCAGCCAGCATGGAATGGACACCATTTCTGGCTCCAGAGGTGAATCCTGACTGGCTTAAACCAACAAGTATATAGCATTCCCTGAGTGAGGTGGTTCCAGGTTGGGCAACTAGCTAAATGCAGGCCACCGAGAGGGGCAAAAATTCTTTTCACTGGGGGCTTCCAGGAACGAGCTTCCTTTTTCTTTTGTGAGAGGTGATGAAGAGCTTCTCTTCCACTGGTGTTGTGAAGAAGCGAGATCTAGAATAACTGCTATCATGAGGGAAGCTGAGCAGAGCCCAGAGAATCCCAAAGGAGCCAGAGCCCAGTGACTATATGAAGCTCTGGGTCAAACCATACCTGCAACAGTATCTGACCTTTAAAAAGCTTGCGAGCCAATGAAGTCATGAAGTTTAAGACAGTTCGACTTGGTTTCTCTGTTGCCATCAACTCAAAGATTCATAACTTTTTTCCTTAAGGTTTCACTAAATAAATTTCTGATTACTAATTTTTTACCCCTGAAATAAAGAAAAAACTTGCTTATTTCTGCCTTTTTTCCTTTTTACAGGCAACTCCTATATCATCAAATACAAAATGTCGAAAACAACAAAAATTTTAGAGTCAATGCGAGGTACACAGAAATAGCTTTATAAATGCTTATTGAATGAATGAAAGTGAGAATAAATTAGGGGAAAGATAGTATTTCTGGGTGCAAGGTAGAAAAGTAGTTACATAGAATGTATTTTGGGGAAAGTTATGGGATGATCATAAACTGCTAGAATTTTCCTTTTTCTTCTCTCCTGAGATATTCCTTAATGTGTGTGTGTGTGTGTGTGTGTGTGTGTGTGTGTGTGTGTGTGTGTGTGTTTCTTTCATTTTAGAATTCAGGGAGAAGGAAGGATTTAGGGTCAGACCTTGGGAGCAGCTCGGGCTGTAGGGGACGCCAGGCCAAGGGCCTCCAAGGCTGTGCTAGCTTGCGGGGGAGGGAAAATGATGCCCGTGGTCTTCCCAGACAGGCGGAGAACAGTAGTTCCAAAGAACTGCTGGTTTATATTTTATGTCTTGCCAAGTTGTGAAAATAGTGAAGGATGCTTAGACTACTTAACATTCAAATTGCTGTCTGTTTAATAATATTTAGAAGACCAGATATCTGGATATCTCCTTCACTCCCTATCTATTGACTTTTAAAACATGAAAATGCCCGGGAGCCTGGGTGGCTCAGGGGGTTAAGCCACTGACTCTTGATTTCAGCTCCGGTCATGATGTCAGGGTCGTGAGATATAGCCCCTCTGTGCTGGATGTAGAGCCTGCTTAAGATTCTCTCTCTCTGACTCCCTCTGCCCCTCCCCCTCTCTAAAATAAATAAATAAATATTTTTTAAAAACCATAATGCAAACCTATAACACTGGTAATCATCCATGAACCTTTAAATTATACCGATTAGTAGCATTTGAAGCTTCCTCAGGGAATAAACAATGGCGCCAGCAAAAAAAAAAATTTTGTTTCTATTCAATCTATTGATTAATTTAACAGGTGTTTTACGAGCACTTAAAAAGATGTCTAGTTAGCAGGGAAGACTGATAAATCAGTACTAATCACAAAGTATGATGAGTATTACGGAAGAGGAAATGTAGGGATGGTAACAGAGCAAGGGATCTAACCTAGAGGAGGGTAAGGAAATCCTCTTCAAGGAAATGATATTTAAGCGGAGATCTGAGGAATGAGCAGGTGCCAGTCAGATGAAGATTGGGAGAGGAAGGGGAAGAGTGTCCCATGTAATTAACTAAAGGCTACAGGGATGGGGGCATCTGTGAGGACCTACGGAAAGTTCAGAATGGTTGCAGGGAAGAGGCAAATGGTGAGATAAAGCCATGGAGAAGACCAGATTTTGTGTCTCTAGGGGCCAGGTGAAGGCGTTTGGGCTTTAATTAAAAGGGAGTGGGAGGCTGCTGCAGGGTTTAAGCAGGAGAGCAACAGGATCAGATTAGCATTGTATTTGGACCACATCTGGCACAGGGTCATGAGGCCCTCTCCCTCCGGTTCTGTTCCTTCATGCATCTGAGCTATCGCCTCCATTTCCTCACTAAATGCTGCCTCCTTCCTTTTAAAACACTGGAAACAAGTATGAAACAGGCACTGTTTGTTTCCAGAACTGGTTACATCACTACTTTTGTAGCAATTTGTTTTTCCTAGTAAATCAAATCTTCTCTCAATTATAGTTTGGTTTTTCAGTAGCTCTGACTTCTTGTAAAGCAGCACTGATTTTTCAGCTCTTCAATATTCAAAATGGGGTCCAACAGACAGGTATGGGCTCTATAGTCTTGTCTGGGACTGGCTTGTACTTGGCAAGCAGCTGCTGATGAGGCTTATGCTGCGGCTCGTTTTTGGGGTGTTCTTTTGTTGCCGCCAGAACACAGTTCTACCTACCTCTTCTCCCAGTGATGTGAAGCTGCCTATACCGACCTGCAGGTTACCGCTCTGTCCTTCCTCCTTCAGTGGCTCTCCTCCTGGGAATCAAAATTAGCCTCCAAAGGTATGAATCAGTCTTCAGTCCCCTCTTGCACCTGTTGTGTCCACCCCAGGGCACAACATTATTTTGCTTGCTTGCTTTTACTTTAAAGTATTGAGCCTTCTTTCTTGGTCTGTTTATAAATTCATAGAGTCTCTTATTGCTTCTAGAGCTTTGGATACAGTGAATGCTGGATAACACCAGTACAGTGACTGAAAGGGGAAAGATCATAAGTTCTGAGTCTGGACTGGAGGGTTATTAGAATCAGTGGTTTGCTGAGAAGATCTGGCAGCTGGGTAGAAAGATGTGAGCATTCGTGTTTGGTAATTTGAAGAGCACCTAATGGGCTGGTAATCAGAATCACTGCTCTGAAGTCTACTCAGGACCCAACTTATTGACTGATAAGGATGCACTTCTCGACAGGAAAGGGCACCACTCAACAGAGAAGGCTTTCACAGGTCCTTTACTGGGCAGTTCCTCCCCTGAATCTCCAATATTGTGGCAAGGTTCAAATGAGATAATCAATATAAAATGCTTAGAGGAATGCCAGGTATGGGTGAGCAATCAGGCACATGTTATTTTTGCTATAGATATTGCAGTCACTAGTGGCTGGCTCTGTAGGTGGAGCCCTGATCACTTTTCCTGAAAGCCTATAATCCTTTCACTTACTTGCTGAGCCACTGAATTATGCAGCAACTATTTATTGAATGTTTAAATGTACCAGATACTAATTCTACCTAGTTGAAACAGGTGCGTAAAGTGTGCTTTACTTTCTGAGATTTTGTTTTTTTCTTGAAGCATGTCATTCATTCAAAAAATAGTTACTAAGGATTAATTAATGGTGTGGTCACCTGCTGTCACTTATGGATCAAGGGCAAGGGGAGTTGATTTTGATGGAGTAATGCATGGGTTTTTCTGCTTTATCTTGAGAAACTATTACCCACCGTGTCTCTGTTTATTCCCATTCCTTACTTGATTTTTTCTCTATAACACATTTCACCATCAGACATATTATATATTTTGTATTTTATTAATTTAGTTGTTTGTTTTCTGCTTCCCTGCACTAGCATAAGAGCGCCACAGGGAAGAGTTTTTTCCATTTTGTTCCATGCTGTACTCCTAGTACCTGGCACGTGTGTCCTATAACCATTTGTTGAGTGAATCTGCCCCACTTTGAAAGCTCTGTCTCATACTCTGCTTTTGTCATCTTTTCCTTAGACTCCCCTCTAATGGCTGGAGTTGTCTGGTAGAATATCTGGCTATTTTGACTGATGTTGCCTTGCTTTGTAGTGCTTTGCAAATCACACTATCAAGGTATGCAGGTATCTGGAAAGAAGGCAAAGTGGCACCTGGTCAGTAACTCACTAACCGTCTTGAATATTTTATTTAGATGAGTACTCTTTCGTTTATTTCAGAATCCATCAGGAATGATTATCACCTGGGAACAATAGTTTTTATTTATTTGTTTATGTTTAAAAGATTTTTTTATTTGAGAGTGCACGTGTGCAAGTGGGGGAGGGGCAGAGGAAGAGACTCTCAAGCAGACTCCCCACTGAGCAGGGTCAGTCTCACCACCCATAAGATCATGACCTAAGTCAAAACCAAGAGTCTGATGCTCAACTGACTGAGTCACCCAGGCACCCCTGGAAATAATAGCTTTTAAACACATGCTTACAGGGCACCTGAATGGCTCAGTTGGTTAAGTGTCTGACTCTTCATTTCGGCTCAGGTCATACTCTCAGGGTCATGGGATCATGGGATAGAGCCTTGAGTCAGGCTCTGCTCTCAGCATGGAGTCTGCTTGTCCCACTCCCTTTGCTCCTCCCCCTGCTCATGTTCTCTCTCTAAAATCAATCAATAAATAAAAAATCTTAAACACATGCTTGCTATATACTGTATCAAATGCCTTACCTACATTTTCTCACTTAATCCTTACAATATATCTATGAGGCCAGTATTAGTATCTAAATCTTACAGATGAGAAAACTGAGGCACAGACTGGTTAAGAAAATTGAAGGTCACACAACTAATTAGTGTCCATACTGAGATTTGAATCCTAGTCTTCTTGGCTACAAGGTTCATGCACCAACCACAAGGCTACCCCTATACTCTATTTGGACTTGCTATTATGGGCTTCTGTTTGTATATTTGTACTAATTCTTTGATCTTAATGGAGGCAACCAGACTTGCTTTCATTGATTTCTGAGAACAGCAGCTATTCTGCTTTGCAGACATTTTTCATCTTAGTGATAACGAGAACATATTTTAAATAATAAAGGATGGTACACAAGATTTTATGTTAAAGATCACTGTAATAGCTTCCAACAACTTAATTGATCAGATAGACACATAATACATGTGAACTTGATAGGTGCGTTTGAGAATATTGCATAGAGAATTTGGAATTGTTGATTGGTCCTCAAGGAGACCAAAATTCTCCAGCAAGGTGTTGTTTAAGAGTGTGTGTGCACATGTGTATACTTGTGTGTGTGTGTTGATGTGTGTGTGGGGGCATGCATAAAGTATGATACTTATTTATAGAGAGAGATCAAGATGCCTTCACTACCTCCATGAAGAGTAATTTTAAATAGTGGGAAAAAACTTTTAAGCAGGTTATTTAAGCTGCCACTCAAATGTTTTCTGACTTGGCCCATGTTATAGCTTCTATCAAGTTATTTAATGCAACTACCCTTTATGGGTGATTTATTAAAAAATGGAGCGAGCAAGATCACACTTAGTCTGATGAAGAGATGCAGAAATGGTAGAAAGAGAATCCTCCCTTATATTTGGTAGAACAATAGGATCAATGCAGGAGACTGGGAGGACAGCATTGAGAGGCTGGAGAGGGCAGTGGTGAAGGGCATTCATGTTAGTGTGGTAGCCTCACTGGCAAGACAGGGCAGCCTCAGCAGGGACTGGTGAATGGCCTGGGAAATGACTCAGCCATTTCAGTAGGAGGAAGCCTCGGGTTTGGATCCTTCAGTCCTCTTGGTGGTGGCTTAGAGCCCTGAAAGCCAGAGCTTTAATAACGATAGTTTGCCTTAATAACAATAGCTAACACTTAGTATAATACTTATCGTGTGCTAAGTCTTTATCCAAGTCCTTTGCATGTATAACACCTAGGTTGAATTGTTTGTCCTGCTTGCCCTAGAAAGTAGCAGATATGGGAATTGCATCCAGGTAAACATCCAAGTCAGTGTGTATCACTGCTGTGCTATATGGCTTTTCTCACATGCCTTACCACCAGTAGTTTTCCTTGTTCAAGATGACTAGATCATGTAGGTGAGACCCTCGCCAGCAGCTTTTCAAGCACACAACATTATTAATTAGTAGAGTAAGAGGGTGAGATTACTATACATATCTACTTGCAAAGTGGCTCTGAGAGAACACCCTTGCCCATGCCAGATTCAGAAGTTGTTCCAGACCTGTTTACTTGAATGAAGAATGAAAGAATTTTGCTTATAATGGTTTGAGGCCATCATCTTTGAGTACTGTGCATTTGAACAACTCATTCTAGTGACAAAAGCCAGAGACCATTTATAGCCATAAGCTGAACTGCTTAATGCAGGCTGAGAAAATGAAACATTTCATATCACAGCCAGGAAAATGAGGTTTCTTTGAAAAACAAAGCAAAATGCAACAATGTTTCATTGAGAACCAAAAGAGTCCAGACCCCTCACATTCTTCTCCTCCTCCTCAGCAAAGCCAGGGTGGGCTGACACTCTGCTGACTGGTTTATTTTAGTACATTAATAGTTCATAATGAACCACCTCTCTTCTGCTTCCGCCTTTAAAGAACTTATGTTCCATTGAGGGAGAAAAATAAAGCCGTTTACTCACTCTCCCTGATTCTCAGGGCTTTCCGGTACTGATTCCTCTCCTTTTTGCTAAAGAAAATGAGATGCAAAAGTAGGAGCTTGTCCATGAGGCTTGGGAAAGTGGGGTGCTTTCTGAAAGTTAAGCCAGCAAGAACCACCCATCAGAAGCTAGCTGCCTGGTTGATGGTTGTAGCGGTTCATTCCATGCAGCCCTAGTCCCCCCTTACCTGTGGCCAGGTCTCCCACCCACGCTGAGGAGACTTCTATCTCTTGGCCCCCTTTGGGCCACACATCCCCTTTCTGCACCGGGCTCCATTAGGAAGGCAACTGTAATGTGTCTATTTGAAAGTCAGGAATAAAACATAGTCAAATAAAAGAGATTGAGATTGCATCAGGGTAATGATTCCAGTAATTTATTTGTGTAGCTCTGAGTATAGAAAACAGACCTGAGTACAAATAGAAGGAGGATTAAAGAAAGTGTCATTAAAATTGGTTTTTAAAAAGATGTCTAAAAACAAAGACAGATTTTTAGTAAGATAAATAACTGTGTCCTGGATTCATCAACAAAATGAATTGTTGAATCCAGACAATGTTATTTACTGTTTCATGGGCACACATGGTTTTCAAGTGGTTTCTTGCCACTTTGGCCTTCAGTTGGCCTTGCTATTTTCCACTCAGGGGCATCTGATTGTCTCCACCACAGCTCTGGTCTAAGCAAAAGCTTATGGATTGACTGATTGGTGTTCCTGCTGTCCTTGGGTTGTGGACATACTGCAGGGGTGGGGGAAGTGGGGAGAATCTCAGGAACACTTCATTTGTTCTAAGAATTCCAACTCAAACGCAGCTTCTGATCATGCAAACAGGACTGCTTTAGGACAAGTTAGAAAGAGTGAGTGCGTGCATGCGTGTGTGTGTGTGTAGGGAGCATAGTCTCTCTCTGTCTCTGTCTCTGTCTCTCTCTCTCTCTCTCTCACACACACACACACACACACACACACACACACACACACATTGTGTTGCTGCTTTGTGTCATTTTTACCCTTCAGTCTGAGAATAGAAACTATTTATCAGGATTTGTTGATTCATGTTGCTGGTGATGGTATGGTAATAGGTGAGTAGGGGAAAAGCTTCTAAGTGTGTGGGAACTCAGCCCTTTTCTTTTTCAGATGTCCCTTCCTTCCACACTTTGATTTTGAAAAGCCTGGCAAGGAGTTTGTAGAGAGAGGAACTATCTTTAAAGGCTCTCCATGTGCTCAGTGATACTGTATTGTGAGTAATCCTCTTAGTGTAGCTAAGCTTCTAATGATGCAGTGGAGAAAAGAAGTAAATCCCAATCCAGTGAGGCCTTGATGCATAGTGTTTCAGAAAACAGCTAAGGATTCAGTCACTGCTCTTTTTATTTTAGGAAACTTTGCAAACTAATACTAATATATATATATATAAAAAAAGAGAGTTTCATTCTGAACAGGAAACAAAGAATAGAACCAGAGCCATTTCCTAACCAGCTGGTGAAAGGATATATCAGGTGCCTATTGTGGCTGCACCCACCGCGGCAGGGCACTGACCTGGTGTGATGCATGCTGGGACGGAGATAAGGGACGGTGCATTGGAAAAAGGAGCCTGAAACTGCTCATGCAGAAAGAGAAGGCTTCACAGAGTGAACATGAAGCTTCTTCTAGTCCTCTCTGTGTTGATCTAGTTGTAGAAAAGGTTGTCAGTTTTTGAATGTAACATCTGGGAATGAATCCCTTTGAGTTGGGGCCCAAGGAAGATAGTTTATGGAAGAGAGAAGGCAGGAAGGATGGGTTTGGTCAAGGTGTGAGGAGAGGGTGGGTAGCCAGAGAAGCATTAAGATGTCACAATCCTGGAGAAGTGACGACTGATAGTCAAGCAGGGCTTTCTTCCTATGGATTTCTATTCATTGTTTTGGCCTTTTATGCTAAGAAACTTAATTACTGCCCTCTGCTCTGGGACCCTCCAGTTGCTAAGGCTACTCTCCTCTGGCCCTGCTCAGTTCACACAGACACAAAGGAAAAGAGAGAAAGTGAACATCAGGGGGAGACTGACAAGTGGACACCAGAACTCTCAGTTTAGAGACTTCTTTTCCACCTCTGTGACTTGCTGGGCCATCGATAAGTACAGTACGCAGCTCAGGGATTGTGCAATCTGCTGGAGAATCAGGAGCCTTCCAAGAGGCTGATGTGAACACTGAGTGTGTCCCCTTGCTTAGGCTCCTCCCCTCTTACTCCAACCATTTCAATGATTTCCTAGTTTGTTTCCCGGCCTCCATCTCCCTCTCCCCATGCAGAGTTCATTCTGATTACAGCCACCAGATTTCCCATCCTTAGAAGGAGCCTGGATCATGTCATCCTCAAGCCCCAGACTCTGTGGCGGCTCTTGAGGGCTCACCAAATGATGTTTATGCCATTAATCTGCTACTCGTTGTCTGCCCTGCTCTGGGGTTCAGGAGGCTGACTTTCTGCAGATTGCCTCCCCCAGACTTCCTTGCTGTCTGGCTTTTTGTTGGGTCTGGCTGTTGGCTGGCACTGGCAGGATGTTGGAGGGTGATGGGATGTCTGGATACTTATTCCTCCCCCTCTCTCTTCCTATAGAGAGGCCTGATTGTGGCAGAGACCAAATCCCGTTCCTCCACGTAGGCCACAACTCATGTCAAATCACTCCATTTTTACAGTGTTGTGGCAACTCCGCTTGCTTCCCCTTGCCCCTGGGGAACCACAGGTGGAAAGAGCTGTCTGCTATTGTGAGGCTCTGCAAGCTTTATCATCCAGCGATGGATACTTTACCTTGCCCACTCCTCTGAAGTAGGACCTTTCTTAAAGAATTTTCCTTTCCTCTTTTCGGTGTGCCATCACTTTCTTGCTGTAGTCCTATCTCTATCCTGTCTTCCCCTGCTTAGGCAAACAGAGGCATTGGCTGTTCCCCGAACATAGAACTTTTTCTTCTCTGTGCCCTTGTGATTTAGTTTTCTTCATCTAGCACCAAGGACTCTCAGGTTCGGAGGGTCCTATTTAGTGATTCACAAGTTGAGTGTCAGACACTCCAGTCCTGTCTGTATATGTCTGCAATTGTCTTGTTTTTGTTTAAATATTACTGGTGACAGGAATTCATTGCCTCTTAAGGCAATAGTATTTATTCATTCAGTTCATTCAGTGAACATTTTTACTGTCTACCATGTGCCAAGTGCTGCGTATGGTCTTACCTCTTAAGAGGCTCATAACAATGAGAAATGAATGTATGAATAAGCAGTTATGGTATAGGATGCATGTTACTTTAGAGATAGTCATAGTACTGTGAGGGCATGGACAGGTGATCATCCAGTCCTGTCTTATGTACACGGGCATTTAAGGGAGATTTGTGTGCTTGGACGATGACAGTTGGGTATGGCTGGTGAGCCAGAGAGTGGCAGGAGAAGTGTTCTTTCTCATATGCATAAGGGGCACCTGAGTGGCTCAGTTGGTTGAGCATACGACTCTTGATTTCGGCTCAGGTCATGGTCTTGGGGTTGTGAGATCAAGCACCATGCTGGGCTCCATGCTCAGAGCCTGTGCCTCCCTGTTTGCCCCTTCCATTCTGCCCCTTTCCCTCCCCTCCTCCCCTTCCACACATGCCTGTGCTCTCTCTCTCTCAAAAAGACACATAAAATCTTTAACCCCCCCCCAATCTACCAGTACCATACTTACACAGAATGAGTCTAATACATCTTCTACCTGAAGACATTTGTATTTCTTAAAGAAGCTACTCTTTAGTTACTTCTTGGCAGTTTTGCATTATTGTCTCTATTTTTGAGATGAGGAAACTGAGGCTTACAGAAGGTCAATGACCAAGGACACACAGCAAGTGATGGAGTTAGGATTACAACCCAGCAGTCTGATTCCAGAGCATGAGCGTGAAGCCACTGTGCCATTCTGCTGTACTCCTTTCTCACTGATTCAAGCTCCTATGTTGCGGGGTGGTTACCTTCAGGTCACTCTCTAGCTTGTCAGTATTTGTTCGGTGGAAGAATGTCCAGAACTGGTAATGTCCTAGCATTCAAAGAGTTGTTTGGCCAGTGCAGGTTCGAGCAATACCAGTGCCTCCATCATTCCAGACAGTTCTCATAGTGATGGAGACAGAGCTTACATGGCCTCTAAGTAGTCACGTCTTACAGGTAAGTGGTGATCAGTCCCTAACCACCCAGCATCACCAAGTCAACTGTTCCCCATTTTTGCCTACCTAAATTCTTCCAGGTCTCAGTTTAAATGTTACTTCTTGAACCACTAAACTAGTTTGGGTCCCTTGCCGTATGCTGTATGTTCTCTGAGTGCCTCCTACTTTCCCACACATGAGGCTTATCACAATGAGTGGTAGATATTTATTTATTAGTTTCTTAGTCTCTAGACTATTAGTCTCTGTTTCCCCCTGATTATAATATTATTTTTATAGATTTTTATTTATTTATTTGTCAGAGAGGGGGCTGGCAGGCAGAGGGAGAAGTAGGCTCCCTGCTGAGCAAGGAGCCTGATGCAGGACGCGATCCCAGGACCCTGGGATCATGACCTGAGCCAAGGGCAGATGCTTACCTGCCTGCCACCCCGGTGTCCCTAAAGATTTTATTTTTTAAAGTAATTTCTATCCTCGACATGGGGCTCCAACTCCTGACCGCGAGATCAAGTGTTGCATGCTCCACCAATGAGCCAACCAGTCGCCCCTTCCCTTATAGATTTTTAAGCTACTTGAGGCCAGAGGCCTTGTCTTGATTGCCATGGAATTCCCTTTACTTAGCTTTTGATAAGCATTCAATGTGTACTTGTTGAATGAATCCTTTTTCTGATATACTGTTATTTCTATCCCTCTTTGACCCTAAGGGTCACCACTCTCTTGACTTTATCTGGTAGCACTGATTAGTTTTGCCTATTTTGAACTTCATATAAATGGAATCTAACAGCATGTACTCTTTTGTGTTTGTTTTTTTTTGTTCAACATGTCAGGTGTACTATTTTCAATCTCTGTCACTTGCTAGCAGAATTCTAGGATGGCCTCTAAGACTTTTTACCCCTGCCCCTGATCTATATGTCATGCCTAATTCCCCAGATGGAATTTGCTGAATTTTACTCCTGTGATTAAGTTATATTATAGGGCACAGCTGACTTTAGAAAGGGAGATTATCCAGGTGGGCCTGACCTACTCAGGTAACTTTTAAATGCAGAGTCTTCTCTGGGTTGGCATCAGCCATCTAGAAAATGGCCTCAGTCCTCCAACTGCAAGAAAGTGAATTCTTCTGACAACAAAAAAAGAATCTCGGAAGTAGATTTTTTCCTCAGAACCCCACAGAAGGTGACCAACACCTTGATTTCAACCTTGTAACATTGGGAGTAGAGAACCGAGGCACGCTGTGTTGGACTTCTGATCTACAAACCTGTGTGTTAATAAGTGGCATTTTTTTAAGGCTGCTAGGCTTGTGGTCATTTATTACTCAGCAAGAGAAAATTAGTACAGTCCTCCAATTCTTTACTAGTTTGTATGCAGTAATCTTATAAAACAAGTTGCTTCATTATATACATATTTTGTAGTTACTTTATTATACAGGACTCACCAGGAAGTTGTGTTGCTTAAAACTAGAAGTTTTATGGATGCTTTCTTTTTTTTTTTTAATTTTTTTTTAAAAAATTTATTTGACAGAGAGAGAGCACAAGTAGGCAGAGGGGAAGGCAGAGAGAGAGAGGGAGAAGCAGGCTCCCCACTGAACAGGGAGCCCGATGTGGGGCTCCATCCCAGGACCCTGGGATCGTGACCTGAGCCGAAGGCAGACACTTAACTGACTGAGCCACCCAGATGCCCCTATGGATGCGTTCCTAAGATTGCCTTCTGGCCAAGAGGAGTTTTTGACTACACTAGCTTTATTAGATTTCAAGATGATAGCGATGGTTTTTTGTTGTTGTTGTTTGTTTGTTTTTTTTCCATTCAGGCTATTAGCTCAATTGTTGTCAAAAGTTCTTCACTTACCTGGCAATATATAAACACCGAAGTCTAGATACTCATCAGTGAATTTGAAACCTGGTTCTGCCAATGATTAGTTGTGTGCCACGAACTACTCACCCCCTTGTGAGCCCCAAACTCTTCATTTTAAAAATGAGCTTGAGTACTTAGTGGTGGTCTGTCTCTGAGGCTTGGAGATGGGTGGGGGGGTAGTGTAAAGTACTACTTTACTTCTTCACCCTCTCTATTTATCCTTGCTCCTTTATCCCTTTCTTTTTTACTGAAAGACACTAAAAATAAAGGGAACAGTAAGAAAGCATTTCAGGTTTCATCATTAGTTTCTTTTCTGAATTCACTTGCCTATGCAGGAACTTGATACCAGAAGAAACACCCAGAAGAATTATTTCCTGCCTCTAAGGGGGCTGATCTTCAAATGGAGATAGGGTGGGCTCACATATATAATTTTCTTATTTTTGTGTTTCCCTAGTATTCTCTTTTTCTGATGACAAGGATGTGGTTCCTTTAGGAAGCGGGATCGTTGTAGTGCATTTTATAATACCAGTGAAGTCATCTTTCCACTGTGAGCTATCCTTGGAAGGAAGAAGGAGAATGGGAGGGAGAGATGTATTATTTCAAGGTAGTGGCATATGAGTGACAGCCCCCGCTGCTCGTGGTGTGCAGGAATGTTTCTGTAACAGAGCATAT
Source organism: Ursus maritimus (assembly GCF_017311325.1). Classification (NCBI taxonomy): domain Eukaryota; kingdom Metazoa; phylum Chordata; class Mammalia; order Carnivora; family Ursidae; genus Ursus; species Ursus maritimus. The sequence continues at coordinate 39,945,416 of NW_024423564.1, read as the reverse complement.
AAACACAACATTCATGACTAAGTGTGTTGTGGAATGGAAAAATCAATGACTAGACTAGGAAAGAAACTGTCATCATAAACAAATACCATGGCTGGCATTGGTGGCACAGAAGGATCATAGGCTTGACGTCAAAGCTGGTGAAGATGGTAGTTATTAAAAAGAACCTAAGAAAATCAGTTCTAATTTTCCTAATTGTTTCCCAGAACATATAGACGAAAGACCTAATCTGGTGTAGTTGAATTTGGCTGCTGTTATACAATATTTTACAAAGCTTAGGAGATCTTTATTATTTTTTCCCCCCTAAAAACCAGTGGAATTCTAATGCTTCATTTGGGAATTGTGTTTGAAATCTGAATACGGATGTGTGTGTATGTCTTAATTTCCCATCAACATAGATGTTTACTTCAGAAAGACAGTCACTCTGAATGCTTCCTGGATTCTCACCCAGTTTTTCCACAAGAACATTGTCTTGTATTATGAAAGAGAGCAGCTGCTGGTATCTTTAACACTTTTTGGAAAATTCTTTAACTTTTTTTTTTTTAAATGAGGATTTCTACAGAAGAGAATTTTGTTTTAGTGTTAGAATCTCTTGTCTTTGAAGGGAACCTCATTAACTCGTATGGGCTGAGGGGTAGGAACAAGAGAATAGAAGTAGTATAGGTGGAATTGCTAACATACATCGCTGTCATGATAAAAGGGGGATGAAAATCAAGACAATGAAATATTCTTATTTTGCAATAGAAGGTTAGACTCCTGTCATTAGACCTGGTTTCTGGTGTCAGATGACCACAAATTTTATACTATACCTAATTCATAATAAATAAGACACAATTATACTCTGTACTATGTAGAGCTTTCTTCTTCTTCTTCTTCTTCTCCTTCTCCTTCTCCTCCTTCTTCTTCTTCTTCTTAGATCATTTATTTATTTATTTATTTGAGAGAGAGAAAGCGAGGGAGACCACAGGTTCGCCGGTGAGCAGGGAGCCCAATGAGGGCCTCCATCTCAGGACCCTCCTGTGATCAGGACCAGAGCTGAAGGCAGACACTTAACTGACTCAGCCACCGAGGAGCCCCTGTGTAGAGCTTTCTAAACTCTAAGTGAATCAAGTAAACTGGTCACTCTGTAACCAGTCTTACAGCATTTGATGCAGTGTAATACAGGATTATACTATACTTTTCAGATATTTTTATCTTTCCCTTTTTAAAAAAGATTTTATTTTTAAGTAATCTCTACACCCAACATGGGGCTTGAACTCAAAATCCCGAGATCAAGTTGTTCACGCCACTGACTGAGCCAGCCAGGCGACCCAGATATTTTTATCTTTCCAGTTTCTCCATTCCTCTCTTTGAATCAAGTTAGAATAAGAGAAAAGATCTTCATCTCAAATTCAGGGTCTCTTGTAGTGAGATTTGGTAGACATTTTTGAGAAAGGTTTTTATAAAGATTTGGAACAACTTACACAATTTTTGGAAAATTCATCCAAGGATTCCTGTTTATGTGCTCCCTTTTCCAATTTGTAAGTTTACCTGTAATAATTTTTTAAGCTTCTGACTAGATAATATAGCTGTATGCCATTTGCTCCAAGCAGTGTGAAAAGCAATGTACATGAGGACTTGTAGGCTTACTGACCTATGGGCTGGGGGCTACTGTGCATGGAGCCGGCACCTGCTGTAGTGGGTTAAAGAAATCCTTCATGAAGAAGAACAATCTTAAGCAACATGGTGGATCCAGAGCTCATGAAAAGAGGCTGTCAATCCTAACATACTCAAAACAAGATCTATCACCTCAGATTGCAAATGTTGGTGAAATGAAGCATTATCATTCTTGGCTGCTGTGCAGCTTTCAACAACGGAGCAGTCACATTTCCCATTCAGAAGGTCCTTTTTCAGCAGCAGCTGTATGAAATCAAAACACGGGATGCAGTGCTTCAGTTGAGGAGGGATGCCTTCTGAAACTTGTGTGGGATCCTTTCCCCCACTGATGGAGTAGACAACTACTCTGGCACTTAGGTTTGGTCTGTATGAGGGCTTAGCTTGCCTTCTCCGAGAGCGCATCAGGACCCCTGAGTTTGCAACCCGTACTGTAGCAGCAGTACTTGCAGGGATGACAGAAGCAATTTTCACTTCATTGGAAAGAGTTCTACCTCTTAATGATTGTGTTATTGAAGTTTTTGGAGGAGGTAACCCTTTCTGCCTCTTGGTTCTGTGCAGCTTATAGTGACTTTATATAGCTCCTTTGATAGAAGCCTATTTTTCATACAAATGTTTCTAAAACTTTATTGTTTCTAAAACTTTTATATGTTTCTAAAACTCTTGCCTGCTTCAGCAATTTTTAGATTTTGGGCCAGTGGTGGTTAGAATCTGGTGTTCTCACTACTGTGAGCAAGTAGTACGGTAATCTTAAAGACATTGTGAGGAGTGATGGCTGAAGTCAAGCAGTTCTAGGCTGCATCCTGGCTCTGTATTAGTCAAGGGTCTCCAGAGAAACAGAGTCATATAGGATCTATCTATCTATCTATCTATCTATCTATCCATCATCCATCCATCCATCCATCCATCCATCCATCATCCGTCCATCCATCCATCCATCTTGATTTATTATGAGGGATTGGCTCACAATCTGCCGTCTGCAATCTGGAGCCCCAGGAGAGCCAGTGGTATAATTCCAAAGGCCTGAGAACTCCCGTCAGTGCTGTATATCCCAGTCCAAAGGCAGGAGAAGACAGAAGTCCCAGCTCAAGCTGGCAGCTGGGAAGGGGGCAAATCCTCCCTGCCTCTTTTTTTTTTTTTTTTCCTCTTCACACCCTCAATGGATTGAATGATGACCACCCACATCAGGGAGGGGAATTTACTTCCCTGAGTCCAGCCATTTAAATACTGCTCTTATTGGGAAACACCCCTTATAGATGCACCCAGAGATAATGTTTAATTTGGGTACCCCAATGGCCCAGTCAAGATGACACATAAAATTAACCATCACAGAAGCTGAGTGACTTTTAGGAAACTTACTACTGCTTTGTGCCTTAGTTTTTTCACTGAAAATGCGGAGATAGCAGCTACTTTGTTATACTATACTAAGGGTCAGAGACAGTTTATTCAAAGTGCCTAACACAAGGTAGGAAACTTATTTCTTTTCAATAAGTTTTTGTGAAGGGGGATCAAACAATGAAAATAATTTTGTTCAAAAGCAGCATATGCTTACTATAGAAAATTTAGGACAGACACAAGAAATTAAAAATCCCATAATCTGGGGCGCCTGGGTGGCACAGCGGTTAAGCGTCTGCCTCCAGCTCAGGGCATGATCCCGGCGTTACGGGATCGAGCCCCACATCAGGCTCCTCTGCTATGAGCCTGCTTCTTCCTCTCCCACTCCCCCTGCTTGTGTTCCCTCTCTCGCTGGCTGTCTCTATCTCTGTCAAATAAATAAATAAAATCTTTAAAAAAAAATCCCATAATCCTAACACTGATAATCTTTTAGCGGATAATATTTTCCCATTTATATCTTCAGTATACATTAATTTAAATCTTTCAATAATTAAGTTTTCTTCTAGTGTGTCAATTTTAAGGATTGCACAGCATTTTATTGTTTGGGTACACTATAATTTAATAATCATTTATTGTATATATGTACACGTATATGTATATATGTTTTGCTACTACAGACATCCTTGTATATGCATTTTTGTGCACATGCACAGTTATTTACTTGGGGTAAACTCCTAGAAACAGAATCAGTGGGTCAAAAATTGTGCACCTTTTAAAGGTATTTGATATGACTTGGTTAATTGTTTTGCCAAATGCTGTATCAGTAGACACTCTCACCAGGAATGTATGGCAGTGACCATTTTTCCTTATTCTTTTCATCTCTGGGATATAAAAGTGGCATGTTATCTGACTTTGCATTTAAAAGCTGTTAGATTAAAATTTATTTATCGATCTTTTGTATTGCTTTTTTTAAAATTGCTTTTGTAGTGTCCTTGAAAATTAAAAAAAAAGACTTTATTTTTTTTTATTTTATTTTTTAAAAGATTTTTTATTTATTTATTTGACAGAGATAGAGACAGCCAGCGAGAGAGGGAACACAAGCAGGGGGAGTGGGAGAGGAAGGAGCAGGCTCACAGCGGAGGAGCCTGATGTGGGGTTCGATCCCATAATGCCGGGATCACGCCCTGAGCCGAAGGCAGACGCTCAACCGCTGCCACCCAGGCGCCCCAAGACTTTATTTTTTAGAGTCATTTTAAGTTCTCAGCAAAATTGAGTGAAAGCAGCTGAGATTTCCCATATATCTCCTGCCCTTACACATACATAGCCTCCCTGATTATCAGCATCACTCAACAGAGTGGCACATTTTTTATAATTGATGAAGCTATGTTGACATATCATCATCACCCAAAGACCTAGTTTGACTTAGGGTTCATTCTTGATGTTGTATATTCTATAGATTTGGACACATGTATAATGACATGTATTATGTTATAATCATTAAAATGTACAGAGTGTTTTCACTGCCCTAAAAATCCCCTATGTTCTACCTACCCAACCTTCCCTTCCTCCTGACCTCTGGCAACCACTGATCTTTTTGCTGTCTCTATAGAGTTGACTTTTTCAGGATGTCATATAATTAGAATCAAACAGTATGTAGCCTTTTTGGATTGACTTCTTTCATTTAGTAATATGTATTTAAGGTTCCTCCATTTATTTGCATAGCTTCATAGATCATTTCTTTTTAGCACTGAATAATATTCCATTGTCTGGACATACCACAATTTATTAATCCATTCACCTACTGAAGGGCATCTTGGTTGCTTCCAAGTTTTGGAAATTTTAAATAAAGCTGCTATAAACATCTGTGTGCAGGTTTCTGTCTGGAAATAAGTTTTCAGCTTCTTGTGGTAAATACCTAGGAGAGTGATTGCCAGATTGCATGGTAAGAACCTGTTTAGTTTTGTAAGAAACTGCCAACCTGTCTTTTATAGTGGCTGTACCATTTTTACATTCCCACCAGCTATGAATGAGAGTTCTTGTTCCCATTCTTACCAGCATTTGGTGTTGTCAGCATTCTAGATTTTGGCCATACTAATAGGTGTATAATCATATCTCATTGTGGTTTGAATTTGCATTTTCCTGATGACATATGATGTGGAACATCTTTCATATGCTTATTTGCCATCTGTGTATCTTCTTTGGTGAGGTGTCAGTTAAGGTCTTTGACCCATTTTTTAATCAACTTATTGTTGAGTGTTAAGAGAGCTTTAGGTTTTGGATGGATTGCAGTCCTTTGTCAAATGTTTTCTGTAAATATTTTCTCCCAGTTTGCGGATTGTCTTCTAATTTTCTTGACATTGCCTTTTGTAGAACAGAAGTTTTTAATTTCAGTGAAATCCAGCTTATCAGTTTTTTTCTTTCACGGATCATGCTTTTAGAGTTGTATCTAAAAAGTCATCACCATATCCAAGGTGAGCTCCTTGAGGGCAAGGACTGTGTTCTCTGTACTCGACAACTCTGAAACCCCAGTACAAGCACAATGCCTGGCACACAACCAGTGTTCCAGAATTATTCATTAAATCAACAGAAACAAGGTTCTCATGCGGTATGTCCAAGAGTGCTGTTTATAAAGTGTTTTAGGAGCAGTGTGGATTAAACAAACATTTGTGAGCTGATCTGGGAATCAAACCTTCAGGTGCAACATGTTTCTGGAGGAAAGAGTGCTGAGATGTTCATGTTTATTTTCAGCACTAAAGCATTAGTTTTGCTCCCAAATTCTAAAGGATCCATTGTATTCTTCTGAGATTGGCACAGTTCCTTCTTGATTCAGTGGAAATCATATGCCCATGGGAGAGAATCTGGCCGCATTTGAATAGAAGATGTTGGAGCAACACTAATAAATCTCAGAGTGAATACAGTTTGCATGTGCAATAGCTTATTCCCATAATTCAGAGTTTCCTGAGTGACTGAGAGGCTCCAAAGGTAGAGCACATCCCATGATCATTTCCTCACAGCGCTGAACTATTGCCAAACTCTGACCCTTTAAATGTCTCATACAACACCCAGAGAGTTTGTGAAACAATGCTATTCAATTTGCTGTATCCTTTCACAATATTAATTGTGATTCCTGATATAGGGGGGATACTGAGAATGTGCAGTTGGCTCACAGTCTAATGAAGAACATCCTTAATTTTCTTTCCTCTTGAGTGTGAATTTTTCAGCACTGATGTAGTACTAGTGGATTCAATTTAATCAAAGTTTTCCAGAATCTTTCTTGCTGAGGAGTGAATCACTGCATTTTCTGGTGAGTTATGGTAGGAACATACGTGCATTTTCAAGTTTGTAGTGTGCAATATGATATGTTGTAAGACAATCACATGAGATTTTTCAGAAGTAGTTTCGTTCTTTTCTAGCTCTCTACAATCTGCCTTCAACATATATTTTGAATCTCATTTCTTGTTCTCACTTTTGTACTTTGCACTTCAGTGACATAGTGTTTGGTATGCCCCTGAAAGCATCAGACACAGTGGCTGCTTCAAAATTATATAAAAGAGGCTTAGGGTAGGCAATCTGGTTGGAATAAGGGACTGGATCTTTCCCTTGGAGTTTCATTTATATAGCAGGCCCACTGTTTATGTGTAGAAGAATATGATCTTTGGTCTGAGCTGCCATAGTCTCTTGTTGAGATGTTGCAGTAACCTCCTAACTGATCTCCCTACTTACATCTCTGCTTTTACAGTTTATCTCCAATATATCTTTTGAGCCTGGTCTCTTATTCTCACACAGTTGACCAACTGGTCTTGTTAACACAGAAGTCAGATCATGTCATTATTCTGCAGAAAATCTTCTGATAGCTTCCCATTTTCACTCTGAATAAAAGCCAAACTCTACAATGGCCAGAAAGGTCCTATGCTACCAGGACTCCTGTTCCCTCTCAGTCCTTTACTTCTCTTGCTTATCCTGGCCTCCTGGCTGTTCTTTGAGCAGGGCTAAATATTCATGGCTTTTTCATGGGCTTTCTTATTGTCTGGACTGTGTGTCTTCTGGACACCCACATGATACCTCTCCACCTCTGTCATCTGCTTCAACACCTTACTCATCTCACTTGCCCTCTCTACTCCATTTGACATTGCTTATTTCCCCCCACTTCTAGAAACTATTCTCTTGGGTCCTGGACACTACATCCTCTTGGAATTATTCATAGCTGTTTGACCATTCATTTTGGTTTCTTTCATGGGCTGCTCCTCCTTTCTCTCCCCTTTCACTGCCAGGTGTTCACTTACAATTCCTGGTAACTCTTGCCACCTGTTATTTTCTTGAGCAATATTATCCTCTCTGAGGTTTTTATTTTTAAAATTTTCTTATTTTAATTCCAGCATAATTAATATACAGTGTTCAATTAATTTCAGGTGTACAATATAGTGATTTAACAATTCTATACACGACTCAGTGCTCATCCTGTAAGTGTGCTCTTAATCCCCTTCACCTCTTTCACCCATCCCTCCACCTACCTCCCCTCTGGTAATGGTCAGTTTGTTCTCCATAGTTAAGAATCTGTTTCTCTCTGAGGTTTTTAATTACCACTTTTATGCTCATAAACTCCCTAATCCCTTTCTTGAGCCTGGCTCTCCTGAGATTCAGATACATTGGTCCTTCTATCTGCTGAACATCTCCACATCTCCATCTAGATGTCTCATAGGTGCCTCAAAATCAGCATGTTTAAAAGGAAGTCATCATCTTCACTCAGTGGGCTCTTCTGTCCATGTTTCCTATCTCAGTAGGTAGTATCATCTAGGTAGCCAGTTAAAAGTTATTCTCCCCTTCCCTCCTCACAGCCAAACATCAAATTCTGCTGACTGTGTCTCTCAAATAGTTCATAGACTTGTTCCTCCCTCTTCACACTTCTTACCTATAATGGGTTGAATGGTGGTCCCAAAAATATATGTTCACCTCCACATCCCTGGAAATTTTGAATGTTACCTTATATGGAAAAAGAGTCTTTGCATATGTAATTAAATAAAGGATCTGGTGGTGATATCATCCTTGATTATCTGGGTGGACTCCAGATCCAATGACAAGTGTTCTTATAAGAGAAAGGCAGGAGGAGAATTGTGACAGAAGAGGTGAAGACACAGACACATGGAAGAGAAGGTGATATGAAAGTGAAGACAGGGACACCTGACTCAGTTGGTAAAGTGTCTGCCTTTGGCTCAGGTCATGATCCTGGGGTCCTGGGATCAAGCCCAGCACTGAGCTCTGTGTTCAGCAGGGAGCCGCCTTCTCCCTCTGCGTGCAGTTGCCCTGCTTGTGTGCTCTCCCCCTCTGTCCAATAAATAAATAAGATCTTAAAAAAAAAAAAAAAGAAAGTGAAGGCAGCAACAGAGATTGCAGGCATGTGGCCATAAGTCAAAGAAGTCAACAAATGATGATGACCACAAAAAGCAGGAAGAGACAAGGAAAGATTTTGGACTTACAGTTTCCAGAAATGGGAGACTGAGAAAGAATACATTTCTGTTGTTTTTAGCCACCCAGTTTGTGGTAAATTGTTGTGGCCACCACAGGAAAATTAATACATTACCTTTACCAGTTCAGATCTTCGTAGTCTGTCTTGGATTAGTATGATAGCTTTCTCACGGTCTCTCTGCCTCCGGTTTTAGCCCTCCTCAGTTGTATTGTTCATTCTGCAACCAGAGTACTTAGAGTCAAGGCTCAATTTAGTCTGGTCCTTTTCGTGTTTCAATCTGACTCATTCCCCTGCACCTGTCACAGACTCCTCTGCAGCTTTGGTGCTTGTTCAGTCTGCACCGCTGTGCCCCATTGTCTTTTTATTCCATTGGTCCTGTAGACCCTGACACTTGGATGAATCCAGCCAATGAGTGTGTCTACTTCTACATTAGACTATTGGAAAAATTCACATAATTGTGTGGATTTTTGCCTCTATTTTTGTGGTCTCCAACCTCAGATGGGCCTTCAAAACTGTTTGATAATCTGGTCAGCTCCCTCTCCTGATGGTTCTCCGTGACTCTTCTAAAACTTCATCATGGCCCTCAAATCTCTTCTGCTTTGTTTTGTTTTGCTCCTGCCCCCCCCCAAACTAATGGATAAGCTTGCCTCACCCTTCATGAGAAAAACTTCATAAAGCTTCTTGTCCCATCCTCATCAAGTTTCATAGCATCGTCTCAGCTTTCTTCCAGTTTCTGAGAAAGATGTATCCCTTCACTCTTGTGCTGGTGATTTTTTCTAAAAATATACAAACCATATCCAGGGCTCAATTTATTATTTCCTATTTGATTATATTTTTAGCTCTTTCTATGGGCTCTGTCTCTAGTGCTGATAAACATGCAGACATTTTTCTTGTTTTAAACAAACCAAGTCCTCAACACTTTAAAAATCATGTGGCCTGACTTGATAAAGTAAGAAAAAATTGAAAGGGGCAAACTAAGTTGTCTTAAAAAAAAAAAAGTACCCTCAGTCAAGGCTTTGAAAAGAGCTCTGAACTTCTCTTTTGTTTTTGTTCTATTTTACCCAAAGAGGAAAAGAGACAAATTAAAGAGATATATTCAGTGTCTGCCCATGTTACCAGTTATTTGCTGATAATAACTTTTCTTCTCTTGTGGCTGGAAGGAAGGATAAATTACTTTGCTCTCATTAACAGTTCCCACCCTTGCAGTCCTGATTTACTCAGCACTGGCCCCTACTAACACCGTCGGCTACTATCTACTAAGGAGTTTGTCACCTACCTCCTCATGAGGTAGTGGGAGTGGGGAAGAGTCCTAAAAGGAGGAGATGCCTCAGCAGAAACTTAAAAAGAAGTAGGGATTCTCCACACAGTGACAGGGAGACAGGCGGGTCAGAGTGAAACAGTCAAAGAAGGAACTGTGGATGATGGAAGTAGGGGTTGGGGTAAGGCCATAGTTGGAAAAAGCCATGAGCCAAAGAAAGAGGATAGCCTCTGGAAGCTGGCAAGCAAGTAATGGATTATCCTCTAAAGCTTCTTGAAGGAACACAGTCCTGCTGATACTCTAGTTTTAGCCCTGAGTGACCCTTTTGTAGTCTTCTCCAGAAATGTAAGATAATACATTTATGATGTTTTAAGCCACTAACTTTGTAATAATTCGTTAAAGCAGCAATAGGAAACCAAAACACTGGGCTTTTAGTCAGAACACAGTATGAATTTCCTTTTTAAACCTAGAACTTAGTGACAAGTTGTTTTAGTTCCTATCCGGGGAGCTCTGTCATTTTAGGATTCTATGACAAGCTCACCGAAGCAGCTGAGGGCTTACTCACCCAGAAGCCACCATGACTGACTCATTGTCTTACAGACTTTCTCTTGGACCCCTCTCTTCCCACCTTCTTTACTTCCCTTCGTGTTCTCTGGCCACCATGTTGCCCAATCACTTGTCCTGAGCTGCACCCAGCTTATGAGTTACTTTCTTGCTATGACTTAGTTAATAAGCCTTAGAATTCTCAGCTTTTCCACTTGGTTTAAATGTAAGCACATATTGGTCCTTTCTGGCTTAATGCTCCTTGCCAATCTGAAAGATAACTGGCTTTACACATAAAGGTCCTCAACTCCCAGTATTCTATTGGGATCAACCGATTCAAACATCAGTTTAGGCAGTATTCAGATGGACACATTCCTGTTTCAATTTACAGTTGTGCCTGAGCATTTGACTGTGTTTGCTCATCTGTTCATTTGTTAAACAGTAATTTGTTGAACAGCTACTCTTTGCCAAAAATTGGGATAGAAACTAGGGATATATAGATAAGATATGGTCTGCATCATTAAGGAGTTCATAGTCTCATGTGGAAGGCAAACATAGAGATAATTATTAAATAATGTGGTAAGGGCAGAGATGGAAATATGCATAGGCTGTCACTGATCTCAGAGAAGAGAAACTTTTCTCGGGTAGTGGGAGTGGGGAAGAGTTCTGCAAAGGAGGAGATGCCTCAGCAGAAACTTAAAAAGAAGAAGCAGGAATTTTCCACACAGTGACAGGGAGGTGTATATGGAGGAGGGTGTGAATGCAGAACACATAGTGATAGGGGTTCAGAATAAGAAGGGACAAATTAAGCAAAAGCATAGGGAAATAAGAGAGTGTGCAAAGAATAACAAGCAGTTAAATCTAATTGGAGTATCGAGTGTGAAGCAGAGAGTTGGAATGGAGAAGGTTGGAGAGTTGGCAGGGGCCAGACCTTGGAGGACCTTGCATGCTCTGGACTGAGTTTCAACCCTAGTATCTGGCTGTCTGTCTTTAGAATGCATAAGAATTGTCCCTTCAAGTCATCAACACTGTTCAAAACCCTGGGGATCAGCAGTGAACAAGAAGACAAAGCTGCCTGATGCAGGTAGATTCATTGAAGGGCTCAACTTTTTTGCTTCCACAAAATGGATCTCAGATATTGGACTTTCCTAAGTCCTGATCCAGGAGGCTCAAACCATGAATAGCCCCATTGCGATGTTGTGATGCTCAAGAAAAACACTATTGCTATAACTTAATGCTTTTCTACCCACATTTAGATGGCTCTTGAATGATTCAGAGGGAAACTTGGATGGGTTATGGCTAGAAGCAGTTTGGGAAGTTCCCTTTGAAAGGTTGAGTAATATGAGAATAGCCGTTCATTGATGACTAAAGAATGGGCATTGGAAGCTTCCTTTCCTTAATTCCTTCACTGGCTCCCATCAGCTTCCTGCCTCAGACACCCACTGCTTTCCAAGAAAATGGGGCTCAACCATTTAATCCTCAGGTGGAAATTTGACTAACACTAAATTCTCTGCAGAACTTCCCAGATGCTAAATGATAGGCAAATTATTTGGGTCTTTTAACTCCAGGAGGCAGGGTAGTATAGCTGAAACAGCATAAATGTGAAATCAGCCTTATCTGTAAGTGTTTACCTATTTTATACCAGGCGCTGTGTTAGGTGCTCAGAAAACAAAGAATAAGACCCTGTGCCTGATTTCTGGAAGCTGACAGTCAAATGGGGGAGACTGATAATTTTAATAACAATGTGCTAATGAAATGATAGAGGTTATAGGATACTGTGGAGCAAGAGATGAGACATTTAGCCAAGCCTAGAGTGAGGGTAAGCCCTTAGAGGTAAGCCCTTAGCTGGGACTTGAAGTTTGGGAAGAAATTAACCGGGAAAAGAAAGTAAGGTTAGGGCACATTTTATTTCCCTCTTTTATAATCTGTGTTTCATTTATTTCCCTCTTTTATAATCTGTGTTTCATTTCTTTTGTGTTTTACCACAGAGTGTCTTTATGGTCTGTACACAGCAGGTTTGTGGTCTGATAGAGTCACTGTTTACATATCTTCATTAAGTTTTTATTTGATTGGAATGAAAAGATCACTTATTTCTGGATTAGATGACTTGAATCAGCAGTTTACTCAGGGTTTCCTGATGGACCACATTCAAAGCAGAATACATTTATTTACAAAGACCTTGTCCTTTGAGGTGGTACCCAAGCAGCCCATTAGCTTTGTTTGATGTCTCATCAGTACATAGGCGGTTGTTTGGGGATGCAATATGGGCAGCATGGAGAACCACAGATGTGGCCTATTTATGGACCTGTCTGACTGTTAATGAATGGTCAGCTGGCCTTGCTCAATTCCTAGAGAATCACAAGCTCTCTCTCTCCCCCTCTTCCCCATGCCGTACCCTCTGCTCCTGAGTGGTCTTTTTCTTTTGATGGTTATTAGCATACTTAACAACCCCTTTGAGAATCTGATGAAAACCAAGACTCTAAAAGAAAATGCATGAGATCAGACAAAAGTGATCAGTGCAGATTTTTCTCACCATCTCCCTGCCTCACAATAGAATCATCAGTCTAAGTGAAGCAATTTTTCCCCTCCCCCTCCAAAGATTTCTTCTTGCAGACTAGAAACTAAGTTGTTCTAGGTGATAAAGTTCCTAGAAAGAGAGGGAAGAAGGGATGGTTAGGGAAGGAAATGCCTTAGGCAGTGGAGGGTTGGTGGTGGAGGAGTAGTTTTCCCTGGGTTTTGGGGGAGAGAGATTCTGGAATAACTTCAGAAAAGGAGTAAAATGGGCAGAGAGCAAAAAGTATTTTAGTAAGTGCTTTTACTCATTGTGAGTTTGAATGCCTTTGAGTAATAAGAGTAAAAAACGGAGTTTCTTAGTTATTTTTATTTACTTTTGCCATTGCACTGTGCTTCTTGGATGTGACAGGACTTTGAGAGTAAATCACATTATGGGTACATATGCATCCTCACATGATTCTGTAAATACAACATTGAGGAAATTGTGGATTACCCACCACCCAAGCTGAGCTGTAGGTATTCAGGTTAAGAATGCCTGCCTTGGTGTTTGGATTACTGAAATAATCTGCTAATTCATCTCCCTATCACCACTTTTCTTCTCCCATATTTTTGTATACTATAGTCACAGTGCTCTTAAAATATAAATTGGATTATGTAATTTTCTTCCTTAAATCCTTTTAATGGTTTACCTATTTGCATAAGTTTCATGGGCTGAATTGTGTCCCCCCCAAATTCATATGTTGAAGTCCTAACCCCCGGGACCTCAGAATGTGACTGTATCTGGAGATAGGGTCTTAAAGAAGTAATTAATTGTTATCACCTAGATAACAAGGTGATAAAGTTCCCCCTTATTGTCAACTCTCTCTAGTTTTTCCAAAATGCAAATGAATCACTGCCCATGTTAATATCTGTAGCCTAGATTTTATTGAAGTTGAAGATGTTGGAGACACTTAAACTTCAACATACCCAAGTCAGAACTTATAATCCTCTTTCCAAAGCCTGTTTCTCTTGCAGATTTTGTTGCGTCGGAGACTGGCACCACTATCGAACCAGCTGTGGAAATTACCTCACTCCTGTTTCCAGTCTGTGATTAAAATCCTTTTGATGTTGCTGCCTAAATATCCCTAAAGTGTTCCTACATATCTCTTTATCCTTGCTACTCTTGCCAGGTCTAAGCTACTGACCTCATTCCTGCACTGTAACTGCAATAGTCCCCTACTGGTCTCTCAATATTAGCTCTTGTTTTTGTTGTGTCTGGTCGCCAATGCTACATTCAGAATTATATTTCAAAAACACAGATCTAACCATTATCCTATGTAAAACTGTTCTAAGGCTCCCCATTGCTCTTAGGATATCAATTAAAAACATCAACATGGCCTTCAGGCTCTACATGTCTGTTTCATCCTGAGCCTCTTCTATATTCATCTCCCTTTTGATCACAACTGTTTTCATTTGGTTCCTGAAATGGCTCATGCTCCCTCTTTCCTCAGGACCTTTCTCCTTATTGCTCCCATTCCCCTGACTACCCCACCTCATACCACTTCACTTGAATCACTTCAACTTGTTCTTCAGATCTTTGCTCATCAAGTCCACTTCCTAAATTTACTTTCAAGGCACTGAATGAAGGTTATAGTGATATTTGAGTGATTAGAGAAAGTACCTATACTAGTTAGGCTAAGGATAAATATTATGCAGCAACAAATAACCTCAAATCTCAGTGGCTTAAAGAACAAAAGTGTATCTCTCCTTCATGCTACATTTTCAGTACAGACTACCAGAGGGAGCTCTGCTTTCCATAGTTACTAAAGAATCCAGGCTGATGGAAGCTCCATTGACATATGTTCCATGATCCCTCTGTCAGAGAGAAGGGAATGTAAGGGCATGTGTCACGACTCTTAACATTTTAGCCTAGAAATGTTACCTGTCCCTTGTATTCATATTTCATTGGCCAAAGCAAGTCATTCGGGTATATCCAATTTCAAAGGAGATAGAGAATATAATCCCACCATATACTTGGAAAGAGAAAAGTTGGGAATATTTTGTGAGCGGCACTGTAAGACAAGATGTTGTTTTTCCTTTTTTCCCCCCACTGAACTCTGGGCAGCCTAACTAGACTCTAAGTTCTGTAAGGACAGGAGCTATGTTTTGGCCCTTTGCGTATTCCTAGTGCAGAGTGTCTCACATGTAGTAGACAGTTACTAAACATTTATTGGCTGAGTGAACAAATGAATAAGTAAGAGCATTTAGTGATGGCTGGTTTTATTATTTTTTATTAGAGATATGCAGACTGAGGTAATTTTTCCAAGAACATACCCAAAGTCTCAATAATTAGTGTGTTTTCTTCATTTGGAATGAAGAAGCCAGCGATCAAGTGTCTGGTCCTGTTCTACTCTTTTCACTGTATGCTTTGAATCAGACATTTTGAAAGGAGAGGATTATCCAGAATTCCTGCCACCTTTATTTTCTTCTTTATTTATGGATTCTTTACTTTATACATGCCAAAGATATTTTAAGCTATTCAATATTATTTACTATTTGATTAAAAATATTTTCAAACATAGCTTTGCCTTTTTCTGATTGATAAGATTTGAACTGATTCTTTTCCAGAAGGATGGCTTCCATTTGAATTGGAAATGTAATCCAGATTCAAAAACAAGTTAAAGTGAACATTTTTTTCTGGTTCCAGAAACCAGGGTTAAAAGAAGGAAATATGAGAAATACAAATGTTTCTGAAATCTTGTTGAACTGTACTTATTGTTGTTATTAAATGGGCTTCCCTTAAATATTTTCAAGTTGAAACCATCAAAAACAGGGTGAATGGCCAGAGATTAGGAGACAGTGGAGGTCTGAACCCTTTGCCAGCAGGTTCTTTCCTGGCATAGAGCCTAAATGGGGCCAGCATGCTGGAACCTCCTAACCTTCACTTCCTTCATAAAACGCTTTTGTATTCTTAATAAATATGTTCAAGAAAGGGACTCTAGGCCTTGAGTCACATGTTAACCTGCTGCCTCCGTGACACCTGTGGGTTGGTCAGTTTGCTGTCTTAGATTAACCGAAAGACAAAAATCCTGATGGCTACTGACTGGACTGGTAGTTACTGACCCTGCCCGCCAAATTTGGTCTCATTTCATTACTTAATTCCAGTGGTGTATTGATAGCTTTGCTGCTGGGTGGTTACTGCACCTAAGTAAATTTTAAAGCTTACCAGAAAACAGTCTAGTTAAGACAAACAGGATAAGTATCTTGTTCTTCTATTTGTCTTACCCCCAAAAGACCACAATTAAGAAATTATAAAATACGTTCTTTGGAAATAGGCTGATCTCCTAGGTGGAACTACTGCTGGGCAATTCAGTGCAATGAGAAGATCCAGTGGAGCTGTTATGCTAGATGTCCCATTTGTCCTCAGGATGAAAAGTTTGGTTGTTAGTTTTCAACTTGAGAGTATATTTAGAATTTTGCTCCTGACAGCATGAGCTGACTATAACATTACTATTATATGGGCTATTAGTGTTGCATGGTACATGCATCCTGTTGGTAGGGGATAGAATTCTTTCAGTTCCTGGCATTTATCTAGTGTTAGGGGTATTTGGTTAGACCAATAATAGGCTTGTATCTCCTTGTATGATAATAAGCTGCCTTCTTGTTTGCCTTTCTCATCTGATTGGGAAATCTTTGAGGGTAAGAATGATATCTTTTGTGTTTTTCAAATGATTTTATTTATTTATTTCTTAGTTGTTGAAAGAATACATTTTATTTTTTAAATTTATTTTATTTAAATTCAATGAGTTAACATATAGTGTGTTATTAGTTTCAGAGGTAGAGTTCAGGGATTCATCATTTGCATTATAACACCCAGTGCTCATTACATCACATGCCCTCCTTAACGTCCATCACCCAGTTACCCCATCCCCCTAGCCACCTCCCCTCCAGCAACCCTCAGTTTGTTTCCTAGAGTTAAGAGTCTCTTATGGTTTGTCTCCCTCTCTGATTTCATCTTGTTTTATTTTTCCCTCCCCTTCCCTATGATCCTCTGTTTTGTTACTTAAATTCTACATATGAGTGAAATCATATAATTGTCTTTCTCTGATTGACTTACTTTGCTTCGCATAATACCCTCTAGTTCCACGTTGTTGCAAATGGTAAGATTTCATTTTTTGAGGGCTGAGTAGTATTTCATGTATATATATATACCACATCTTCTTTATCTTTTCATCTGTCAATGGCACCTGCACCCCAGTGTTTATAGCAGCAACGTCCATAATAGCCAAACTACTGAAAGAGCCCAGATGTCCATCGACAGTTCAATTGAGTTTAAATCGTTGAAATGCTTCATGCAGCTTAGACTGTTGCTGAGTAACAGTGTTGCAGTGGGTCTGGGGATTGACCTAGTCAGAAATACTGGGTTTAGCTGTGAGAGGCCTTTTGCCTGGCCCGTGTGCCTTACCCCTCATCACATACTGCATAACTGGACCTTGGGCCATTGACACCTTGGCTCTTGGGCTTCTTTCAGATGTGTTGAGGGTATCTTGGCCTGGTGTCATTTTCATGATCTTTGTAACCTTCTCCCTTCCTGATTATTCCTAATCTCCTGTGGAGATTATATGCTTGATGAATGAACAACCAAGGATGTGTGGATGCCTCAAATACCTCTTGTTTCAAATTTCCTGTCACTATAGTCTCTCCTTTGGGATTTAGGCAATATGTAAGAAGACTGAAATGAAAGTCCCTCACCTGAGAGAGACATCACTGTTGTTCTTATCGGCAGAGGTCAAAGTGATACAACCTGGAACAGAAAAAATTTGACAGGAGAAGGGAGGATGGAGCATTAAAAAGGCCCAAACAAGGGCTCTTGCTCAGCATGCCAGACTGGAATGGGCTGCGGGCAAGGTCCCTGGATGAGCAGGGACCAGTGTGAGGATCCTGAGCACTGGAGAAGTACAGATAGTATTGAAAGAGGGAGCAAAATGAGGGGAGGGGATTGCCAAAGACCCATCACTGCTTTAAGGTTTTGCATAGGAAGCCCTGATTTATTCTGCTGCCAGCAAAGATTGTGTCTAAGGAGATCATGAGCACAGTGAAAAGGAGCTCATCAAATGCAGGGTTGCTTGGTGGCCTGTGAGAGTCCCGATTGTCTAACTTACTCCTCGTCGTAGGAATGCAGGGCCAAGGTCATTTTGGAAATAATGAATGGAACAAAAAAATAAAACAGAAAATACCCCCACTAGCTAATTGTTAGCTTACTGGGCACTCATAAACTAAAAGCTTGTTTGCTTTACTGAATGTGGAGCAGAATTAAAAACTAATAATAGGAGTTCGCACATAACACTTTCTAGTTTATAAAGCATCTTCATGTACTGAATCTTTTCAGTATTCCAATAAAGCAGGGAGGTCTCTTGTTATCCGCCATTTACAAATAGGGACACTGAGGCTTGGAGCAGTTGCTTAACTTGCATGTGTTTATGTGGCTGCTAAGTGGTGGATGTTAAGACCTGTGATCTGTGTGTTCTTCTGTGCCAACCTGCCTACAACCATATTTCCCAGGTGAGCAGCTCAGGCTTAATTGTCCAGGGCCTTTTCTTGCCTGGCTGTCCTAACCTAAACATTTCTAGGATTACTTCTTGAATTCAATTTTGACCTTGGTAAAGTTTGTTGTTTTAAGTAAAGGCTGGGAAAGTTTAAGCTGATAGTAAGTAAATTATGGCTTTTATTTCTCAAATCTGGTGTCTATTAAGGTTTACCTGATTGTAGCTGAGGTTACAATATTTACACAGTGTTTTAGTGTGGGGACAGAAACAGATGATAGTGCTGAGAGGTATTTATCCAGCTTGCAGAACTTTGAAGACCTATTGTTATCTTGACTGTGTTATGCTTCTTTGGTCCCTGTATTCTTAGAAAGAGAAGTTACTTAGGGAAGTATATGGCACCCTTTGGCTGAAACTTGGCCTTTTCTAGCAGGTGCTCTAGGGTCCTCCACTGATCATGTGGGTGGCCCTCACCACTGCCTCCATATAGGGTCAGCTTTCCTTACTTCAAGTAATTATCATTATTGCTAATAATGGGTGCCACTTACTGAGTGACCTCTCTGTGCCAGGCTCAGTGCTACAACCATATTTACATGACCTCTAATACTGAAAACCATTATATAAAGTAGGCATCGTGATCTCTATTTTATTGGTAATGAAATCAAAGAGGTTAACTTACACAGGTCCTAAAATTAAGTCAGTTTAAACTTGGTTGGTTTCACTCTTGTGTCCGAAATGTTAGTATGGGTGATTCTGTAACAAATTAAAAATGTACAGAACTCTGTTAATTCTTATACACCACAGTGGATAAATTAAAAACCTCTCCTAGTGATTGTGCTAACCGTGGGACCTCTCTGAGCATGTTATTGTTTCTTAGGCCTGCTTCTCCAGGGGTGGCCAGGTGTGTGTGGCTGTACCTGGGGTCTTTTCTTCGGTGGGGGCAAGCTGTGCAACTCTGACATTACATGGGTCCCTTTGAGCACCCCATTTTGATTGGTCGAACTTTTCATTTCCTATATCACTTCTGGATCAGTGAATTGAAAGGGCTCGTGCTTCTGCGAAAAGGTCGTTTTCTTTTCTTTTTCTCCCCCCCCCTTTTTTTTAGGAGAGAGAGAGAGAATCTTAAGGACGCCCCATGCCCAGCACATAGCCGGATGCAGGGCTCGATCCCACGACCCCGAGATCATACCTGAGCCAAAATGGAGTTGGACACTGACTGAGCCACCTAGGCGCCTCAAAAACGTAATTTTAGATCCAAAGGATTTATTTACCTTAGAGAATGCCTGTCAGGGAGGCATTCTGGCTCTTGAGTGGTTTGCAGTAAGTGCTAGTCTGCTCTCCTATATGAGTAATTTCTCTCGGGAAGTGACTTGAGTCTTTGGAAACATCTGGCTCAATAAACACACCATCCGCACAGCTGGGCTTAGGGAAAGTTGTGCTGGCAAGGCAGCTGTGGTGGAGTGGGCTTGGGCCCCGGCTGTGACCTTGGCAAGTTCATGCAGTTTATTAGTGCCTCCATTTCCTTAATTCAAATTCAAATATGTAACAGGAGTTTCGGCTGCGTGGGTGATGGACCGCAAATCCTCTAGTGCTCTGGAATGATCCTTAAAAACAGCTCTGTAAAATATCTTGCTTTCCGAACACTCAGTGTGAATGTCATCGTTGGCCAGTACTTTTGTTTGAGTAATTTTCTTTTTCTGGTGGAGAAAATGGGAGAGCTTCAGTTTCTCCTGGTACAGGTGGCAATGAGGTCTGCTTCCCTCTTGTCTCTCTTGAAAAAACTACTAAAAATGACAACAACACCGAACAGTTATGTGTAGCAGATGCATTGCATGACTGTTCCGGGGTAATGGAGAGGGTGTGTGGGGTTGCTGCATCTCATCGGAGAGAAGTAAACAGCTGAAAAGGAAGGATTAGCCGTCATTCTGTTCAGTCTCTGCCTGCCTCCCCCCAGTGGTGTCTCCTCAGGGCCCCACCAGCAGCTCCCCAGCTCAGGCTGTTCTCGTGCCCAGCATCTTCCTCCTTTATCCCACGTCCCAGTAGCTCAAATTGGTGTCTACCCCTTCTTCTGGGGGAATACCAAAATCTTCTGTCAATTTATGGTAAAGGCTATTTGACCTCTTCTCTGGTTAAACCTCTCTCTT
Source organism: Ursus maritimus (assembly GCF_017311325.1). Classification (NCBI taxonomy): domain Eukaryota; kingdom Metazoa; phylum Chordata; class Mammalia; order Carnivora; family Ursidae; genus Ursus; species Ursus maritimus. Next base: position 39,924,986 of record NW_024423564.1, on the reverse strand, counting down.
CTGCTCAGGGTGAAGATGAGGGGGCTTACCTTTAATAACCAGACAGGTTCATTGAGGGATTTTCCCAAAGGAGAATAAGTCTAGTGTGTGGAAGTTTTTCTTTTCTTTTTTCTTTTCTTTTCTTTCTTTTTTCTTTCTTTCTCTCTCTCTCTCTCTCTCTCTCTCTCTCACCCTCTCTCTCTTTTGGTCATTGTTTGTTTTTCATAGCAATTGGTTTACTCTATGAATATATTCATCTTGGTCTCCCTAAGGCAGCAGGCAGAGTGATTACTCTGATCACAAATTAGATTTATGTCTCCTTTCCTTAAAACTTTTCACAGTTCAGAGTCAGATGTAAAGCTCCCATGGCCTTCGGGACCCAAAGTGCTGCTGTTCCAGGTTCCCTCTCTGATTTCTGACTGGCCATGACCCTTCCCTCACTGTGCTCCAGCCAAGGTGACTTCCTGGGTCCAGCCAAACTCCCTGGCACCCCAGGGCCCACAGCTTCCCCTCACTTCTTTCAAGACTCTGATTAAAGGTCTTAGGATTAGGGAGGACTTCTGTGACTGCTTTGTGAAATGGCACCTTCCAGTGTTCCTTTATCCCAAGATATTATTTAATCATTTGTATATGTTTATTTTTTGTTTCCCTGCACTTGAATGAACGCTCTTAGACTTTTGTTATGTTTTTTTCTGCTTTAGTGCTCTTTTCACAACTCCTGTAACAGTGCCTTGCAAGTAGTAGTCTTTGATACCTATTTATTGAATGAATGAATGAGTGAATGCACGAATGAATGTGTTTAGCCAACTGATATTTCTTGAGCACCTACATGTGTCAGAGCCTGTGACGTCTCTCTGCAGATTATATTGTGAGAACTAGTTATGCAAAGATCCTTCCTTAAATGCAGCGTTCCCCAAATGTGAAACATTGTTACTTATGTTCCCCATCTCCTCTTTCATTTCCCCTCTCACTTCTAGGTACCCAGGAGGGCCATTGTTCCATATCAGCAGTTGGTAGACTTTTACTTTAAAGGGTCAGATGGCAAATATCGTAGGTTTTGTGGACCATACTGTTTCAGTCTCAACCACTCAGCTTGGCTGTTGCAGCAGGAAAGCAACTATAAGCTGTGGGTAAAGAACAAATACGACTGCGTTCCAACAAAACTTCGGCCCAGCGTTTGCTAACCCCTGCTGGAAAGAATGAAAGCTCTTTCACAAATCAACCCCAGATTCGTTAGTGGACTGTCTGGTACCTTTCCTACAGTAACTGATATTTTAGAGGATCCCGAGGGAGAAGGCTTCATTGTACAGGGACCATTGGAATTTAAGGAATCAGCAAACTCTCAGAGGGAAGATCACATCAGGGGAAAGGGAACTTTCCCAGTCAACCTCAAACTATATTTCTTATGCTTGAGAAAGGCCTACCCTGTTCCTCAGTAGTCAATCTCAGGAGACTGAAAACAGAAAACAAATGGGGGCAGTAACCAAATCATTCTAACTTTGACTAAGCTCAAAAGTGATGTGAAAAACAAGCGTTCTTTCGTGATCAGATTTTAACATATTCACTAGGGATGATCTGTGTCATAGGACAGTTATAGGACTTCCTTTGCCAGGATTATTGTACATTTTGTAGGAAGTATATCTTTAAATATGAGGCTGGATTACCACCCTGATGCTGGGCAGCTCTCTCTCAGGCTCAAGTTCCAAATTGTGTGTTTTATGGTTTATTTTTCATGGCTTTATTTGCCAGCAAAAGCTGTCCTCGATGAGCATGCTTGACAATACTGCTGAATTTCTGCATCTGCAGCCTGGCTCCAAACTTTGTAGCCATAGGAGAGATTGTATTAATTTAAATGTTAGGTTCCAGGCAAATCTGTGTGTTCCATATGTTCCCTGTCTTGTGCCAACTCTGTTAATTTGAAACATACTGCTGTCTGGCAGGGCCAGAGCAAATTTTTGGCTACTCAATAAGTATGTGTATGTGTAGTGTTTTTTTTTTTTTTTTCTTAAAGAAAAAAAAACAAAACCCAAAAACTAAGGGGAAAAAGAGCTGATGAGTCAAAGTATTTCACAAAACTGAATTTCCACGTATAGATTACAGAGAAAATGTGCTTCATTAGTAAGATGCTCTTGTATTCTGGTAACCAAAATTAAAAACATATTTAGGAAATGTTCCATTGCTTTTTCAGGATTGTAAGTTCAGTATGAGCTACATGTTACTATTTTTCAAAAACAGTTTTTAGTGTTTATTCTTCTTGAGTGATAATCAGCTTTGAAGAGGATGTTTCCTGATGAAACTTTGGGCAGCAATGGAATGCCACTGTAAAGATTTGGTTTCTTTGGTTTCATACAGCATGGGTTTTCTTATCGCAAGGCTGAATGAAAACACATCAGAAGCACATATTTGGTAAGAAGTGGAGAGACTAGAAAAGCTGTGCCAGAAAGGAGAATTTATTTTGGAACATTGTCCTGCCCAGTCAGAGGGGAAAATGGGGGAAGGGGGAGTGGGTATTTTTTGGAAGAAAATTACTTTCTTAGCTTAGATACTATTAGTAATCAGTTATTCCGAAGAATAACAAGGTTATCTTTTGGTCTGGGTTTTTTCTTTGGCTCGTTGCATTAACTTCTTACCAGGAAAAAAGAAACATTTGAATAAATATATTACCTGGGAAATAAATTTCTATGTCTACCTAATGATAAGGTTACAACTCTGAACACTTCAGACAGGAGTTTATCTGAGCAGTCACTCCCCACATCTCAAATTGCTTCACTTCTTCCTCCACCTCCTGTTTTCCTTCTTCAGCTTCTCCATCTCCTCTCTCCTCCATCTCCTCCCCTTCCTCCTCCTCCTTTTTTGTTTGAATCTATTAATAAAAATAGAAACATTAGATAGATATTTAGTTTTAAAATGAGATTTTATGTAACTAGGTAATTCACAGAGTGTTGGATGTTAGATGCAAAGGCAGATAGTTCAGTTAACATGAACACATGTCCTTCCTATTTCTAGAACAAGATGTATTACGTAAAACCCTGATTGTTTTTTTCCTTTTACATCCAAGTTAGCTCCATTATGTTAGTATCAGCAGATGGGTTTAATTTGAGTAATTTTTCACTTTGGACCACCTCATGCTTTTTCCCCGGGAGCCATAACTGAGAGTGATCTCATAGAAGGGATTGCATAAATGATACTCATTAGGGTTGTTTAAGAACTTGAGTGGATATGCCCAGTTGATAATAAAATTTGAAAATAAGCAATAATTAAACATTATCAAAAACCCTATCCAAACTCTTTTTCAGATCTCTGCATATTATGATAAGAGCTAAATGAGATATTGTGACTAATACGTTACTTGGAATTTAAATTTAGGGATTTTTGTTGTTGTTGTTAGTAAGTCTAACCTTTCAAATTATGCATATTTTTAAAATAAAGAATTTATTTATTTATTTATTTATTTATTTATTTATTTTAGAAAAAGAGAGAGAGAGAGTACACGTGCACGAGGGAGGGGCAGAAGGAGAGGGAGAGAGAGAATTCTCAAGGAGACTCCAAGCTGAGTGCAGAGCGTGATGTGGGGCTCGATCTCATGACCCTGAGATCATGACCTGAACCAAAATCAAGAGTCAGATGCCAACTGAGCCACGCAGGCACCCCTCAAATTATGCATATTTAATTAAATTAATTAATTTATTAAAATGTTTTGTTTATTTATTTGTCAGAGAGAGAGAGAGGGCAAGCACAGGCAGGGGGAGCACAGGCAGACGGAGAAGCAGCCTTCTCACTGAGCAAGGAGCCCCAGGCAAGACTCAGTCCCAGAACCCTGAGATCATGACCTGAGCTGAAGGCAGATGTTTGACCAACTGAGCCACCCAGGCATCCAAAATTATGAGTATTTTAAATAATATATTACTTTTCATTTTGATTTAGAGATTTAACAGCATTTTAATCTTTATTATCTACTTTGCTTATCATGTCAACCTTGTGAGATGGGTGTATTGTCCCTGGTTTATTGGAAGAGCAGCCTTCCAAAGTTAATCCAGTTTCTAGTTCATGGTGGTGAGATTAGACCTGACAAGCAGAGGAAGAATTGACACTCAGGTGTGACTACGGTTGTGACTTTGGGCACATGCCTTGTGAATTTGTGCGTTGTATTTCAGAATGAATAGAGGTGGTGGCTTTTGTAATCTAGAGCTAATCTAATGAAAACATTAAAAATGGCTCAAATACTACCATCCTCTCATTGACAGTTACCTAACAGAACATACTACTGAGAGTTACAATGAAAAACAGATGATGTATCATCTTCCTTGCTTTAACAAAACAAGATTAGTTTCAGTTATACTTTCTATGTTGAAGACTATTTGTGCAATCATGGCGTGGACATTAAGTTTGCAGCTTTGCATGTAGACATTACTCCTGTGCACTGGCATCTGATTCTTACCTTTTCCTCTAGCCATGTGGGAGGGACAATTCTTTGTCCCTGTCAGAAGCCAGGTATCGTCATGGGACCTGCTGTTGCCAATAAGACATAAAGAGGGAACGTCTGGGGGTAGCACTCAAGAGCTGGGTGTGCTTCTCTGCGCTCTCTTCCCTTCGCTTTGGCAGTCACCAAGGCACATGTTGACAAGGAGATGCCATTGCGCTGAAGCAGTCAGGAATGCCCAGCCAACATATGGAGGACAGCTGCCCTGGAGAGCATCCTGGATGGGTGATGGACTCTGGACAAGAAATAAACTTTTGTTGTTAAGTCACTGAAATTTTGGTTACTGCAGCAGCCTGATCAATTAAAAAATGAAACTGAGCTAATGCAGCTCTTTTAATTCCCCAAAGGTTCCCACTGGGCCATGGCATGCTATTACCCCTTTCTTGCATGCTATTTTCCTCCTACAGCACCCCCAAAATCAATGTTTTTGAGTAATATGTGACTATATCATAGAATTATTAAATAATTTATAGAGTCTAGAATTATTAAGGACAAATTATTCAAAATCTCTTTTAAAATTATTTTTTCAGGGAGGTCAACCAAGTTAGTTTACTTTTTGAGAATTCAAAAAATATCTAGCCAACCTGTCAATCATATTCTACCATTAATTACCAACAACACTTTATCTCTAAGATAAAGTATATATGTCAATGAACCAGTTCAAAGCTTATTCACTATATATATATTTACATTCTATATAAAAATATGTTTATACATGTATATGCATACATACATGTATATTTAACTATTAAAAGTTATTGTGAATGTTTTATAACTTTTCTTGTAATATGCAGAGTGCTATAGAAACAAATTACCTTTCCAGGGGTCTGATGCCTTTCAGAGGAGAGGCAACATACCGGATCATAAGCCCCATGCCCTGCTGGTAGTGACTACACATACATATATATTTTTGGCTCTGTGTCCATTCATTCTTTTTTATGGCTGAATAATATTTCATATTATATATGAATATATATATATTCATATATATATATAAAATTCACTATACACACATCTCTATATCTATCTAGATATATATCTCTATCTATCTATCTATCTATCTACCTATCTATCTATCACATCTTCTCTATCCATTAAATAGAGTTTTGATGGGGAGAATTTCCCTCTGGATTAGGTGTTGATTAGGTGAGAAATGAATCATCCATTTATAATTTTCTCAACTGATGATTAAGAGTATATATCTTACTTTCATAAATTTTTATACATATTATAAAAATGTCTGACTCTGGGAACGCATTGCTAGGGGCCTTGAAGTTTAAGCTTTCTTAGTTTAAATCATTTCCCTGGGCATCAGTAAGGGAGACTGAAAGGGAGAGGTTAGAAAAAAGGAGGACATAGCAGGAGAAATGGGGGTGAAAAACCCTGGATGGAGAGAATTTCAAGGAACAAATACTCATCAGTAACATATTCCACAGAAAGCCTAAGTGAGATAAAGACTGGAAAGAATCCTTGTAGATACAGGGTCATTTCTGACCTCGTTTCACCTCAGGGGTGAAAAACCCTAGATGGAGAGAGTTTCAAGGAAAAAGCCATCAGTAGCATATTCCACAGAAAGCCTAAGTGAGATAAGGGCTGGAAAGAATCCTGGTAGATACAAGGTCATTTCTGACCTCATTTCACCTCAGGGGTGAAAAACCCTAGATGGAGAGAGTTTCAAGGAAAAAGCCATCAGTAGCATATTCCACAGAAAGCCTAAATGAGATAAGGACTGGAAAGAATCCTGGTAGGTACCAGGTCATTTCTCACCTCATTGTACATGGGCAAATATTCTATTTCTCTTCTCCCGCTCCTCTAGAATGACTCCTAAACCCTACAGGGATACGGAAGGTGAAGCTGTCAGTCGGCAAACATGATTAGGTGTCTTAAGATGAAAGACGCTTCCTGAATTCTGAGAATATGAAAGAAATATGAATATGAGAAAAGTTTGGGAAACAATCCTATTACACAGAAGACCATTATGTTGTTTGATTAGAGAACCTTGATAACAGCTACCTACATAACAGCCTACATAACTGGCTAATGTGTGGTGATCACATTTTTGTAGCTTTTGCTCCATGATGAATTTTCTTGAATGTGTTGATATATTATTTTTCCTTTGATGTATTTTTTCATCTCTAGAAGTGTCGTTGTGTTTTTAAAAAAATCTCCCATTTTAATCCTGCTCATGTTTGTATTTTCCTCCCCCTCTTGAACATAAGGGTCATAATTATTATTTTTATGTCCTTTTCTGCTAATTCCAACCGCTCTATAATTTTTGGATCTGTTTCTGTTGTTTCATTTTTCTTCTGATTGTGGGTCACATACAACTGATATTTTTAAATTGAGTACCAGTCTTCTGGAATTTTATATTATCAGGTGTTAGCAAATTTGGTCATATTCCTTTCAGTGGTGTTTCAGACTGTTCTGGTATGTAGTGAAGTTAATTAAATCAGTTTGACCTTTTGAGACTTGCTTTTAAGCTTTGTTAGGGCAGATCTAAAGTAGTATTTAGTCTAGGGCTAATTTAGTCTCGCTACTAAGGTGATAACCTTTCTGAGAACTACCCAATACCTTGAATATTAGGACATCTTTCAACCTCCAAATTGGATTGGACAGCCTCTAACTAGAATGGAGGGGACATAAGATATTCCCAGCCTTGTGTAAGTTCAGGAAATTGTTTGGTTCTGTCTATTGTTTCTTTGCCTGGCCTCGGCAGTTTCTTCTCATGAATGCTGTGTTAATCGTATTATAGCTGTCAAGATTGGAGTGGGGGGACCCCTCTGCACTCTGTGCAGCTCTCTCTTTTTTGGTATTCTTTTCTATGCCTCTAGCTTTCTTGGCCTCCCTGTGCCCTGATCTCTGTGTTGCCAACTGAGCGATACTACTGATCTCTGTTAGGGTCACCCATGCTCTGTGCTGCAGCTTGGAAATTCTTCTAGGCAATAGCAGGAGTCATCTCAACTGTTTCTATTTTTCCCAGGGATCAAATCTTATGTTGCCTCTTGTCCAATGTCTGAGAACTATTTTTTTCCCCATATATTTTGTTTGGTCTTCTAACTTTTTAAGGTAGAAGGGTAAAGCTGTCCCTGTTACTCCATCTTGGCTGGAAGTGAAAGTTCCCAGCCTGCTGATTTTTGATTGATGGCTAAGAGTAATGGTTTCTCCACAAATGTTTTTAGAATTTGTTGTTTCTTAAACACATAAAGGCCTGCCATGAAAATAACTTGTTTTCTACCTCTTCCTAGGTCTAAACCTCCTGCGATGAAACATTTTCCTTCTCATTATGTTGAGTGATTTTGTTTTGTTTTGTTTTGTTTTTTAAAGAATAAATTTTCAGGAAGATCTGCTGAAAAGCTGATTGAAAGAGTAAGTTCTGATCGTCCTTCACTTCTTGAAAGAAATATTCTAAACAATAATTAGTTTTCACTGCAGAGTGGTTTTCCTGCAAGAGCTATATTGATTGTAAAATGTATAGATGAACAAATGCAGACCACTTATGTACCTCTTAGTTTATCTATATATTACTCTCCTGTGTTATTATAATCTATTAAAAACAAACCAACCGACCAATCAAATGTGAAATCATTGTCATTTTATGTGTTCACTGACTATGAAAGAACTAAAATTAACTGTAAATTACAAACCAGCAGCTTTCTAATTACTGTAGTCCCATTGTAACTGTTATTTGTACAAGTAATTCCAGCTCTTGTTGACTTTGGAGTAAGGAGTGATATAGTGAGAGGTTCTGAAGCAGCACTCTGTCCAAGGTGCAAACACTGCAGACATATGTTCTGAAACTGAATGAAACAACACTGAAGATTGAAGCCTAAAGAATATCCCTATGAAACATTTCTTTTTCTATTGTGTTATTTTAGAAACAAATTTCATGGAATTCAGTCTTTCTGCCCTGGATATTTTTATACGGAAATTTCAGAGTGAAAAAGTCACTTTATAGTCTTGAATAAATTTCAATAAGAAAGGCATTATTTCATTGAGGAATTAGGACAAAGGAATGCTGTCTTGGCCAGATACAGAAAATCGTTCTTCCTTTATTTGTCAAATGTGTATTGAGGGTCCACTATGTGTGAGACATAGTGCTGACACTGGGGAATTAAAACCAACCAACGAACCAACCAACCTGAAAACCTTATTTTCTCAAAGAGAAGTGACTGCTTTGAGTTTTATTGCCTTTTGAGTTGCTTATTTAATACTAAACAGTGAATTTTTTTCTCCCTTGATTCATAGAAAAATGTGGGACAGATGGGAATTCTTCATGATATGACATAATTTGATCTTCAAGGTTTTGTTTTCATCTACCATTACATTAGTTTTGGCTTTTTTTTTTTTTTTTTTGGCCTCTCAAAAAAGAAAAAAAGAAGGATTCTTTTCCATTAGCCATACTTGTTAAAAATTTAGGGCTACTTTTCAAGTTCAAGTAAAAGCATTATGTAACAATACTTCCTTGCCTGTTATTTGGCATGGTTCTGCTGGACTTGTTAAGTTCAGTTTCTATACTGGCCTTAACTTCTTATGTATCTTGATCTCATCTCTGATTGCCCAGTTTTGACCTATACTCTTTTTCTCTGGCTTTCTGTCTGCTTGGCTGTTCCAGTTTGAGTCCTAGCTCAATTAAACTCTTCTGGCTCTTGAATCTCTGCATCACTTCCCAGTAGATGATTTGTTCACTCCTGGCACAGAATTTTCTTTGGTTGGCTGTCCTGGTAGTGGTGAGTCATTCCCCTACTCCACCCATCACTGGTCTTTGGCACAAGCCTGAAAAATGTTGCTGTGTACCTGGGGGAATTTGCAGCCAGGACCAGGTAAATGCCTTTAGCTACTTTTTTCCAAAAGGAGTTTGCAACATATAATGCTTTTTTATCGTTCATGCTTTCATTTTGTATTACTACTTCTGAAAACCTTTGGGCCACATGTACATTGGATTTATCCAGGATCTCATAACTTGGCTCTGAAGAGTGAAGAACAGAGTCTCAATTCACTATCAACAAGCTCATAGTTTATTTTGGTCAGTGTAGCTCCATCACTTTAAAGCCACCAGATCCCATTTAAAGATCTGCCTTACACCGAGTACATTCTTTTAATGTTACATTTATTTAGGTATTTGATTAATTAGAACAGTGAAAAAATTTGCTAGTTTAGATATCTTATTCATTTTCTTAGAACCTTAACCAATAAAATAAATCTGGATGATTGAATCATCAAAAACCTCATTAGAATAAATTAGCAATGACTAGTAATTATTGATAGTTAAGTTGAGTAAAAGTCAGTGTACATGTATTGAAAACCTACTCTATGACCAGCACTGTTAAGTCCTGAGTAAGACATGGACTTTGCCCTTTTGGAGCTCATGGTCAAGATGGGTAGGTATATCCTCAACAGACAATTTCAAGAAGATGTAGAAAGTGCACGGTACTATCTATGCCCAGTACACTATTGGAAAGGGCAGGAGGGGCATCCAGTCCAGTCTGGAATTAGAGCAGTTGGGATAGGTGAGGAGGAAAGGTTCTTAGAAGAAGTGATGATTGGACTGAGTCCTGAAGAGGAGTAGAGTTATCCAGGTAAAGAAGCTAGGGTAGGGAATTATAGGAAGAGGCACAAATGACTTGCCGTGAATAAGAAAGACTTGATCCCTCACCTTCTAGAATGAAATGATTTTGTTGTAATCTTATGTTATACCTTAAAATGTATTTGAATTTTGTGTAACACTCTATAGTATGTCCATGTTAGTATCAAGCATATTTTAAATTCTTTATAATTTTAGTATAATCATCCTTCCAGGAGAATGCTCCATATTTATCCTGTGATTTTTTTATACCCCCAGCAAATCATCAGTTACTCTTGTGAAAATTAAAATCTCAGTTTAAGAAGCTTTGGCAAACACTTAAGAATGTTGATTATAGATTTAGACTGACCTAGTTTGAATGCTGACTCCATCTTTTCTTAAATAGATGTATTACTAAATCTGTCTTAAACTTTAAATTAATTTCTTCAATTATAAAATGGGGATTCTAGGAGATGGAAATGAAAGCATGTATATAGAGAACCTGTTACAATATATCACTTGGTTCATGAATGGAGATTTATGGACTTCTTAAAGTTGGGGAACATGCCTGTCTTGTTCCTCCTTTCTATTCTCAGCACAATGCCTGGCACCTAGGAGATACACAGTAAATAGTTACTAGATAGATAAGGCAAGCACTCATTATTTAGTAATGTCAAGACTGTTCATTTTAATGTCAACTTAGAAGTTTAGAACAGGACCTGGAATGTACTAGGTCTCAATAACTATTTCCTAATTGCTTGATTTGATGAATGACTTCACTTGGTGCTTATCCTCAGAAAATGATGACTGAATAGAATGTGGGCTGTATAAATCCAAGACAAATCCTGTTATCACATACTATGGTACTTGTGCTCTGCTGTCTACTGTGAGAAATGGCTATAAAATGTGGACGCAGAAGATCACACAAAATAAGTATACAGATTAATGAGTGAAGCTTGTTTCAACCACCACTCAGGTCAAGAAATTAAACTTTGTCAGCCTCCTCAGGAGCCTCTCTGTGCTACATTTCAATCACAGTTCCCTTCCTTCTTCCAAAATCACCACTGACTTTTATAGTAATCATTTCTTTGCAGTTCTTGTTGGTTCTTTCATCCAAGGCCCATCCCTAGATATAGTAATGTAGTATTGTCAAATAAAAGAAAAATTGGTCTGGTTTTTTTGAGTCTCTTTTAACCTACCTATTCTCCTTAATCCCTATTTTTCCTTTAAGTTTTCTTTTGAAGAACTTGGTCTGTTTTGCTTGACCTCTAGAGTTTCCTACCATCTGGAGTTTACTTATTGACTACTCATGGTGCAGTTCAGCTTGTTCCTTTGTTCCCTGTATTTCCTGCAAATTGGCAGCTAGATGTAGAGAAATGCTCAGACTGAGGTTCTAACCCTTTGATAAGACTCTAGATGCTGATGTTTTCTTTCTTTGTTCTTTTCTCTCTCTTTTTCTTGAGGTATAATTGACATACAACATTATATTAGTTCCAGATGCACAGCATGATTCAATATTTGCATATACTGCAAAATGCTCACCACAATAAATCTAGTTAACATCTGTCACCATACATAATTACAGAATTTTTTTGTGATGAGAACTTTTAAGATTTCCTCTCTTAGTAACTTTTATATATGCAACACAGTATTATTAACTACAGTTGCCATGCTATCCATTTACATCCCCATGGCTTTGTTATATTATAACTGGAAGTTTATACCTTTGACTTCCTTCTCCCATTTCTCTCATCTACAGCCTTTGCCTCAGGCAGCCACCAATCCGTTCTCTGTATCTATGAGCTGGGTTTTTGTTTTGTTTTTATTTTTTAATTTAACTGGTTTTTTTTTTGTTTGTTTGTTTGTTTTAGATTCCACATATAAATGAGATCCTATGGTGTTTGTCTTTCTCAGTCTGACTTCTTACACTTAGCATAATGGTCTTGAAGCCCATCCGTCAAGGTCATGATCTTAGAGCCCTGGAATTGAGCCCTATGTTGGGCTCCATGCTCAGCAGAGAGTCTGCTTGAGGATTCTCTCTCTCTCTCCCTCTGCCCCACCCACTGTCTCTCTCTCAAATAAATAAATAAATCTTTTAAATACATAAATTTTAAATCTAAAAACATTTTTAAACAATTTAAAATAGAAATACCATATAATCCGATAATTCCGCTATTGGGTATCCACCCAGGAAAAACTAAAACACTAACTCAAAAAGATATATGCACCCATATGTTTGTCGAAGCTATTATTTACAATAGCTAAGACATGGAAGCAACCTAAGTGTCCATCTATAGACAAGTGGATAAGGAAAATGTGGGATACATATCTATCTATCTATCTATCTATCTATCTATCTATCTATCTATCTATCTCTGTCTATCTCTATCTCTATCTATCATGACCTGAGCTGAAATTAAGAGTCAGATGCTTAACTGACTGAGCCACCCAGGTGTCCCTAAATTTAAAACTTAAATTAATTTTATTTTAATTCCAGTATAGTTAACATACAATGTTATATTAGTTTCAGGTGTACAGTATAGTGATTCAGCAATTCTGTACACTATTCAGTACTCATCATGGTAAGTGTGCTCTTAATCCCCTTCATTTATTTCACCCATCCCTCCACCCACCTCTCTTTTGGTAACTATCAGTTTGTTCTGTATTGTTAAGTGTCTGTTGTTTGGTTTGCTCTTTTTTTTTTTTTCATTTGTTTTGTTTCTTAAATTCCACATATAAGTGAGATCATATGGTATCTGTCTTTCTCTGACTGACTTATTTCACCTAGCAAAATACACTTGAGGTCCACCCATGTTGTTGCAAACGGCAAGATTTCATTCATTTTTTTTTTTAAAGATTTTTATTTATTTATTTGACAGAGATAGAGACAGCCAGCGAGAGAGGGAACACAAGCAGGGGGAGTGGGAGAGGAAGAAGCAGGCTCATAGCGGGAGGAGCCTGACGTGGGGCTCGATCCCATAACGCCGGGATCACGCCCTGAGCCGAAGGCAGACGCTTAACCACTGTGCTACCCAGGCGACCCAAGATTTCATTCTTTTTTATGGCTGAGTAATATTCCTCTCTGTGTGTGTGTGTGCGCACGCACGCGTGCATGTGCCACATCTTCCTTATCCATTCATCAATTGATGGACATCTGGGCTTTTTCCATAATTTGGCTCTTATGGACAATGCTGCTATAAACATTGGGGTGCATGTGCCCCTTCGAATCAGTATTTTTGTATCCTTTGGGTAAATACCCAGTAGTGTAATTGCTGGGTCGTAGGGTAGCTCTATTTTCAACTCTTTGAGGAACCTCCACACTGTTCTCCAGAGTAGCTGCATAGCTTGCATTCCCACTAACAGTGTAAGAGGGTTCCTCTTTCTCTGCATCCTTGCCAACATCTGTTGTTTCCTGACTTGTTAATTTTAGCCATTCTGACTAGTGTGAGGTGGTATCTCATTGTGGTTTTGATTTGTATTTCCCTGATGATGAGTGATGTTGAGCATTTTTTCATGTGTCTGTTGGCCATTTGGATGTCTCCTTTGGAGAAATGTCTGTTCATGTCTTCTGCCCATTTCTTGATTGGATTATTTGTTCTTTGGGTGTTGGATTTGGTAAGTTCCTTATATATTTTGGATACTAGCCTTTTATCTGATAAGACATTTGCAAATATCTTCTCCCATTCTGTCTGCTGTCTTTTGGTTCTGTTGACTGTTTCCTTTGCTGTGCAAAAGATTTTTATCTTGTTGAAGTCCCAATAGCTCATTTTTACCTTTGTTTTCCATGCCTTTGGAGAGGTGTCTAGCAAGAAGTTGCTGTGGCCAAGGTCACAGAAGTTGCTACCTCTGTTCTCCTCTAGGATTTTGATGGATTCTTGTCTCACATTTAGGTCTTTCATCCATTTTGAATTTATTTTTGTGTATGGTGTAAGCAAATGGTCCAGTTTCATTCTTCTGCGTGTGGCTGCCAATTTTCCCAACACCATTTGTTGAAGACACTGTCTATTTTCCATGGATATTACTTCCTGCTTTGCTAAAGATTAGTTAACCATAGAGTTGAGGGTCCATTTCTGGGTTTTCTATTCTGTTCCACTGATCTATGTGTCTGTTTTTGTGCCAGTACCATGCTATCTTGATGATTACAGCTTTGTTAATAGAGCTTGAAGTCCGGAATTGTGATGCCACCAGCTTTTATTTTCTTTATCAACATTGCTTTGGCTATTCAGGATCTTTTCTGGTTCCATACACATTTTGGGATTATTTGTTCCAGCTCTGTGACAAAAGTTGATGGTATTTGGTAGGGATTGCATTGAATGTATAGATTGCTGTAGGTAGCATAGACATTTTAACATGTTTATTCTTCTGATTTGTGAGCATGGAATGTTTTTCCATCTTTTTGTGTCTTCCTCAATTTCTTTCTATAGTTTTCTGAGTACAGATCCTTTGCCTCTTTGGTTAGGTTTATTCCTAGGTATCTTATGGTTTTGGGTGCAGTTGTAAATGGCACTGACTCCTTAATCTCCTTCTTCTGTCTCATTGTTAGTGTATAGGAATGCAACTGATTTCTGTGTATTGACTTTATATCCTGCTATGTTGCTGAATTCCTGTATGAGTTCTAGCAATTTTGGGGTGGAGTCTTTTGGGTTTTCCACATAGAGTATCATGTCATCTGCAAAGGGTGAGAGTTTGACTTCTTTGCTGATTTGGATGCCGTTTATTTCTTTTTGTTGTCTGACTGCTGAGGTTAGGACTTCTAGTACTATGTTGAACTGCAGTGGTGATAGTGGACATCCCTGCCATGTTCCTGACCTTAGGGGAAAAGTTCTCAGTTTTTCCCCATTGAGAATGATATTCAGCGGTGGGCTTTTCATATATGGCTTTTATGATACTGAAGTATGTTCCCTCTATCCCTACACTGTGAAGAGTTCTAATCAAGAAAGAATGCTATACTTCGTCAAATGCTTTTTCTGCATCAAATTGAGAGGATCATATGGTTCTTATCTTTTCTTAATATTAATTAGCATAGATATTTGCAAATAACATATTATATAAAGAGCTAGTATCCAAGACGTATAAAGAATTTATCAAACTCAACACCCAAAGAACAAATAATCCACAAAGAAAAGGGCAGAAGACTGAACAGACATTTTTCCAAAGAAGACATACAAATCATCAACAGACACATGAAAAAAGATAAGCCCATTTATATTCAGAGTAACTATTGAAAGATACGAATTTAGTGACATTGTATTACACGTAAAGTGACTGTTTCTGTATATTGTCTCTGTTCCTTTCTGGTCTATGTTACTTTTGGGCTCTCTCTTTGCTTAAAGGATCCCCTTTAATATTTCTTGCAGGGCTGGTTTGGTGATCACAAATTCTTTTAGTTTCTCTTTGTCCTGGAAGCTTCTTATCTCTCTATTTTGAATGAAATCCTTGCTAGATAAAGTATTCTTGGCTACATATTTTTCTCATTTAGCACCCTGAGTATATCATGGCAGTCCTTCTGACCTACCCTTGTAGGTTATGGACCTTGTGTCCTGAGCTGCTCTCAGGATTTTCTCTTTGTCTCTGAGATTTGCAAACTTCACCTTTATATGTTGTAGTGTTGTCCTATTATTGAGTTTGAGGGGGTATTCTCTGTGCCTCCTGGACTTGAATGCCTGTTTCCTTCCCCAGATTAGGGAAGTTCTGCACTATAATTTGCTCCAGTATACCTTCTGCCCCTTGCCCCCCACTTTACTCTTCTTCTGGGGACCCCAATTATTTTAATATTGTTTTGTTTTATCACTTATCTCTCGAATTCTCCTCTCGTGATCCAGTAGTTGTTTATCTCTCTTTTAGTCAGCTTCTTTATTTTCCATCATTTTGTCTTTTATATCAGTAATTCTCTCTTCTGTCTCATTTATCCTAGCAGTTAGAGCCTCCATTTTTGATTGCATCTCATTGGTAGCCTTTTGATTTTGACTTGATTAGACTTTAGTTTTTTTTTATTTCTCGAGAAAGGGATTCTCTAATGTCTTCTATGATTTTGCAAGCCTGGCTAGTATCTTTATAATTGATGTTCTGAACTCTAGCTCTGACATCTTACTTATATCCATACCGATTAGTTCCCTGGCAGTCAGCACTGCCTCTTGTTCTCTTTTTTGAGGTGAGTTTTTCTGTCTTGTCATTCTTGCAGAAAGTGGTTGCTTTTCTATTTGTAGAATTGCAGCAATTCTTTTCTTAGGTCTCCAGTTGAGTTTGCAGGTGTTCAGAATAATTTGATAGCTATCTAGCTGAATTCCTGGGACCAAACAAAACTAAAGTCTCCTACTCGTCTGCCGCCTTGGACCAGAAGCCCCAATTTTGTATATCTTTTCAAAGAACCAGATCTTCGTTTCATTGATTTTTTCTATTGTTTTTCAGTCTCTATGTCATTTATTTCTGCTCTGATCTTTATTATTTCCTTTTGTTCTACTCACCTTGGGCTTCGTTCTTCTTTTTCTAACTTCCTTTAGGCATAAGGTTAAATTGTTTACTTGAGTCTTTTTCTGTTTTTTGAGGTGAGCTTTTATTGCTGTACACTTCCCTCTTTGTACTGCTTTCACCGTGTCCCAGAGATTTTGGACCATTGTGTTTTCATTTCCATTTGCTCTATGTATTTTGTTATTTCTTCTTTGATTGCTTCATTGACCCGTTGACTTTTTTAGCATCATGTTACTCAGTCTCCACGTATTTGTGGTTTTTTTCTTGTGATATAGTTCTAGTTTCATACCATTGTGGTCAGAAAAGATGCATGGTATGATTTCAATCTTCCTAAATTTATTGAGGCTTGTTTTATGGCCTAATAATGTGATCTATTCTGGAGAATGTTCCACGCACACTTGAAAAGAATGTATATTCTGTTGTTTTTGGATGGAATGTTCTGTATATATGTGTTAGGACCATCTGGTCCAATGTGTCATTCAAAGACAATGTTTCCTTATTGATTTTTCTATCTGGATGATCTATCCATTGATGTAAGTGGAATGTTAAAGTCCCCTACTATTGTAGTATTACCATCAATTTCAATGTGTCAATGTTTGTTTTATGCATTTAGGTGCTCCAGTGTTGAGTATAGATATTTACAATTTTTTTTAAGATTTTATTTATTTATTTGTCAGAGAGAGAGCACAAGCAGGGGGAGTGGCAGCTAGAGGGAGAAGCAGGCTCCCCGCTGAGCAAGGAGCCTGATGTGGGACTCGATCCCAGGACCCCGGGATCGTGACCTGAGCTGAAGACAGACGCTCAACTGACTGAGCCACCCAGGCGTCCCCAGATATTTACAATTATTATATGCTTTTGTTGGATTAATCCCTTTATCATTATATAGTACCCTTCTTTGTTTCTTGTTACAGTCTTTGTTTTAAAGTCATTTTGTCTGATAGAAGTACTGCTGTCATTGCTTTTTTTTTTTTTAACCCCACTTCCATTTGCATGGTGAGTGTTTTTCTATCCCTTTACTTTCAGTCTGTATGCATCTTTAGGTCTGAAGTGAGTCTTTTGTAGGCCATATATAGTTGGGTATTGTGTTTTTTTTAACCATTCTACCACTCTGTGTCTTTAGATAGGAGCATTTAGGCCATTCACATTTTTTATTTCTTTGAGAGAAAGAGAGAGAGATGGGAGAGAGAATACAAGCAGGGGGTTGGGGAGAGGGAGAAGGCTCCCCACTGTGCAGGGAGCTGGATGTGGTGCTCGATCCCAGGACTCCAGGATCATGACCTGAGCCGAAGGCAGACGCTTAACCAACTAAGCCACCCAGGCTCCCCTAGGCCATTCACATTTAAAGTAATTATTGATAGGTATGTACTTATTGCCATTTTTAAAGTTTGTTTTTATAGTTCTTTGTTTCTTTTTTCTTTGCTTACTCCGTTTCTTTGTAGCTATAGTGTTTTTTTGTTTGTTTTTGTCTTTTGGCTTTCTTTTTATTTTTTGTGTATCTATCATAGGTTTTGTGTATGTACTTACCCTAAGGTTCATATATAACATCCTAACTAAATAGCAGTCCGTATTGATTTGATGGTCATTTAAGTTCAAACATATTCTTAAAAAAACAAAAACAGAAAGAGAAAAAAACTTTTTGTTTTCCTTTTTCCTCTTCTCTTCCCTTTTTACTTCCTTTTCCACATTTTATGTATATATTGTCATATTCTATATCTTTTATGTATATTTTTCTTATGTCTAATTATGACTATTTCTTTTCTACTTAAAGAAGTCCCTTTAACATTTCTTGTAAGCCTGATTTAGTGGTGATAAACTTCTTTATCTTTTGTTTGTCTGTAGAACTCTTTATCTCTCCTTCAAATGTGAAAGACAATCTTGCCAGGGGTAGAGTATTCTTGGTTGGAGGTTTTTTCCTTTCAGCACTTTGAATATATCATGCCACTCTCTTCTGGCTTGTAAAGTTTCTACTGAAAAAGTAACTGATAGTGTTATAGGTTTTTCCTTTGTAGGTAACTTTTTGTTTCTCTCTTGCTGCTTTTAGGATTTTTCTCTTTATCTTTAAACTTTGACACTTTAATTATTATGTGCCTTGGGTTCATCTTGTTTGGAACTCTCTACACTTCTTGGACTTGGATGTCTATTTCTCTCCTTAGGTTAGGGAAGTTTCCAGTTATTATTTCTTCAAATAGTTTTCTACACTTTTATCTCTCTCTTCTTCTGGGACTCCTATAATGTGAAATTTCATTTGCTTGATGTTGTCCAAGAGATTTCTTGGACATTTAAAAAAATTCTTTCCTCTTTTTGCTGATCAGCTTGTATTCTTTCTATTACCCTGTCTTCCAGATTGCTGATATGTTCTTTTGCATTCTCTAAGCTACTATTAATTACCTCTAGTGTGTTTTTTATTTCAGTTATTGTATTCTTCAGTTCTGATTGGTTCTTTTTAATATTTTCTCTCTCTTTATTGAGGGTCTCACTGAGTTCTTCTATTCTTTTCTCCAGCCCAGTATCTTTACAATCATTACTTTGAATTCTTTATCAGGCATATTGCTTATCTGTTTCATGTCATTCTTTTATTGAGGTTTTTCCTTGTTCTTTCTTTTGTAGCATATTCCTTTGTATCTCCATTTTGCTTGACTTCCTGTGTTTGTTTCTATGGATTAGACAAAATGGCTACTTCTTCTAAGTTGAAGGAGTGGTCTTATGTATGGCAACCTCTATGCAGACTGTGCATGCTTGGTGACTTTTGCAGGCTGACTGAAGCTGTGGCTGTATATGTTAATTACCCTTTTAAACAATGGCTTCTTACAGAGACAATAAAAAAAGTAAAATTAAGAAGAAAAAAGAAAATAATAAAATAAAAGAAGAAAAGTAAAAAAGAAAAAGGAAAAAGGAAGAACAAGAAAGAAAATCAAAAAGAAAAAAAATGAAAACAGGACAAAATTTTAAAAGTGTTTAAAATAAAATAAAAGAGTATAAACAAAAACCAAAAAACAAAAAACCAACAACAAAAATTCACCACAAAACCATGGCTTGTTTTCTGTGCCCTAACACCACAAGGTGGCTAGTGTGGGCTTGTGGACCCTGGGCTCCCTGAGGTTGCAAGCTCTCTGTGATAACTAGACCCATGCATTATGGTGTCTGGACCCTGTTCTGGTCCAGGTTTCCATGGTGGGGTGGGAATATAAACCTCATTGTTCTCCAGTCCCACTGACCTGGAGAGCCTTCCCATAGTTCCTCCATCTCTTGGCAGAGTTCTAGTATTGTCTTTTTATATGCTAGTTGTTCTTTTAAACTGCAGGTTTTCTTTTGTGCTCAAGGACAGAGGAATGTTCTAGGCCCCTCAGTACTATCCCTCCCCACTGCCATTCACAGCATTGGGGGTGGGGTTTCCTTTTGTTACTGTTTATCTTTCTCTCTTGTTGTTCTCTTGCCATTCTCTTTGTCTTTGGTTGTTCAATAGCTGTTCAGTCAGTCCTCAGTTCTTTTTCAGGAGGAATTGTCCTATTAATAGGTGTATTTTGGTGTGTTCTGTGGAGGAGGTGAGTTCAGAATCTTCCTACAGCACCATCTTGATATGAAACCTGCAATTTCCTTATTGAAGCTCAAACCGCCCCATCATTGATACCTCTTCAAATTGGTTCTTGAGTCCTGTTGATATCTTCCTTCCTTTCTGGTATGTTAAGATATTCCAGGTTCTTCTTGTACGTTTTCTGTCCCAGACTTGGAATCAGCAATTTCTTCAAGAAATTCTGTCTTCTTTTAATGGGAATTAATTTCATTAATAGGAATTTTACTACTGTGTTGATCAGTTCTAGGCTTCTTCAGTGAACAGTTAAGACATACATACAAAGTATGTGTGTGTGTATGTTTGTTATGTATACACAGATATGTTTTTTATTAAAATACCTCATGGAATTGTTTCCAGTTTAGTGCTTGTTTTCTGTACACAAGCATTTTTAATGAGGCAGAGTAGAGATTCTGGTTAATAATATGCCAGCAGACTCTGCAACCACTTGATTAAGTAATGAATCCCAAGGGCTTTCAAATATTTGCTATAACAATGCACAATTACCTCTAATATGTGCATAATGCTGTTAACAGGATATCATTTCTTTTTTTTTTTTTAAGATTGTATTTATTTGTCAGAGAGAGAGAGAGCACAAGCAGGGGAGTAGCAGGCAGAGGGAAAAGCAGGCTTCCCGCTGAGCAAGGGGCTGGATGCAGAACTCAGTCTCAGGACCCTGGATCATGACCTGAGCTGAAGGCAGATGCTTAACTGACTGAGCCACGCAGGCATCCCCCGGATATCATTTCTGTATACTTGAAACTTCCAAATGTTCAAGTGGAAAATGTAGCAAGACTGCAGGAATGTTTATTATAGGTTATGCTTTGGTTTTATGATTCAAATTAACCTATCTTCTTATAATAGTATTGTACAGCTGTAAGTTATTGTACAGTTATTTAGTACAGTGCTGAATAAAATAGCAATTCTGTACTTTCTAGCTACTTGTTAATCATTTTATTATTCCCAGCACATGCTATTGTGGGCTTGGTGGGCACATAGTAGCTGCTTAACTAACCTTTGTGAAATGAGTAAGTATTGGTGCTGGTAATATACCAATGAGTAAGTTGTGCTTTCTTGGCTCCATCCTCAAAACAGTTTTTGCAGGCATTGACATTAGTTTTACATACTTTATTGGATCTGTCTGACCTGAGATAGCAAGTCAATTAAGAGCTTTAAAAGCTTATACATGGGCCTTAACCTGAGAAGCAATATTAAGAGGCTCTCAATATTATCATCAGTGTCAGTAAATTTCCTAAATACAGTCTGTCCGTGTTTTGTACTTGTAATTTTTCATTACATCATAAAGGTTAATTTGGTGAAACAGATGATGGAAATGTGTTTTAAGGCTAACACTAATTAAAAATTAAAGGACAATGTTGATGAATAAAATATGTAAATTGCAATGAAATCAGACCTGGAATTGGAGATGATGTTAATATCTTACATTTTTCATTAAATGGCTTTTAATTAACTCCTAAGAGAGTAGTCACTGCAAAGCTATGTAAAATTAGACCATTCAGTCACCAGTTTTTTTTTCAGAATTTTTTACTCTGCTACTTTTTCAGATAGAATTTTTTTTTTAGCTTAAGACTAAATTATTTTTATATATGAGTTAAATTATTTCTCATATCCCCTTTGGCTATGAGATATTTCTTTGCTTTTACCTGGTGACTTCTACCAATTTGATATACTTTTAATATTGGGAAGCCATAAAATGTCTTGACCCTTTCAGATTTGGTAAAGCAGAAAAAGGAGAGAAAAGGGGGGAAGAATGGTAGTCTCACTGTGTGGAAAGATTAAAGGGAAGAAAGATAACTTGACTCTTTCCATTTATCTTTCTGTTTAAATACTGCCACAAGTGAGCTGGCATTGACAGTGGACCAGAGATCTGTTGTTTTGCTGTTTAACTAGGAGTTACAGGTATTTTTTCTGCAGACCTTTGGAACTCAGAATTTAATTACTTGCTACCAGAGTCTTGTGTTTCCTAGGGAGACTTTTAAGTATCTTAAATTACCTTTGAATTTGATAAGGTCACATCAACAACTGAAACATAATAGCTTCACTATAGGCTGTACCTGATCAGCTAAGTGTTTTACCTGAGCTATATAGTGTTAGAAAAAATTGAAATATTTGCCAGCATTAAAAATTGTGAGTTTTTTAAACCTTAAGTATGAATTGCTTGTACCTCTTGAAACATCAGACTATTTGACAATGATGGACCCACACTTTCACATTACAGCTGTTGATTGGAGATGAGTACTGGAGTTGTTCCAGGCTCTGCCTCATCTTATGGTCTCCCTGATGTTGAGACTGAGCCTCAGTCACCACTTATTAAAAGAGAAGTGAAACATTTCTTGTATCCTTGTCTCTATCATCAGTGGCAAAGTAAAAGATAGATGAAGAAGGCTGCATATGTCAAGAAAAATGGGAGAGAGCGAGAAGGAATATTTTGTGTGTATACACATAAGAGAAAGATATTCCATGCATTTAATATAAAGGTATGTCTGTTTTGAAAGAATACAACTTTAAAGGTCATTCGGAAGTAAACCATCCTATGACTGTGACTGATACAAGATGAAGATAATTGATAAAAAAGAAAAACCTAGTGATCTAATAAAGGAACTGACATACCAGTGGGGCTTCCTTTGGATTGTGAATAAAACAGGTGCAGGTGCTTTAAAAGGCAATGTGTGTTCATTGGAACAATTGATCAGTTATCAAAAATTTTTGCAGATGATAAAGATTTTATAAGATTTTATTTATAAGATTATCTACTGAGTGTAGCAGAAACTGTGTCCTAAACAAAGGCAAGCATTTTATAGATAGAAGCCTGTCTAGAAATGCTGCTGCTCAGTGTGGGAGCATTTGTAGAGTTTTTAAACTGTAGCTGATGAGAACACAGATATAAATAATACTACCAATTTGTCTATATATATCTTGGTATTGAGGAGAATGTTGTGTGACTGAAGAGCTTTTAGGTATGATACGTATGACAAGTATAACATCAGGAAATGGTTTATTTTTCTATGTTGAGAGTAATCTTCAAAGATTTAATGTAGAATGGTCAAAATTAGTTAAGTGATGGGCCTCTTTGAGTGGTCATGATTTATATTTATTATAATATTATAAAATTTAAGTGCAAGGTGGCAACATTTTACAATGTTGCTATTGTTTTAGACATTTATACTGTTGATTTATGCAATCAATGCTTATTCAGATTTCTCATATATTTTCCAATTTCTTTCTTTTTTCCCTTTTTTCTTTCTTTTTTCTTCCTTTTCTTTCTCTCTCTCTCTCTTTCTTTCTTTCTTTCTTTCTCTCTCTCTCTCTCTCTCTCTTTCTTTCTTTCTTTCTTTTTCTTTCTTTCTTTCTCTTAAAGATTTTATTTATTTATTTGAGAGAGAAAGAGTGAGTGAGAGAGAGAGAGAGAGCACGAGCCAGAGGGAAGAGGGAGAAGCAGACTCTCTGCTGAACAGGGAGCCCGATGTGGGACTCTATCCCAGGACTCTGGGATCATGACCTGAGCTGAAGGCAGATGATTAACCGACTGAGCCACCTAGGCACCCCTATTTCCCAATTTCTTTATTCATCATTCCTTCTTACATCTCAAACTTTAATCTGGGATCATTTTTTCCTTTTTGCAACACATTCTGTAGAATTTCCTTGGTTGGGGGGAGAGTGTTGATCACAAACCCTCTCAATTTTTGTCCGTCTGAGTTTTTGGAAAAAATAATGGGCTGGCTTGAGCAGTTGAGTTGTATTTGTATGATATGGTCAATGCACAAGTCACTTTCCTTGGATTAAACAACCTAGGTGGCAACAGTGAGGTATTATCTGAAATGTGTATTGTTCTAAATGCTCACAATGGAATCTTCTGGAAACTTGTGCATGGGGGCAATTTAGTCAATATAGAAGGCTGTCTGGTTCCACATGCCTCTCTTTATGGGAAACAGTAATTCAAAAGCACATCTGTCCAGGCACAAGCTCTGTAGCCTGCAGCCAGGATTGCTGGGGGAAAGCATGAGAGTTTTGGGCCCCGTGTAATGAATTCCAAAATATTCCCCAGATACTTGATATATTCTGCTACTTTGAGGGTGAAAGAAGGATTTAAAAAAAAAACTTTAGAAGCAATTAAAAATTTTTCTATTTTCTTCTTGATTAAAAACTAAACTGTGACTTTAAGCTTCATTGGTTTTGTTATCACCTTAATTAAAGAAGACGGAAGAAATGTTAGGTAGGGTAAAGTAAAAAACTGAATTCTATGAGTAAATGATGAATTCTGACAAAATCTTCTTTTACTTGCATGATTAACCTCCTTTCTCAATCTCAAAATGAGCCATTTTTCATTTCTAACAGTTTTACTATCTCTCTACAGTGATCATTCAAGTTCAGGATCATTTTTATGTTTTACTTTTTTACAATTAATGCTTGATGAAGCTGGAAGACATTCAGAACTTAGTTGGACATCCTCAAAGCCAGAGATACTAATAATTTTCTTGTTCTAGTTCTTCATGCCTCTGTGTATAAATATGTAGATGTGGTTATTAGATAATGCTTGAAAACTAATAAAATCTTAATTCATAGAATAAGATTAGATATTGCTATTTTTGAAAAAGGAAGTAAGGGCAAGGTATCTTAGAGTCCTCTCATGAATCAGGGTTTGTAAGACATTTATTTTCTTTTTCAGCACATTAGCTAGGTTGTTTAAACTATCTTGGGACCAACTTCATTCAACTTGCATAAATATTCTGGTAATAACTGTCAGCACCAGGAATTTCTAGCAAAAGAACTGTATTTTCTAACAAAGATTAAGACAGATGGATCTGTGTTTTATACCTTTTTTTTATGATTCACTTCATTTGCCAACGTAATAAATTATCCAGCTGCTTTTGATCAGCAGCTTCCATATTATTGGCGTATCAATTCTTGCCTTTTTTTTTTTTAGTGCCAAAGGGAGGAAAATATAGATAATGTAATCAAAATTTATATACTTTGTACTTTAAAATTTTCAGCTATCCTTTCTTCATTTCCTTCCTGCATTTTGGCTCTTTTAATTGTGAACTGTGTGACCGACCATGGACAAGTTACCTAAACTCTCAAAACCTTAGTTTTGTCACTTAGAAAATGGATATAATCAGTAATGGTACTTAATTCATAGTAATGCTGTCAGGATTAAATATGACCATCACATAAAACACTAAAGATATTTTCTGGCAAATAGTAAGTACTTAATAAGAAAACATGATTTTTGTTATTATTAATACTGGCATAGTAGCTGAAGTGGCATAGGTTGAAGGCATTGTAACTGAGGAGACAAAAGTATTAAAAGGAAAGTGTGATGAACGGACTGTCCACGACCCAGGATGATGGCAGGAGAAGGGTAGGTAGTCTAAGTTGTTTGCCAGTGTCTTTGGTCAATCAGGGAGGTTTGGATAGAGACTGGTAAACAGCAGTGATGAGGAATAAGAGAGGCAAGATCCTTAAAGGAGCATGGATTTTTACTTGAAGGAGAAAGAACAGAGATCTGGACAGGAGCATTGGAAAAGAAGGAAAAGGCTGATCCCCAAATCCATGCCTGGTATATATGGAAAAATAGGGATTTGTCCCTCAATGGGCTTTTGGGGAGGCCGTGTACTTGTGGTGCATCCAAGTTTCAGTGTAGGCAAGGTGTTGGAAGATATCAAGGATGTTGTAAAGGTATTTTTACTCTGAGAGGAGTTTCTCTGAGACAAAGAAATAAGTTTTAGAGAAAGAGGAACATTATGGTTGGTTTAGAGGAAAGAAGTCCAAAGTGAAATGGGAATGAAAGTGTGGGAAAGGAAAGCTGACTAGAGGGAATTGTATCTTGGATGATCATCAAGAATAACATGTGTGTGAGGCACAAGGCTTCCAGAAGGAATTAGACCTGTTTTTTGGTTCCTGTCAAGATGGGGAAATCAGCCATGAAGAGGGAGTGGGGCTAAGGCTATTTGAACTGGTGACTGTGGTGGCAGGCTACCAGAGGCAGTGAGAGGATAGAGGGAAGTTTGCAAGTTATGCTCTTGCCTCTTCCCTATTTCCTTGGGACAATCAATGTCCACTCCTTCACCACAGAAATTGGCAGCAGCTGTCCAGGGATAATAAAAGAGTAGCACAAACACTCTTTTGGGGTGGGATGTGGCTGAAAGCAACCATGGAGAGACCAACTGCCCTTGGGCCTTCACTGCTCCATTTCTTTTCCCTCCAAAGGCCCAGGGATGATGAGGTTACAACATAGGAAGACCTCCTCCTTTCAGTGGCACTTCTAAGTATTAAGGGTGAAATCCTAATCAGGGGATCTGCCTGTGCAATGACAGTAAAGGGGAGGGTCAGGAGAGGTTTTGTGGTTCCTAGAGCCTTCTATCCTCCTGTCTTCTCACTTAACTCACTGGGACTGACAAACTAGCACCTGGCCTTCAAGCCATTCTCATGACACAATTCCAGATGGAATAGCTAATGCTCTTCTGTTCACAAGCACACAAAACAAAACAAAGATACTAGAACCATGAAAAGTAGAGCTATTATACACGAAAGACAATAAACTGAACACCATATATCATCTGAAGCAGTGTTATTGCAACAGAATGTACCAAGAATTTAAAGCATGCATGATAAGTGTACTTATTAGTAATATGAAGCCATAAGAAGTTATAAATAGGAAATAAGGGGAAAATGTTCAGAATGAAGAATGTGGTATTGAAGTAAAGTATATGAGCACTGTAATAGGTATCAGCAAGGACATAACAGAAGAATGAATTAATGAAGATAAGATTGAAGAACTTATCCAGAAGGAGCAAGATAGAATAAAGAGGAAAAAAAAAGACCAAGAAATATGGCTGGAGGAGAAGTGCAAATAGGATTGCACCAGTTGATAGGATTTCATAAAGGAGGGGAAAAAAAAAGAATAAATACTTAAACAAACAATATGGTTTAATTTCTCATGTTTAAAGATTAAAAAAAAATCCCAGCGTGAAAGGGCTCATACAGGACCAAACAAGATAGAGAAGGGAATACCCACACTTGAAAATTTAGTATCAGAATATAGGAACATTAAGGTGAAGAGAAAATTCTAAAAGCTTCCAGAAAGAGATTCCCTACCAAGGAAAATGCACCAGATTGACACCACTTTTCTCAACACCAACATTAGATATGTACACTTAAAAAAGAAGAAGAAATAATTTTAAGGCATTGAAGGAAAGTAACTTTGAAATAAAATTTGCTTTCATCCAGCTAAATTGTCATTCAAATATGAGAATATAATAAAAAATACTCTCAGCCTGCAAGGGCTTGTTGCACAACCCCCCACCTATCTCTCTTGGAGAAAACCTTCAAATCAGAAGAGCTTTGGGAGCGAAGAGTAATAAAATAACATGTAGTTTTAATATAAAAAATAAAATCCAGTCCCAAAGAAGTAAAAAAGAGGAAGTATAATACAATGAGCCAGGACATTTGTTGGAGGGAAAGATATCAAATGTTGATAACTTCAAGAAATCAATAATTTTTCTAGTAAAAGCAACGACCATAAGAACGAAAATCATGTTTACTTTTTTCTTCCCTTTTTAAAAACTCAAGTATAGTTAGCATACAGTGTTACGTTAGTTTGACAATATAATGATTCAACATTTCTATACATTTGTCAGTGCTCATCAGATGTTTACCTTTTATACCAACAGAAGGAAAGTAGTTCTGTCCAAATGGAAATCATAGAAGGGGAGAAAAGAGGGAGAATATAATAAATAAGAAATATGAAATAAGGTGGCTGAAATATATATGAATATAAAATAAGAACAAATGATTTAAGATCATGAATTAAAAATCTAGCATCTCAGATTGAATTAAGAAAACAAGATCCAAGAATATGTGATCTTCATCAGACACACTTAAATAACACAGAAAGATAGAAGGATTGAGAAAAGAAAGAGTAACCAACCATAGGTCAGAATAAAGGTGGGGTAAGTAGCTTCATAACTGACAAAATAGAATATAAGGCAACAAAATACCGTATTTCTAATAATATAATTTATGTACAGGTAAAAGGGAAATTAGAGTACATGAACACATATGTACTGAAATGCCATGTTAGAATGTATAAAGAAATAAGTGGCAGGAGAAACAGATAAATCAATGATGAGAGGTGGATATTTTAACACAATCTTCTTAGAAACTAAGTAGTCAAAAGGAAAGGAAAATTTTTGTAGATTAAAATGCAGTTAATAAGTTTATTCTATTAGATATATTGAAGACTATGCACTTAATCAGCAGAGACTACATATTCTTGAGCAATCAAGAACTGTTATAAAAATGTATCTTGGGACACCTGGGTGGCTCAGTGGGTTAAGTGTCTGCCTTTAGCTCAGGTCATGATCCCAGGATCCTGGGATAGAATCCTGCATCAGTTTCCTTGCTCAGGGGGGAGTCTACTTCTCCCTCTGCCTGCCACTCCCCCTGCTTGTGCTCACTCTCTCTCTCTCTCTGTCTGACAAATAATTAAATAAAATCTTCTAAAAAAATGTATCTTGTATTAGACCATAAAGGAAGTTTCCACAAATCTCAAGTGAATAATAGCAGCTATGTTCTCCAATCTCATTGCAATAAAATTGGAAATTATCTACAAAAGGACAGCTCAAAAACAAAACAAAACCCCCACCTTACGTTTGAAAACTACATGATTATTTTATTGTTTATTCTATTATAAAATAATTCTTGGATTAGAAGGAAACTATATAGGAAATTAAGAAATACTTGGCATCGAATAATAGTGAAAATACTGCATGTTAAGACCTGTGGGGCAGAGCTGAAGAAGTACTAACTTTAATGGAGATTTATAGCTTTAAATAGAGCCAGTACGAAACAAGATAGGTTTAAAACAGACATGATTAGCATTCAATTCAAGTAGTTGGAAAAAGAGCAAACACAGAGACCAGAAGGAAACAATAAAGAAAGAAACATAAATAAATGAACTGTGTATTAATTATAATAAAGCCTTCTAAAATGAAAAGCTGTTTTTTTGAAAAGGTTAATAATGTAGTGATATTTCAGGCAGGAGTCGTCAAGAAAAACAAATTCAGATAAGCACAGAACAAGAAGGCCCATGCAAAACCTTCATCTTTTTTTTCATGTGCCCAGTGGAGAAGGAGATTGCCTGAGATCCACAGAATGGGTCTTCTTGCTCATGTTATTAGAACTCTCCTCTGCCAAAGGGGGTGCAGACATTTACACACCCCATGTCCATGTGGAGAGATCTGCCTACCTACTACTCCTGTCCCCAACCTCTATTTTATCAATTTTCCTATTTTGTTTCCTCTAAGATAGAACTATAAAGGTGTTTTGCTGGCTTTGCCAGCTGAAAGAAAATTGCTTTTGATGGTCTTTACAAACAGGTATACAGAAAAAAAAAATACTGGCAGATCAATAGCTGAATACCAGAAGACGTGTTAATTGGCTTCAGTAAGGAAACAATTTCTGGAATAGCAGTTGTATTTGGAGCCCTCACCTGTTTAAGTTTATGAAAATTCACTGTCATTTTGCAAGATACAGCTATCCTTTGTAGAGTCCAAAAAGGTGAGTTGAATGGGGCATGAAGGAAATCTCTACCTCTGCATTCTTGGAGTCTTTTATGATGTAATTAATCTGCAATTTCTCCAGAAATACAATATCGAAGATTAATATAGCATTTGCTAGTTTTTATGTCCTCAGGGTTACCTAAGTAATTCTGATGGACTGTGCCTTAGGGGCTGAATCTCACTTTTGTTGTTGTTGTTGTTGTTGGTGGTGGTTGTTCTTTGATCATTCAGCCTTTGTGTGTTGATACCTTTCATGTGAACAGAATAATGACTTCTGTTTTGATCTAGAGCCAGAAATAGGAGGGGAAACCCTGAGCAGGTTCTCACTACTTTGTTGTGGGTGGTGACCTCACAACACTTTCATATTGGTCCTGACAAAGGCAGGGAACCTAAGCAATTTTCACTAACCAGACCTTCAACCTTCTGATGTATTCACTTTGGTGAGTATGGCAAATTCCGAACAAATACACACTACATGAAATGCACATTAAAATCCGAAGGCAGAAATGTTTGTGAGCTGAGATAGCTGTTTGGTGTAGTTTATGTCCAGAAAAGCCTCTGAGACTTGACTATGAGTGCAAGCAAGAATGATGAATGCAGGTTTAAATCATTCCTTTCCACCCCAAGCCAGTCCAGGCCAGTCCACTATGGCTTCCTTAAACATCCATGCTATCCTCTTTCTTCCTCACTCTTCATATATCATATATAAAAGACAAAGTCTGTTCAAAGATAAGCATTCAAAGTCATCTGAATCTATCATACTTTCATTTTACCATGTTTTCCCTTTTGATTCAGGACAAAAACCTCTTCTCTTGCTTCTCTTTTGGGTAGCCTATAATACTATCTTCCCAAATGGGATTTGGGGTATTCTTTACTATTTGTTCCTCTTGCATCCTAGAAATACATCTTTAGATCATTTCCAATGATGAGTTCAAAAGAGTCTCAGCCTCTTCTCCATGACCCACTCCTATGCATTTCCATCTGACTTCTTCTGCCCTTTGAGGGCGATTTGACAGCTTTACTCTAGGTCACCCTGAGATTGTGTATGGTCTGCTTTCAGTAGAAAAGTATCATTCATTCAGTCAAGCCAGCTTGTTGGTAGCTGAGCAGATGGCACCCTCTGATCACTCACATCTTTTAGATGAATTGTTTCTTAATTTCTTGAATACTGGAAGACTAGAAGCCAGTCCTAATTGTTTCTCACCTTGGCTTCCTTAACGTTACAGGACTGCTTCAAGTCTCAAGAAGAGAAAGGAACTTTTAGCGTTTTAAGTGAAATGTAGCAGAATGTCCTAGATTTACATTAATCATCTTTGGAGAATGTTTTTCTTCCCTTACTTGATCAAGCAATGTATTTTGTAATGAAACACTAGTTGGTTGTTATCTCTTTAGATTGCTTGCTGATAGAAATGAGTTAATGATGAATAACCACACATTCCAAAAAGACCAGCCGTCAGCATGTAGACTCTCTGAATAGAGCTCTTTAGAAAATGTTAGCAAAGTTTTACAAATTCCCATGTATACAACCTGAGAAATTGTTGAAACATGTCATAACATATATAGTATGTATGTCTCAATAAAACTGAAAAAAAATCTCTGGACCATGTTTGGTGACAACTCAGTGTGAGTTTTCTCTGGAAGGCTCCTTGACCTCTAGTGTAAATAGATTTCTTGCTGGGTCCTCTTAATACTCTATACACAACTAAATCCTAAATATGTCTGAATCCTAAAGTCCACATAACATGAATTCCCAGGTTGGGAATCCTAATGCAGCTATTAGAAACATATTTGTATCAGAATACTATAGTGATTTTCTTGAATCTTTTTGAGAGCAGAACTATGCCTTATATCCTCAATGCTAAATACAGTATGTGGCATATAGAGGAACCTACATGAACTCTTGACTAAATGAATTAGTTTATAAGCTTTTCCTCAGAGAGATGCTTTTTTTTCCTAATTGTAAAATCTATATTGCTTCCCAACATTTTAATCCGTTGTGTTGTTGGAAAGTATTTCCATTGACAATCCATTAGAGGCAGCACTGCCTATGTTCCCAGCATACCATTTAAGGGATCCTTGTGTGTAAATCTTCATGCTCATAGAAATACTGTTCTATTACTGCCCTCACAAATGATTAAAGTGAGAACAAATACTTATTTTCTGCTATTTGGTAGACATTTAAAATAGGCGTTCCCTATTTTTAATCCTTGTAACTGCGTTGTTAAGGAGAGACAAAAATCCTCCTTTATTTTAATGAATAAGAAACTGAAGTGTTGACATGTGAAAAAAGTTGTCCAAGATCTTACCAGCACTAGTAAGCAGCTGAACGAAAGTTTGCAGACAGGTCTGCCTCAATCCAGAGCTTGTGCTTTATCAAAGGCATCAGACACTGTCAACATAGCCATGAGGGATGCTGAAGGACCCTTAAATCTACTTCCAGGAATGTGTTTCTCCCTCTCTGAGTCCAGCATAAACCAGGAAGCTCTGAACTCAATGAGCACTAGTTTAAAAGAATCAATTAGCTCCAAACTTAAAACAATTCTAAATTTACAAACACGTAGTAAATATTGATTAGTAAATGCCTATAGTTCTGGATGAGAGCTATATGGCATAAAGGACTGACAAGGAAATTGAAAGAAAGCAAAAATAATTGAAATTAAATAATTGAAAAGTAAATACAGACTCATTGGGCATGGCACTAACATTAAAACCTGGCTTCGTCAACTTTAAGACTAGTGATTGTCTTACATGTTGCTGTGTGGATCATCATTCTGTTTGAAGACTAACTAGACCCTGAAGATGGAGGTGTTGAGCAACTAATGATTTCTATTGTGTTTTGCAGATCATTTCAGTCTGGTTGTTGGAACTATAAAGTTGGCATTGAAAGATATGCAGCCCTTTGGTTTAAAGATGTTTTATTTTAACACACATTCAGGAAAGTCAGTTTCCAATTATGGTGAAGCAAAGAACTAGCTTGGAAATTTCTGTAATTTATTTTCACCATGGAATGAAAGGAAGAAATAAAGCATAGAGTATTAGATCATTAAACTCAATTTTCTTTTCTTTCTTTCCTTTTTTTTTTTTCGGATAAGA
Source organism: Ursus maritimus (assembly GCF_017311325.1). Taxonomy (NCBI): domain Eukaryota; kingdom Metazoa; phylum Chordata; class Mammalia; order Carnivora; family Ursidae; genus Ursus; species Ursus maritimus. The sequence goes on along the minus strand of NW_024423564.1, from coordinate 39,892,257 downwards.
AAACTAAGACACAAGGTGGCTGAATTAGTTGATTACATAGTTCATTAGTACAGAGCCTGGCTAGTTCCATGTCTCTTGATTTTTGGCCTAGTGTACTTACTAAGTAACTGATATATATATGTTTTTCAGCTAAAGGATAAAATGCAAGGTAACTTTTGAGTAAAAGATAAAATTTCTTTATACAATTAAAGATTTAAAATAAAATAGTTAAGGTAAATTTCAAATGTTCCTACATACTGAAAAGAAAGTGCCTTTCATTCTTACTACTTGACTCAACAGACATTCATTAGCTTTGTTTCCCTTCCAGTTTGGCCTGGACCCAATAATCAATTTTTCCAACTATTCTCACCATCATCCTCAATTCCCTTAAGACATTTACTGTCCATTCACCCCTTTTCTAGGCCCCCTGTTATGGATCAATGATCTGTCTTTTTGGTTCCTGCCTCTGGGTTTCTGAGAAGTGCTCAAAAAAGTTGCATAACCATGCTGATGGTGTCATTACCAGTGCAAATGTTCCAAACTCTGCCGGGCCTCTGATGATGCTTAGCAATTCTATTCTTAATCTGTGTCAGGGTCCCTTTTCTAGTCTTATATGGATTTTGTAAACTGTTACTCCTTTTCTCAATCTCTAGCCTCATCCTTCTCTCCTGCCTTAGCATATGGTGCTTCCACCTTTACTCAGAACATCAAGACCATCAAGTGAGCATTTCCTCAGTATTCCTTCTATTCACTTCTGAAATTAAATATATTTTCTTCATCTTTCACCCCTTCCTTAGAGGAAGCATAGAAGTGGTCAAGAGAAAGGGTTCTGGAGTCAGATAGCATCTTAGCTCTTCAATCTAGTAAGTGTGTGACTTTAGGCAGATTCCCTACTCTGTGCTTAAGTCTCCTTCTCTGTGTGCTGTATTTACCACATAAGCTTGATATAAAGAGTAATGAGGTTTATACATACATACACACATACAAATACCTAGAGTGCATGGCGCTTGGCACAAGGTAAGTGTACAAGTTAGCAGGACTAGTTTTTTTGTTGTTATTTTTGTTGTTATTGCCTAGGAAGGAAATTGTTCTACTCTTTCCTCAGTTAACTCCATCTATCTCCTTTAGGATTTTGAGCTTTATCTTATATCCTTTCTCTTTTCAACCTATCTCTCTCCAATGCCATCTTCTTTTCAGTTTAAAAGTAGGGGCACCTGGGTGGCTCAGTCAGTTAAGCATCTGACTCTTGGTTTCGGCTGAGGTCATGATCTCATGGATCGTGGGGTCGAGCCCCACATCGGGCTACATGGTCAGTGGGGTGTCTGCTTGAAGATTCTCTTCTTCTGCCCCTCCCCTGACTCATGTGCTCTTTCTCTAAAATAAATAAATCAATCTTGAAAAAAAAAAAAGCATTCTCAAGCATTTCATTTCTAAAAATATCAGTAATGAGCCTCTGACTATCTCTTTAGCTAATATCTAACTGTAAACCTTATCCTAACTTAACCCTGCCCTATTCTTGTCCTTCCATTAGCATGCAATTCTGGTAACTCTAAATAGTTTCTGAGCTGCCACTGGAACTCAAGCCCAGAATTCATGGTTGAGTAGGATGGTAAAATCTGCTAATTTTGAGATGCTATGACTATATGACTAAAGAATATAAAACTTACTCTTTAAAAATGAATTCAGGGATGTCAGCAAGGTGGTGGAACAGGAAGCAATGGACACTCCTTTACCCTCTGAACATAATAATTTGCCAAAATTCATGGACATCTTCCTTTTGTGAGAAACCCAGAAACTAATTGAAAGACTCTTATTCTCTAAGCAAACATAAAACCAGACTCATTGAAGCCAGTAGGGAGATTCAGAACACCTTGCCAGAATCCCTATATCCCTGGCACATTAATACATGAATTAATAAATGTGATAGACTACATTAGCAGAATGAAAGGTAAAAATCACTTGATCATCTCATACATTCAGAAAAAGCATTTGAAAAAAATTCAGCACCATTTTATGATAAAACTCAACAAATTAGGAATAGAAGTTTACCTCAATATAATAAGTTTGTATATTAAAGCCTGTAGCTAACATCATAGGCAACAGTGAAACAATGAAAACTTTTCCTCTATGATGAGGAACAAGGCAAGATTGTCCACTCTTGCTGCTTTCATTTGACACAGTATTAGAAGTCCTAGCCAGAGCAATTCGGCAAGAAAAAAAAATGCATCTTAGTTGGAAAGGAAGAAATAAAGTGATTTCTGTTCACTGATGACATAATATTTATTTATTTATTTATTTATTTAATTTTAATTTTTTTTGCTGGAATTTTTTATAATTATGTTCAATTAGCCAACATGTACTATATGTACTATTAGTTTTTGATGTAGTGTTCAATGATTCATTAGTTGCATATAACACCTAGTGCTCATCACCACATGTGCCCTCCTTGATACCCATCACCCAGTTACCCAGTACTCCCAACCTGCTCCCTTCTGTAACCCTCAGTTTGTTTCCCAGAGTCCAGAGTCTCTCATGGTTTGTCTCCCTCTCTGATTTCTTCCCATTCAGTTTTCCCTCCCTTCTGCTGTGGTCCTCTGCACTATTCCATATGTCCCACATATGAGTGAAACCATATGATAATTGTCTTTCTCTGCTTGACTTATTTCACTTAGCATAATCTCCTCCAGTTCCATCCATGTTGATGCAAATGGTGGGTATTCATCTTCTCTGATGGCTGAGTAATATCCCTTTGTATATACAAACCACATCTTCTTTATCCATTCATCTGTTGAAGGACATCTTGGCTCCTTCCACAGTTTGGCTATTGTGGACATTGCTGCTATGAACATTGGGGTGCACATGCCCTTCTTTTCACTATGTCTGAATCTTTGGGGTAAATACCTAGTAGTGCAATTGCTGGGTCATAGTTTAGCTCAATTTTTAACATCTTGAGGAACCTCCATAATGTTTTCCAGAGTAGCTGTACCAGCTTGAATTACCACCAAAAGTGTAAGAGGGTTCCCCTTTCTCCACATCCTAGTCAACACTTGTTTCCTGTCTTGTTAATTTTTGCCATTCTGACTGGTGTAAGGTGGTATCTCATTGTGGTTTTGATTTGTATTTCCCTGATGGCTAGACATGATATTTAATATAAAAAACCCTAAAGTATTCACACACACACATGCACCCTGTTAGAATAAATAAATGAATTCAGTAAAGTTTCAGGATACAAAATCAACATATAAAAACCAATTACATTTCTATACACCAACAATATACTATCTGCAAAGGTAATTAGGAAAATAATCCTATTTACAGTAGCATCAAAAAGAACAAAATGTTTAGGAATAAATTTAACCAAGAAGGTGAAAGTCTTATACTCTGAAAATTAGAAAACATTGCTGAAAGAAATTAGCAAGGACACAATAGGAGAAAGACATCCCATGTTCTTTTTAGGGGAGAATAGTACTTAAAAGCCAAGATCAGGGCATTAGGTACACTCATTGCCATTACGGTATTGTTGCTCCTAGGCTCTCAGTGGACAGAGCTAGATGATATATATGTGTATACATACATATACACACTCAGACATCCACACAACTACATCCTCATATATGCACACACACACACACATATATATACACACATTTATATCCATATTTTGATATATATCTATATGAGGCAAATCATGAATTGACACAGATATCTCCAATTCCAATCCAATACCACATGGTTCATTCTAGTTTTCCCCTTTCATATTTGTATCTCCTTTCTCTGACAGTGAGATAGCTGGCTTTCTTTAAACTTAATATTTTTATTAGTTTATAGATATTCATGAAAATAATCTCCCACTTCAGCTATCACTATTTTCCCTTCATGGATCCTGTCTTGGCCCACTCAGACTCTGAGACTACTTATCAGGCTCCCCTTCTACCTTTCCATGGGCTAATAATCCATGCCAGGCTGCTCTTTCCCATAATCCCGTTCACATGGACACTCTCTGCATGTTGCTCATGCTTTGACTTTCCATACTGGGTCATCTTTTATCCCATGCTTTCCTCATCCTGTCTGCCCTCCACATGGTTGCCCTCCTTAATCTGTTCAGATAATGATATCCCAAAATACTCTGCCTCTCTAGGTAGATGCCCTCCTCACCCTGGCTAGGCTTTAACATCTTGCTCAAGGTTACCATGGCTACCTCTTACTTTCAGCATAAATGACTAACTATATTGTTATATCCTCACTTATGGCTTTAGAACAGAACTGGTCAGGAAAGGAAGGGAAAGAAAAGGGAAATGGAAAATTGTACCCACTGGAATTTATTCCTAACCTCAGTTTCTGCCTCCAGTGCTGATCAATCTTAGTCCATCTTGTTTGTTCATTGAATCATGTGTCTTGTCAGTTGATCATGATTTCTTACTAATTCCTGCTTGTGGTCTGCTTAGCCCCTATATCTGCTTACTAAACATGTCACTCGCTTAAACTCTTCCAATGCTATGTTCCTATCTCCCTTCAGGCTGCAGATAGCAGTTTAGGATCAGGTTAGCTTCTGACTCAACCCACTTCTGCAGCAATCACAACTGTTCTCAGGAATAAAAGATAAGATGAGTGATACCAAACCAAGAATCATCTCTGAAGAGTAGTTGTTGAAACTATAGCTGTGGAGGAGGTTGAAAATAAGGAAAAAGAAGAGGAAACTAGATAATACTTTGGGAGTGGTGTTTATGTGTTTATATTTAGGGAACAGAAAGAGGAAGAAAAAAGAGAGTTGAAGAAGAGGTATCTTGGTCTGATCTACAGCCTGGAAAAAATTGAAGTAATTGGTCTAGGTGAGTAATTTTTTGAGAAGAATTTGACTCAGTGCTTTGTCCTTAAATAATTTAAATTGGAAGTGTAGTGGTATTATAAACCTGGTGTAAGCTAAGAAATATGACATTATAGAATAACTTGTTACAGTAAAAATGACTCAGTAGGTTGAGTCAAACTAAGTGATTCATCTATATAGCTTGTCAGATCATCTGACAACCATTTTGCCTGACTTTAGAGTTCAGGGTCAGTTACAGAAAGTCTTGCCTCTTCTGTTTTAGTTAACTTTTGGGTGGATAGTTTGTTATGACAATAGCGGTCTTATGAATTCATTATAAAAAGCATTGTGGAAGAGATGCTTTGGACAACAGAGCTGTCTCTTAGATTGTGTGGCTGGTTATTTGCTGAAAACACCTTTTTTGCTTAGGTGACCTTGTTTAGATTGGCAAATTCTCTGGATGTGTGGGTAGCGTGTATATTCATTTTATTCAGCACTGTATCCCTATTACCTAATATACTGCCTGGCATATTGTAGTTTTCAAGCAGTACTTGTGAAATTATTGAATGAAAGGAGATTGTTCTACACTTCTTTGAGAAGTCATCATCTGATGGTAAGACAAGTAATTATAAAACAGTTTCTGGGACAGCTGTGGGAAGGCAGTCATGGTTTAACAAAATTTCCAAGACAACGTGAGATCCAAGAAACAAAACAGATGAATAAACAAACAAACAAAAAGCAGAATCAGACCTATAAATACATAGAACAAATTGATGGTTGCCAGAGAGAAAGGGGATAGAGAGGGGGACAAAACTGGTGAAGGGGAGTGGGAGATAATAGGCTTCCAGTTACGGAAGAAATTAGTCTTGGTGATGAAAGGTACAGCATAGGGAATATAGTCAATGGTATTGTGATAGTGATATATGGTGACAGATGGTAGGTACATTTGTGGAGAGCATAGCATAACGTATAGACATGTTGAATCACTATGTTGTACACTTAAAACTAATGTAACATTGTGTATCAATTATACTCAAATAGAAAAGTTTTAAAAAATTTTTCTAAGGCAATCCTTAAGGAACATCAGTATGGAATATATTAAAGATTTGATCTGTAACAATGCAACAGGTGCATTCCTTTTAAGAAGCAGATATAATTTTTTATTGTGCCTATAATTTAGACCTTTCCTATTCAAGCTTTGATTCCTTACAGGGGGTCAACTTCCAGTGCAAATGCATTCCTCATCTCATCTCCTATCCACATGGTTACCCTCAAACAGTAAATCACTAAGAAACAGGTAGCTGGATAATACAACATTTTGAAGTCCTTTTTAGAAGCAAGTAGATGCATGCCATCTAGCAAGACAATTATGCTGATTTGATCTTCCTTTGCTACCCCAGCATACACACAGTAAAATTTCAAATAACTGTGGTCATAAAACTACCCCATTTATAAGAAAATTTTTACAGTGATTAAGTAGTTTAGTAATAATATATCTTCCAGATGGCTTAGTGAGAGTTGCTGTAAGATGGTTATTTCCATCATAATTTTGTTTTTACCCCCATTGTTACATTCATCAGGCAATAACCTTTTCAATAGTTCGGGGTTTAACTTTTTTTTTTTTTTTTAAGATTTTATTTATTTATTTGACACAGAGAGAGCGCCAGCGAGAGGGGGAACACAAGCAAGGGTAGTGGGAGAGGAAGAAGCAGGCTCCCAGCAGAGGAGCCCAATGCGGGGCTCGATCCCAGGACCCTGGGATCAGGCCCTGAGCCAAAGGCAGACGCTTAACGACTGAGCCACCCAGGCGCCCCCAGGGGTTTAACTTTTTAAAGAAAATGGCACTTAAACAAGTATTTCCCATATGGGAAGAAGGGGACTAACCTTTATTTAGCTTATGCTCTATACCTAGCAGTATGCTATTTAATCTTAAAAGATTTATCTTTCTGTTAAGTGAAGCATAGATAATAATTAGTCAGTGTTTTTCATTAAGTCAGTTATTAAAAAAACCCTAATAGTTAAAAGCTAGCATTCAAGAGCAGACAGATCTCGTTTAAATTCTGGCTTCTCTCTCTTCTAGCAGGGCTTTTGGGCAGGTTATCTAATGTTTCTTAGCCCAAACTTACCCATTAATAAGCTGGATTTAATCATATTGCTTATTTCATTGAGATGTTTGGAGCATTCAGTGAGATCATACATGTAAAGCAGTTAGCTTAATACCTGACACATAATAAGTGCTCAATAAATATTAATATTCTTTATTATAGAAGGCTGTCTGGCTTTTCTCACTTATTTTAGTGCTTTCAAGGTTGTTCCATGTTGTAGTACATATCAGTACTTAATTTCTTTTTATGACTGGATAATATGCCTTTGTGTGAATATTATCACATTTTGTTGATCCGTTCATCAGTTGATTGACATTTGGGTGTTTCCACCTTTTGGTGATTGTAAATAGTGCTGCTATGAATATTTGTGTACAAGTTTTTGCCTGAATACCTGTTTTCAGTTCTTTTGGATATATGCCTAGAAGTGGAATTGCTGGATCGTAGGGCAATTCTACATTTAATTTTTTTGAGAACTACAAACTGATTTCTGCAGTGGCTGCACCATTTTGCATTCCCACTGGTGATATATGAAAGTTCCAAAATTTCCACATCCTCACCAAAACTTATTATTTTCTGTTTTTAAAAGTGATGGCCAGCCTAGTGGTCTAAAGTGTTTGTGGCTGTTTACATGTCTCGACTAGACTATTAGCTTTTCTGGGGGAGGATCTAAATCTTATTTCCTTTCTCACACATTGAACAATAAATGAATTTTATTTGTTATTATAGCAATACCAGACTTTAAGGAGTCTGTGATTTAGTGGGAGATGTAGATGCAAAAAGATGTTTAAAATATGCAGGAGGAGCCCTATGGGAGGATGTGCAGAGCACAAAACGGTGTAGAGGGAACACGGTTGGATGATTCTTCCTGGGGCACTGTGGGAAGGCTTCAGAGAGGAACTGACCAGTGACCTGGGTCTTTGTGGGGAAGGAAGTAGGCTAGGTGGAGAACTAGGTCAATGACATTCCAGGCAGACGGAGAATCATAGGCAAAGGCAGGCAAGCGGGAAAGAGCAGGTTGCACGTAGTATTTGAATACAAGCAAAAGGATATCTCGACGATGAAAATACTATTTATGTTTATTTGAAGTGTCAACAAAGTAAGAAAGAAGTCTTATTTAAACTGCTATCAGTTGTATGTAAATTAATAAAAGAAAAATATCCAAATAATACAAATATGTCAAAAAGCTATGATAGAATAACGACAGTATAGAGCAATTTCTACATTTCAGCACTAACTGGCTTTGTGACCTTGGGCAGTTGATGACTTTGTGAAATAAAAGGGCCAGAATAGATGGGTTTTAAGATTCTTTCTAGCCTAACCTTCTATGAGGTAAAACAAACAAGCAACTGACTCCACAGTTTCTCTTTTTGACTGAGAAGTCTGGTAAAGTTAATCAAATCATTTAGACTGGTTCATGTGTATGGAAGCAAACACAGACATTTTGCTCATCATTTCCATATGGCCTATTGGTAGCCATCATGAGGCATTTTGCCTGGAAACTTCCTCTCAAAATATTGCAGAGAATAGAGAATTGAAACAGCATGTTGCAATGAAACATTTGTTAGGGTGGTTTTCATTTGTGTGTGAAAAATTGGATTTATCATGTCCTCTATCATGTACCTTCAGCCCTTCCTTAGAGATGTCAGTATACCTTCACGCAAGTGAAAGCTTTGTCACATATATTTCACCCTGCTTGGGTTTGCTTTCTGACCATTTTTTCCAGTAGTGCATGAATCAGGTTGATCGAGAGATTCTTTTGAAATTTGGCAGATCTTCACATATGCGAAATTTCCTAATATCTTAGCTCTTAGCTGCTTCTTTTTCTTTAGCCCTCCTGCAGGCTTCTTGACAAATTTTTTTGGTATTTTGATTTCATGCTTGTAAACTGGACACAAATTTTCCACTGAGAACATTGGACAAAGGCTGATGGCCTCCCTGCTGCCTATAACAAAAGGTCATATCTCAAACAGTCATGGTGATAGCTTGAAGAATGCTTTCAGAGGAGTGTAGTCTATCATGCAGATCTATGTCATTTATCTTCCACGGAAGCACCTCAAATATAATTTAATGAAAGAAAGCATAGAAATGTTTCTGCTGGGAATAAACAATAGCCTTTCACAGTTACCACTGCAGATCTCATTAATAAAAGAACATGTCTTTACTGCTGCTAATGAACAGGAAAGCTGAGTTTTATGTTTTCTAAATATGTGTAACTCCTATAAATTGACTACTATTGCAAACTGGGATCATTTAATTACACCCTGTTTTTAGGTTTCTTTGGTAATTAATGATAGCCATTTAAAATTTTCAGGTGGGTAAGGATGAACTCCCTCCCTCCAGCCTTGCTAACATTGCGGTAAAATACGTCTTAGACCAACTGGGCCACAAAAATAGACATTTGGTAAACAAACATTTATTAGCCAACAGGCACAAAATACGTCATAGATCTGTGCTGAAGAAATCTCAGGTTTCTGATCATTGTTATGCTCTGACACCATCTTGGAAGAATGGCTCTCTCAAGAAGGACACAAGGCATTTTAGAAGCAAGATGCTGCTTCTCTTATGGTTTATATTAAGCAATCAAAAATCCTCTCATAACTGGACCCAGGACCACCTAGAGATCAAGCTACAGGCACTATCCTGAAGGTTGAAGCTAACGATCTCACCGGATTCTTATACTCTGCTCATTTAAGAGTGGTAAATGTTTTCAAAATATTTTAACCAATCCACATCTCTTGAATCCTTTAAATTTATCAAATGAGGATGTATTTCTAATACTTACTTTGCTAACAGACAAACCATGGATTTCACCTATAATATTTTATTTTTGACATGAAGTATGCTATCTAATAAAACATCTGTTGATGATCCCAAAGCTGGAAATGGGAACACTTGTAATACCCACCCGTGGAGTATGACCTTAAAGGGGTAAAGCTAGCTGGTCTCCTCTGGGGTACAAATTCCTAATTAGAGCATCTTATTGTATCTGGCTTGTAACTGAACTAATGATGTGATACCACCCTGTCTATGCTGAAATGCTTTAAAGAAAATTACAGACAAACACTCAGTAGTACCTTGTGTGTTTGTTTCCTATTGCTATTGTAACAAATTCCTTGGAATTTAGTGGCTTAAACAATAAAAATTGATTCTCTTATAGTTCTGGAGGTTAGAAGTCCAAAATTATGTTGTGGAGCTAAAATCAAGGTGTTGGCAAGGCTACATTCTTTCTGGAGGCTCTAGGGGAGTATCTGTTTCCTTATCTTTTCCTGCTTCTAGAGGCTGCCCACATTCTTGGCTCCTGGCACCATTGCTCCTTCTTCAAAGCCAGCAATGGCTGGTAGAGTCTTTCTCATGGTGCATTATTCTGGTTCTCTGCTTTCATCATATTTCCTTCTCTGACTCTTCTCCCCACTGCCCCCCCCTTCCTTATAAGAACGCTTGTGATTTTTGGACCCACCTTGATAATCTAGGATCATCTTCCCATCTCAAGTCCCTTAATCACATCTGCTGAAGTCCCATTCACAAGTTCTGTGGATTAGGATGTGGACATCTTTGGGGAAACATTATTCTGCTTGTTACCCTCCTGCTAATATTTTAAGTAATTCCCTTAAAGATAATTTTAATTTAACTTCAATTATGGAGTCCTATAGGGAAAATAGAAAAGATGTGGGCTTTGAACCTGACAGATCATGGTTAAATCTTGGCTTCTTACCCAACAAGCTGTAAGCCATGGGAAAGGAAAATGGAACCATATATAATATAATGTATCTCGCCATGAAGATTAAATAAAATAATGGGTGAAAACCTGGCCCAGTGCCTGTCATATAGGAGACACTAAATGAATGCTAGCTAAAGGTAGCTATCATGATCATTAGCAGAACTGTAGAGCTGTAAAGAATCTCAGAGATTATTTCTACTTCTTTCAGCAGAACTACCTTTTATGGTCTCAAACAAAATCTTTTTTTTAAATTGAAATATAGTTGACACACAATGTTCAAATACAATCTTACATAGAATTTCATGAAGAGCCTCAATTTACAAAAAACAATAAAAGCAACAGATAGTTCTCTTAGGTGGAATAATTTCCTTTCACCTTGTCCTCATCATGCCTCTCCTTCTTTTCCTTCTGCTTTCTTGTTTTTCTTTTCTGCTTTTTGGCAGATAATCCTTTGCTGTTACCAGAGCCCTGGTCTCTAGTCTAAGGATAATAGCTTGAAAGCCATGGATCTAGTCTGATTTCTCATTTTGCACTGAAAGATAAAGAGGCACAGAGAGGTTAAGTGACTTCCAAGGTTGCACAGCTACTCAGTGGAAAAAGAGGTATCAGAATCCAGTACTCTGGATTCTTAGTTCAATGTTTTTTCTCTATATCATGTTGGAGGTAGATATAGTAGAGTGGCCAGAAAGCTGTTACAGAAATGAAGAATTTTAAGAAATTTAGTTAAGGCAAAATATCCTAAATGATGGCAAAAATAAAAGGAGCCTTTCTTCTACCACAAAATCTGGTTTTGTATATTGCAAAAACAGCCCTCAGAAGTAACAGAATTTGGCACTTCATCAGCACCACATAAAAGGAATGTTGTTTGTGAGATGTACTAGATTAGAACCAGCTTCTCTTCAGTGAAACAGTGTTAGAATTTTGTTTGAAGCTGGGGTTCTCCACAAAGATTTAGAGTTTTGAATTTAGGTTCCAGAGAGCTGGGGCTCTGATGAAAATCTCAGAACATGCTGGTAGGACAAGGCAAGTGCTACAAAGCAGAGTGTGGCTGTCTTCTGCTGCCCAGCCAGGCTAAGGGAGACCAGATGTCTTCATTTTCAACTTCCCTTTCAGCTCTGGGTCAGAATTCTCTCTCTGCCAAGTGCTCTGGGGTGTTATAAACGAGACAGAATAAACTGCCTGCCAAATTTTGCTATGAAACCAGTTTTAGTCTAGCCCATCCCTGAAATACAAAAGTTCATTTCTTTTGGACTTAAAAACTCAACAGTCCAATGAAACAGTGTAGTCCTTGTACAAAATTAGTGCAGAACTAATTAGGTTACTAGTTTTAAAATCAATTTCATTTAACTCTGGTATAAACAATATTTAATTATTTCATGAATGAGCATGAACGTAAACATTCAATTATATTTTTTCATGGTTATACTCAATGTGATATCTTGGTTATACTTTAGGTATGCAAACAAAAGTGTGTCTATTGTGTGGACAATAGATTCAGTCCATGGTAAAGACTCATTCACAATAAAGTTAGTGCAGGTTATTTAAAGACACCAATATTATTGATGACTGTTAGAACCNNNGCAGGAAAAGTAATGGTGAGTTAATTTTCTTGCCAAAAGAACTTGTTCATTTCATAAAAAACAAAAACACATCATATATCCAAAATCTACCCATTGATCATTTGAGTCTATTTTTCATTCTGACTGATTACATTTTTTGTGTCACCTATTACTGATGAATTGTATGGGAGAGATGACTGGTGAGACACTTGAGACTGTTTTTTCTTTTTAACATTTATCAATTTATCAATATTGATTTCTCTTAGGAGGCAGTCTGGCATGGTAATATGATAGCATGAGCATAGGATTTAGTTAGCTAGGCTTGAGTGAGAGTTCTAGCTTTAGCACATACTACCCTTAGCAACCTAACAACTTTAGGAAAGTTCTCCTATCTGCAAGATAATAATATGTGCCTTGCCTGGTTTTTGAGAGTATAACCTGGAAAACTGATGTAAAATTGTCTTGTGAAATATTGTAGAGTGCTAGTTTTTGCTTCTCTGATGTATGTCAGATAGCTGTTCTTTTTTTTTTTTTAAAGATTTTTTAATTTATGTATTCGACAGAGATAGAGACAGCCAGCGAGAGAGGGAACACAAGCAGGGGGAGTGGGAGAGGAAGAAGCAGGCTCATAGCGGAGAAGCCTGATGTGGGGCTCGATCCCATAACGCCAGGATCACGCCCTGAGCTGAAGGCAGACGCCCAACCGTTGTGCCACCCAGGCGCCCCCAGATAGCTGTTCTAATAAGATTTTTTTTCAGTAAAAAGCTAGAAGCTACTACAACTATTATTTCCATCTTGGGATGGTAACAGAATATTCCCCCTATTCCTTATGTCTGTGATCTGGTTTATGTTTCATGTAGAACTAGTTGTCACCTCTTCTTTGGAAGGTCTGAATTAGTCTTCTGTATATAACATTTTACCCTTAGTCAATTATTCCAATGCTACAGAGTTTCTTTACTTATTTGAACTTTAAGCCATGAAAATTTCTACTCACTTGTACCTTGACTTTTGACTTTTGTCTGTCTCCTTGGGATATTTTTCTTTCAATTTTCTTTCTTGAATGATTTCCTCCATTCTGATTAAGAGCAATTCAAGCAAGATGTATATGGAACAGGAGGGAGAAAGCCATCCATGTAAAACTATCAGATGGCTTGTTTGGGTTGTTTGTAATAATTCATCTAAGAATCTAATTGGTAAGAAAGTCATAAAAATAGTTATGTGTCTGATATATCTAATTTAATATACAAGATGATTTGATATTATAACCCAGGGTGATAACTAGGAGAAAATGATACTTAGTAAGATGGAAGTTAAAATAAGGAATCTAATGGTTTTGTACCCAATTCTAATGTGAGGGGTTGGTTTTCCCACACCACCAAACAATTCTTGGACACCAACTTGGTGTCTGACAATTCAACTCAATTCTGATATTCATTGTCTACCTGAAAATGGTGTCTCATCCACAGATTAAGGGCTCAGTCGCACAAAACTGTTCCTTAACCCCCAACTTCAGACACCAGTCACAAGTTCGGGTTGTCACTTATTCTTCTGACTGAATGGATATAAATTGGATTCCAGTGACAACTTGCCCAACACTTGGGTTAAATTAATTTGCTAGAGTGGCTTGCAGAACTCAGGGGAGCATTTAATTTACAAGATTACAGGTTTATTATTAAAGCATATAACTCAAGAACATCAATGGAAGAGATGCATAGGGCAAGGTATGGGGAAAGGGTGAAGAGCTTCTGTGTCTTCTCTGAGCATACCACTCTCCCCAAATCTCCATGTATTCACCAACATGGAAGGTCTCTGAACCCTCTCCTTTTGGATTTTTGTGAGGTTTCATTATGTAGGCATGATTGATGAAATCATTGGCCATTAGTGATTGAACTCAATTTCCAGCCCCTCTGCCCTCCCTAAAGTCACCTCATTAACATGATAAAAGACACTTTTATTATGTCTTGGAATAATAAAGATATTATCACTCCAAGAGTTTTAGGAGTTCTATGCCAGAAACATAGACAAAGACTATATTTATATATTTGTTTATTATAAATCACAATATCACATTATGTTATAAAAGAGTGATTTGCTAAAGAGGAAAGAAGAGATATATATAAAGTACATAGGTGGAAATCTACTGTAGAGTTGACATATACTGTTGAAATTATAATTAAGATTAAAAATGAGAAGATCATAGAAGAACCAACCATTTTGAGATTATATTAAATGACTATCTGAGCAAACAGATACAAGTGATTAATGTGCCTCTATTCAAAATATAAGGTTGATACTAGTTTGGATGTCATAGGTGTGCTATAACTGTCAAGACACATGTTGGAAGTCTTTTTTGGCTAAACCAAGAGCATAAAGAATGTTTGCCTTGCGTTGCTGATGGTTTGAAAGTTTTGTTTCCTAATAGGTATGAGAATTGACCTGGTTAATGAAGTGGTTATAACCAGAAGTGTATGACAAAGTAACCCTGTCATTTTAGTGTCTTTTGGTGCCCAGATGTCTGGGTTCATAAAATAAATGTTAGCTACAAGAGAACTGAATGTTTGAAGGCATATTAAATAAGATAATGCTTGTAAAACACTTAGTATAAGACTTTGGATAGATATTAAATTACTTCTTAGAGTTCCAATGTATAGCAGTATACATGAAAGTGTCAATGTTTCTAGATCTTTGACTTTTTTTTTTTTAAAGATTTTTATTTATTTGAAAGAGAGTGAGAGTGAGAGAGATAACAGACGGAGAGGGAGAAGCAGACTCACCACTGAGCAGGGAGCCCTATGTGGGGCTCGATCCCAGGACCCTGAGATCATGACCTGACCTGAAGGCAGATGTTTAATTGACTGAGCCACCCAGGCATCCCTAGATCTTATACTTTTAAGAAAGTGGAAGTATTTTCGGGCTCCTGGGTGGCTCAGTCAGTTAAGTGTCTGACTCTTGCTTTTGGCTCAGGTCATGATCTTGCAGTCATGGGATTGAGCCCATGGGGCACTGCCCTCAGCATGGAATCTGCTTCAGATTCTATCTCCCTCTCCCTCTCCTTCCCCTTCTGCCCCTTTCCCCACTCACACGCTCTCTCTCTCTCAAAATAAATAAATAAAATCATTTTAAAAATTTAAAAAAGAATGTTAAAGTATTTTGTATTTAACAAAACTAAATGCTTTCCTAATTTGTTAAATATAAAATATTTTACTTAAATTTCAATTTTGTTGATTACTAATAAGGATGAACACCTTTGTATAGGTTTATTGGCTACTTCTTTCTTTCCTTCAATTTCTTTTTCATAAATTTTATATGGTTTTCTATTGTTAATATGTCTATTTTCTGGCTGAATTGTAAAAACTTTTTATATATAAACATGAAATATTTTTGAAGATAGTAATTTGCAAACATTTTGACAGTTTGTCATTTTCTTGAAAATTTTGTTTATATGGCATTTTATTATGTACAGAGGTTTTGATTTTTAAGTATGAAATTTGCTTTATGATTTCTGCCTTTGGTGCCATGCTTAGGAAGTCCTGCCCCCCACTCATTTTTTTTGGTAAATATTCATCTACTGAGGTATAATGCTTGTGGGTGTTATAGAAAACAGAATTTCTCAACTATCTTTTTGTTTTTAACATTTTTGTCAAGGAAAGCAAACTTTGGACTGAATATAAAGTGTACATTAGAGAGAGAAAACAGATTTTCAGGAAGAGTGAAGAAGTTGGTTAAGTAACTTTTGCTTCTTTTGCCTTGATGAATCAGGCCTTAGCATTCTGGAACAACCAGCAAAAGAAACTGGAAAACCCTCATAATTTTGATTTTCTTTGAGTAGTTTTGGAAGAACTAGAGCATATAGAATGGCAATGAACAAACATGGTTTTGATTTTCAAAAAGGCAAAGAGAGATTTTGCAGATGTAAGACTGATGAGATTAATTCAGGAGAATTTTTAGAATGTGTTATTAAAAGGATGCTTCTTGTGATCACTAGGAACCAGTGTGGGTTCACTAAAAACAGCTGATTTCTGGGTTACATTTATGCTCTCTTTTATTAAAAATTAGAATAGTGAAATGCTGTATTTCTCACTACATTCTTATAGACATGGTGGAGAAATTTGAGCTGGTTGTTCAATTAGATAGATGTGTAACTATTTGATGGGCTAAACCCAAAGTAATGATTAATGTATTAAGTTGAGCCTAGGGGAAATAGTGACAAAATTCTTCCACTGGCTTTAAACTGTTCAAATTTTATCAATGACCTCAGAATAGGTATTTGATACTTACTGAATTAGCATTAGATAAGTAGTAGGAATATATTGTGTGAAAGAATGAATATGAAAATATAGGAAAGATATACTAAGATAAAGTTTGATGAAAGTAAATCTAAATTAATTTTTTTCACTAAATAAATTGTGCAACTGTTAGATTGAGGACATATGACTAAGAAGCTCATCTACAAATTATTTAGAAGATGTCAGTAACTTCAGTGTAAATCAAAATATGGTCACCTAGAAAACCAACTCTATTCGTTGTTGCATGAGGAAGATGATCATGTCTTGAATGAGGGAAGCAGTAGTCATTCCTTATTTAATATTGGCCAAATTGCACATGATGTATCGTGGTGTCAACTATTAACACGAATAAAGAGAGACTGATGCACAGTAAGAGATGTATGACCAGCATGGGGGACCTGGAAACCATGCATCAGGATGATGGCTGAAGGAACATGGGAAGACAGGACTCACAGGAAACGTAAGAACTGCCCTCAAACATTTGAAGAGCTATCATGTAGTGAATGTAGAATTAAGTCCAATGGTGGTAGGTTTCAGCTCCACATAATGAAGAATTCTACAGAGTTCTTCTGAATTGGATAAACAAGGGGTTTTGTTTTTGTTTTTGTTTTTTTTCTTAAGGTTTATTTATTTGAGAGAGAGAGGAGGAAGAGGAGGAGGGACAGAGGGAGAGGGAGAGAGACTCTCAAACAGACTCCATGCTGAGTGTGGAGCCTGAGGTGGGGCTTGATCTCAGGACCCAGTGATCATGATCTGAGCTGAGACCAGGACTCAGATGTTTAACCAGCTGCACCAACCAGCTGCTCCACCCAGCTGCCCTGAGAAGCAAGTTTTAAAGAATGGGCTAAACAATTACTCAGCCAGAGATGCTACAGAAGAATGAATAGTTTGCCCAGCAGACCATTTAAAATCTGAGATTCCAACTGAATGAACTTTTCATTTTTTCCAACACACAAAAGCGTTGAGAAGCATTCCTTAAGCCTTCTGCCTTCATGTAATAAGAAGGCAGGCGGCATTTACAGCACATGTGACTGGTGACCTTAGGCAAGGGACTCTAAGTAAACTCTCCAGAGCAGGTCCCTGGAACCAGCCCATGCTGTCCAGATCTCTGGGTCACAAGATAAACTTAACCTTTTGTGGCTAACTTCATAACCACATTCATTTGAAATCATGACCAAGACAGGCCAATAGTTACGTTTTGCAAGTATGGTGAGTATAACAAATATGGCATGTTTGGAAAAATAGCTTGAATTAACAGGCATATATTCTTAAATGCTTGGATTGACTTTAGCCTAAAAAATCTTAATTTCTGTATATGGTTTTAGTCACTGCAGCTTTAGTATTTACGCTTTTCAGTCATTTCAATTACTTTAGTTTCCTGAACAAAAACACATCTACTTTGGTACCTTTAGTTTTAAAAACTGAATTAATAATGACTGAAGAAGATCATTGCTTGTTATATTAGCCTCCTGAGATCACTGCATTGGGAAAAGCTGGATGGAATGTGCCTCATTTCTCATGGTTGTTCCCTGTACACAGGACACCACTATTTATGGGGGTGGAGGGCGGGACACAAAATGACAGCATCATTGTGAATGGGAGAAATAAACAAAAGCCAGGAGTGCATTTCTTTCCTGTTTTTGTGCAGGCAGGAAGGCATAGGAGTGATTACAATGTGAGGGTTAAAGGTCATTTGTGAGGACTGAATGAAGTAATGTATATAACACAAGACTTAACAAATGCCTGATACACAGTAAGCATTCAGTAAAAGATAGCTATTCTTAGGATAGCTATCTAACCAGATGGTGTCATGTCACAGCCCCTTAGAATTACTTAGCTGACTGGGGGACAGGGGGACCCTTATTCAGAGAGCACAGAGTGGCTGGATTAGGGCTCAAACTTGATCAATTTTCTAAGAAGTGGGAGATAATTCTCCAATCAGGGTTCTCTCGTCTTGATCTGTCCCACCAGTATAACCCTTGCAGACCCTACTGTTTAAGAGCTCATGGACCAGTTTGGAGTTATGTTGCCACAAGCCAAGGACTGCCTCTGGCTAGTAGAAGCTAGAAGAGGCAAGTATCATCCCATAGAACCCTCAGAGGGAGCATGGCCATGCTGACACTTTGATTTAGATTTCTAGCCTCTAGAATTGTGATATAATAAATTTCTGTTGCGTCAAGCTTCCCAGTTTATGACATTTGTTATAGCGGCCCTACGAAAATAATACAGGTAGGGAATACAAAAGATCAAGAGAAGGAAGAGAGAGAAATAGAATTTCATCACTAATGAAAATACGATTAGTAGGGCCGAAGGTGTTATTTATTTATTTTTCGAGCCAAAAACGTACTGCTTGTGGATGATGAAAGCTTTAATTTTTAGGTAGAATAATAAAACTAATGTGACTCATGGCATTTGAATTTTTAATTCTTCTGCATTAGAACAATGTCTCAGTGAGTACCAATAAGGCCTTATGTGCTTCAGAGTGGGACTTTATGATTCCAAGAAATGGATACCCACAAAATTTATTTTATTGCTGCTAACACAAGGGTGATAACAAAGTCAAATTCAAATACCTTGCACAAAATTTGGTGGTAGTTAGAACGTTCCTTCACTTGGCAGTGGAAAGAAAAAACTTCAGATGATGTGTGTTGATTGGGTCCTAAGCAGGTGACATTTTCAAAAGAGATACATTTTGATAAATGCTCCAAGGCAGCTCACTCAGATGCATAACAGAACTAGGCCAGAGTTCAACGTTGACACTCAGTGGTCTGATTTCCCAAAAACTATTTTGTTGATGGCTTATTGGTATGTGGGAAGATGTGGATGCCTGTGAATGAAGGGGGAAGCATGCTCATCAGAATGCTCACCTCTTGTGGTTGATTGGAAAAGAGGCATCACCAGGTATTGGAGAGCAAGCCTGTCAGCTACAGAGCACTGCTGTAGTTTATTTCCAGACTCCAGACCCCACATTTCTTGTTGCTCTTAGTTGGGTAATGGAGCTAAGCCATCGTGATGGCATGCTTGGTTTGAAATCCAATAATTGACGTTTTGCTCTATCTTGAAAATTCCACTTAATGGCCTAGAATCAGACCTGGAAACAACCTGAGAATATATCTAGTTGAACATTTTAATTTGACAAATTAGGAAACTGGGTCCAACGAGATTATTTGGCCAAGTTTATGTTGTCACAGTGCCATGTTTAGAAGCTGAGTCTTTTAGCTTTCAGTGCAAGCTTTATGATATAGTGCTCCTTTCTTTTCATTCATAATTACAAAGTCCTTATATTTTATTAGTTAACCCATATTATCATGTTGAGTGCAGGCAAATGTGATATTATGTCATTATATCTTTTCTATTTTGAAAGTTTTATTATATGTAAAATTTATTATTAATTGTTAATTATGATTGAAATTGAAGGTGTGAGAATTAGTTTCAGTTGTACTTCTCCCTATTTGTGTGATCTTAGATATGTTACTTATCTTCCCTTGATTCACATTACTCCTGACATATTTGAGTAAGGTTATGAAGATTTCTGTTTTAATCACACATTATCACAAATAAAGTCACATATGAAATCACTAAGTATGGTAGTGTTTGGTATCCATTAAGTGATCAAAATATCTTGATGAATCTGAAAGTTAGTGGTCAGATTTATTATTTTTTTTGGCTTTCTTTTTGTAAATGGTAAATTTCATAGTGTCTGTTGAGCTGATATGCAGACTTTCCTTAATGATAATAAAGAAACACAATAAAATTTATTGAGGACTTGGTGTGAGGTGGGCACTATGTAAACACTTATTGTGTGATGCCTCATTTAACACTTATCACAATCTGATGTATAGATCAGGTAAAGACCTATGTTCTAAGAATGATGCAACTAAGTCTTAGAGAAGGTTAGTAACTTGCCCAACATCTTAGAGATTGTAAGTGATGGATCTAGAATTCGAACCCGTGCTATACTCTGAGAGTTCTTGATGGTAACCATTCTACCATTTTGCCTTTTTGTGGATCAAAAAAAATTGTATGAGTTGTACACCAAAAAAAAAAAATTTTTAAAGTTAGCATCAGAATGACTTTTAAATTAAATTAAATTGTTTACACATGAGAAGTGACCCTTAGGAATAAGGCGATATGGTTCTTAAGTCATTTGAATTCTTGATTTACTTTCTTATAAAGCTATTTTCAAAGATTCTTCTCCTAAGTACACACACACATACACATGCACACACAGATACACTTCCATCCAAAACAAACTTTGAACATTTTTATAGGCTCATTACCTTATGTTCCTCTATTGTAAAATAAAACAACAGCTACACTAAAATGTGTTTTTATGTGCAAAGGTGTAATGAAGAAGTGTTGCTGTGCCTTTCCACTCATCTTAATGATTGCTATTGCCAACATAATTTAATGATTAGAAACTGGTATTTACGAAAGTCAGGAGAAATGTTTTCTTTGAAAAATAGCTTTTTTGGGGGGGTTTGCAAATAGGTATGGTCTTTGTGTGTGTGTGTGTGTGTGTGTGTGTGTGTGTGCGCACGCACGCTAAAGCTTTAGAAAGCTTGGGCAAATTGTTTTTGGAGTGTCCCGTAATATTTCTGAAGTGACCCTTTGAAGAGTGAAACCTGCCAATCTCATTTTAGAGTTTTGAACTGAAATCTGACTGCAAGTAAAAGCACTTAATTCCCTGCATTTTTAGTTTCTGGTTTACTATGGTAGACAACTCTGTGGTTATTTCATCAAAAACTTGCCTAACTTATCAGGGGAACTTTCTCCTCTTTTATGTAACTTCCCTTGCACACTTTTTTTTAACACTAGAATTTTATCCATTTGTTTTATGTTCTTTTCCTTCAATCTGTGCTTTCACTTAAGGAATAGCAGGTCTTTTATTTCTGCCATGTGTTTAGAATTATTTGGATGTATTTTTCATCTTCAGAGCAAGAGAATAGGAGTTTAGGAGAATTGATAATCCTGGAAATGACTGAATAGATACTTAAGTGCAAGCATGCTATGTGGTTCAATTATTTATCATTTAGGTGCCTTTAAAAGACTGTTCAATTCTGACTATATTGCTTCTCATTTCTTTTGTTTTTCAATTTCCCCGAGGATAACCTTTATGCCATATACTTTTTTCTACTGAATGTCAAGAACTTAATTTGATAAAATTATATATTGTAAAAATGAAGTTATTTATCCATTTGTGGCTCAATACTCACGTAACTTTTAAAAATTTTGTAATTAACATATATGTTTGATAATATAGAAACCTCACAAAGGTTTTAAAATGATATCCTAAAAATAGTGATAAGTTTTACGTTTTCAGAGTTATATATCAAGATCACTGTATATATTAAATCTTCACCCAAACTTAGGCAAGCCTTAGACAAGAATACATGTGATAGACAGAAATTGGCTGATTATAGTGGGCCTGAACTTGATATCAATTCAGAAAGTGTATGGAGGAAATAGGCAATAAACAAAAAAATGGTATTAGGTAGCAGTGAGTTGGGAGCATGAAACCAGAGGGTTTGATGGAGAGTGTCTGGTGTTGCATGGGGAATACTTTTGAATGGAAGAAAGTTGGATTCTCAGATAAAATACAGTACTCCCAGTTAAAGTTAAATTTCAGGTAAATAATGAATTTTTAAAAAGTGTAAGTATTTCCCGACACTAAATATTATTATTTGTTTATCTGAAATTCAGCTTTACCTGGAGCTGTATTTTTGCTAAATCTGGAGCTAAAAATTGGATGATGAGAAGGAGCCAAATGTCAAAAGATGAGTGAGGAAAGCAGAGAGAGAGAGAGAGCAGAGAAAACTGGTGGGCAAAAGCTGGAAAGAACTTGATGTGTTCAAGAAAAACAAAATTAACTGTGGTTGGGAATGTGGCATGAGATAAAGTTGGACAAAGTAGGTGGGAGATAGATTAAGTAGGGCCTTATAAGCCAGGGAAGATTTGGATTTTGTTCTATATGCTGTATAATTAGCCATTTGAGGGTGTGAGTGGGTCATGTATGTGCAGGGAGGATTGGGGGTGATATATGTGGCATACTACTTATTTCTAGTATAAAAATATACTCTAGAGGATGGATTGTAGGGCACTAAGTATGGAAGCAGAAAGGGTAGTTAGGAGGTTATCACAGTGATCCAAATAGGAAAAGATGGTGGCTGGGGCTTGAGTGCTGACAGTGGAGATGGAAAGAAATGAACTGACTCTGTTCATTTGTTGTTCATATGTGTTGTAAGTAGAGCCAACAGAACTTGTCAATGGACTTGTTGTTCTGTGTAAGGAAAAGAAAGGACCCCATCATTACTTTTAGCATGAAAGTCCTTGGCTCAGTGTCTGGCATTGGTAAACATTCAATAAATGACAGTTTGATTAGAATCCTTATACATGGGAAATTAAATTTATTTATGGTAAAATCGAAAATAGGGATGCCATGGATTTATTAAGATGTTTTGGCAATTTTAGTTTAACAGAAAAACCAAAACTTTTAATGTAATCTCATTCTGTAGTCTTAAATCTCTAAAGCTTTAAGGCAAATTTATAAAGTAATGTATTTAAAAGGTACAATAGCTGGTTATTCACTCTATCTGAGCAGTGATTCTCAATCATGAAGCTATAATATCAGACTCTGGCAAGATGTGTGTATAGCTTGAAAAAGTACATTCAGTACAAAAAAGTATATAAGTTTACATTTGAAATAAAAAAGAAATCTGTTGTTTCAATAACATTATAAAAAAGTAAAATTTAACAGAATCTTGGATTCTGTATATACAGAAGTCATAGTGATTCTCAACTGTGGCACTCTCTTGGGGGAAAATATCACACAACCTCTGAAGATAGAGACAAAGATGGTTAGTCATCTCTGCTCTGGGGGGGAGCTCAAGGCATTCCTTCCTTGCCCTCAAGAAGGAGACAAAGACAAAATGCAGTCATGAAAGTCATGTAAGTGTACAAGGGTGTACAATATAGTCAAAGTTCTCTCTTTTTCATGATTCATTCTCTTGCCTTTCTTATCTCCCATGCTCTTGGTGTCTAGGAAGACTATAGGTTCCTTCTGCTTGGGATGATCATAATGAAATCTTAGGGAGAAATGTACTCTTTTTTTCCCCTTTCTTTTCTTAACATTAGAGTATAAAGATCTTTGAAACCCACAAGGCACAGCTTTACTCAACAAAGAAGAGGAACTGACAGTGATTTGGAGTTGAAACCTTAGTTAGTAATAGAGCGCACATTTACCTAGAAAGTTCTTGAGCAGTTTGTATACTGTAGGAATTATTATTAGTCCTGGTTTTGAGTCCCAGCTCAGCAACATTCTAACTGGGGCATTAAGCGAATTACCTAAGCTCTCTGAGCCTTAGATTGTTCATTTATAAAATGAGAATAAAAATGAGCATCTTCAGGATTGTTGAGAGAATTCAATGACAAAATGAGTATGATGGCTCTTAGCTGTGCCTGTTCCATAATGGGCAATCAGTAAATTATTGCTATTATTATTATAACTTAACTAAGTTCCTAGTTAAAGTTCTTTTTTGGAATCATGAGAAAATGATACTTTCAGAAACTAATTGAAAGAAAAGACTTTTTAAATCAGTTTAGAAGTAATATATCTTTTAGAGAACACACACACACACACACACACACACACATATATATATGTATATGTATATGTATATGTATATGTATATGAGACCTTAATAGTGTACCTTAGGGAGCTTTTCTGTTGGAGTAATTCTTCTGGGTTACATTCCATGATTGATTGAAGGAGTATAGGAAAACAACTTTAGGGTAGAATCAGGAATTTCAATAACATATCTGCTTTGAAGTAAACCATCTTGTCATCTTAAGAATGAGCATAAAATGACCTCAGAGAACACTTCTGTTACTTTAGAAGAAGAAATTTAAAAAGCTGTATATTTGAATATAATAATATACATAGACACTAGACTCAAAAAGACATTGATACTACTTTTATTTTAAGGTCCTAGAGTGTTAGAAGACATCACTGTAATACTTAGCACATTTTTCAACGGAGTGGCACTTTGAGTGTTGGCAGAAACTACTAGATGGCTACCAAAAGCTGTTATACTTCTAGGAGCAAGACATAGAGCTGCACGGTTACCCTGTGATTTCAGCTTCCTTTCCAGCCTGTGGTTAGGTATGGACATACAATCATGTTGTCTCCAGTGGGATATGAGCAGAAGTGAGGTGTGATACTTCCAACCCTGGACTATACAAACTTTCATATGTGCTCTTCCATGGGATTTGTCATGGGATCCATGAGAAGACAATATCCAGAGTGACTATGGAAGACTTCTGTTGAAGACACAGTGCTTTTGGCAGCTGAGGTGAATGGAAGGAAAAGACCTATCATCTTCCAACCTATCAGTCCCGGACTTGAATGAAAAAACAAACAAGAAACAATGACAAAAATTCCACTGTGTCTGAATTATTGTATTCTGGACTTGCTTGCACTCTGGCCTTCTATAGACTTTTGGTCAAAGTGGTGTTTTATGTTAGTTCTTTGAAGTTCACTGATCTGCTGCAAATAACAAAGATAGAGAAAATACATTTAAAATATTTTAAAAAGTCACACCTTGAAACAAAGCAGACAGAAATGAAAATGGAATGAAAAGAAATGGAAATTCAGACATGTTCTAAAAAGGAGGGAGATCACCTTTTAGAAATATAATTTCTTCCACTTAAAAAATGTTCTAAAATTTTAATGTTCCCACACTTTGTGTCAATGAACATTATTACCTATGAAAGGTGAAGAAGTCTACACAGAAGCCAAAAACTCATTAAATGCAGATCACTTGGTCTAAACTTCCCACATATCTAGTTTATTCTCTGGCCCTAGTGGGAATGAAGTGGCCCCAGTTTTTAAAAATTAAATTTTTCCCAGAATAAGTATTATACTTTGGTCATAGTCATAAAACTGAATATCAGAGTGCAACCCAAAGACATTGAGTCAGGGATAGATTCATAGATTTATGTTTAGAAAGAGTCACTTGAAAATTTCTGGAAAAAAAATACTTTTGTCTTTCTCCTCCAGGAGTTGGCTGTCAATCTGGAGTTAGGCTGTGTTTAAATATGCGTATTTGTTTTACTAAGTAATTCACTTGCAAATTTGTATTGAGCACTTGCTATATACCAACTACTGTTAAGAACTGGACATACAAAGACCATGAGGCCTGGCTCTTTCTCTCCAGGCAGGGGAAGAGCAATGTGGGAGACAGATAAGTACACGTTGCAGAGCAGTATGGGAAATGTCATAAGGAAGCTTGCAATGCAAAGAGGCAAGTGATGTGGACAAAGAAGCAAGTGTTTCTACATGCAGAAATCAAAGAGGCTGTTGAATAAATTTACTAGATTAGCTTGATTCTTGTCCTGTTGCTGCTAATTTTCAAATTGATAACTAATAAAGAATACAAAGTGAGCCATGCACAAATGTCTAGCATTTGCTTATAGAAATTTCTTTGACTAGCTGTTTAGAATAAAAATAAGGTCAGTTTAAACACCCTCTAATAGAATGCCTGTCAGTAAGACTTTTCTGAAGACTACAGTTACAAATGGCAAACGGGCATCCTAGGAACAAATTGAGTAGTAGTGTAAGCTTCTCTTGCCTTGCTTAACTTAGTCATTGTTTCTAATGTTTTGGGGTCTCAAAGAACCATGTGAGTCAATCAACCTCATGTAACCGGGGACAGAAGTTTCTGATTGAAGACTCTTTCTTTCTTTCTTTCTTTCTTTCTTTCTTTCTTTCTTTCTTTTCTTTTCTTTTCTTTTCTTTTCTTTTCTTTTCTTTTCTTTTCTTCCTTCCTTCCTTCCTTCCTTCCTTCCTTCCTTCCTTCCTTCCTTCCTTTCTTTCTTTCTTTCTTTCTTTCTTTCTTTCTTTCTTTCTTTCTTTCTTTCTTTCTTTCTTTTTGTCTTTCACAATATTAAAACAAAAGATCGAAGGACAGATCCTTAAAGACGAGAGAGAGAGAGAGAGAGAGAGAGAATGTCTTCATTTAGATACTAAAGGAAGTATCAAGATACTAAAATATCCTTCCTCTTTCTACCTTTATCTACTTACAGAAATGCTTTGTTAACATGAAATGTACTTATTCTACAAAAGCGATTTTCCAGTTATTTATTGCTATGTAATAAACCATACCAAAAGCTACTGGCTTAAAACAACACTCTTTATTTTGCATACAATCTGCAATTTGGGCAGGGCTTGGTAGGGTTGATTGCCCCCCCCCCCCCATGATGTCAATGGGAGTAGTTTGACTGTGGCTAGTGGATCTACTTCCAAGACCACTCATTTCATGACTAACAAGGTGGTGTGGACTGTTCGATGGTAGCTTAGATAGGAAACAAGTCTGGGGGCCTTCTTTCCTTTCCACTCCGGCCTCCTCCTCGGGGAGTTTTCTCAAAACATGGCATCTGGGTTCCAAGAGAAAGAATTCCAAGAGACAGGAAATAGACCTACCTGTCTATTAAAGTTCGGGCCATCACATGATGGTCAAAGTTGATACAGAGCCTACCCACATTTATGACATAGACGCCCACCTCTCTATTGGAGGAATGTTAAAGTATTTATGGACATCTTTATTCTTCCATTAATGCCAAAGCCAAGTCCTATTTCCGTCTTTGCTAAACATTATGAGAGTCTTGGGACCAAATGCAGTGAAAGGGGAGATCAAGCTAATGAATAAATGAGCAAGAAGAATAAATCCAGATAGAGTAGGCTTTTGCATCCATAAATGATTTTTGCTGCAGTTTGATTAACATTGCTGCCCCCAAATGCTACGCTTTTACTATTGCAGAGATACAGGGACAGAGATAAGGGATAAGAGAGAGATTCCTCTCAGCTCAATTTCCGTGAACTCCCCATTCTAGGAGTTGTTACCCATGTCTTGACTTTCTTCCTATGCTTTTTATCTTTGGCTAACTCCAGATTCTAATTTTGTTCTCTCCTATTTATTGCTTTGTGCTCATTTCTCACATTCTGATGATTGTTTTTTCCCCTATATTTATTTAGTCCATACAACCAACTCTATCCTCCCCCCCTTTCTTTCATCTTTCCTCATATCTACTACTGTAATTTAGATGAATAGCAAATATGGTGAAAATGGTTGTCTACTTAATCTGATTCTCAATGAACATATGGAGAAGACAAATGATTACTTTAAAATGCTTTTATCATAGAAAAAAAAACAAAAACAAATGGGAATATTTTGGCATCATGAGCCAAAAATCATTTCCTGTTAGAATAATTTATGAGATAACCTGATACTACTACATACCTAGACTCATTAAATGTACTTTTGGCTGTTTATTTGCATCTTGGAGATTCTTGTTAGTTTTATGTTTATTAGGACCTTAAGGAGTCTTGGTCAGTCGCATCACAGCTCTCACCCTCAGGGGAATCTTAAATTAGTTTAAACATGAAATTAGATTGTTCTTAAATTAATCTAAATATTAAAAACTCTTTAAAATTTTGAGTAATTACCTTAAAGCTTTTCATTGATGATACATTCATTTTGGGATTCTTACTTTGGTCTTAATTTACCAAAAATGATTTCATGGTTCATTTCCAAAGGAAAAAAAAGGAAAAGCAACCAACTCAGCCAACTTTATCTGTGAAACAAGGAAGTAGTCTTACTCCTCTTAAAAAAAAGAAAGAAAAAAGTAATTTTCTTTCTGTCTCCATTTTTCTTAAATAACAAATACAAAAGCAAAAAGATAACAAGATAACAAGGTTATTTCACATCATTATTTGCTGAAGGATGAGTTCTAGAAGTACATGTTCCTATCTTGCTACTTATGTTCAAAATGAAAACCCTTAGACTAGAATCTCATAAGAGGGTTAAGATCCCTATTAGTTAAAAACATGTTCATATTATTTTTTTTCTGGACAGCTTATACCCTGGCAACATATAAGGCTACACTTGATTGGCTGAGCAGGGGAAAAAATATCCCTTCTTTGATCAAAGATTGAAGACAGGTCTGGGTCCTAATTAGGCTTAGTACTGACCACTTGTGATGTAACTTAATGTAATAGGCAAAATTAAATATTCTCTTTAGCTAAATAAAATTATTATGTTAAATTATAGGAGAAAAATTCATGTCTTAAACCATATATCTTTTAAAATATAATGAGTGGGATAAGATTTTTTGCTGTGATTGGTGAGAGGATCATTCATTCATTCACCAGCACACATTTATTACATATCATTTGAGTAGTTTTGAGGCCTCTAATGAGGCCAGTAAATAGTACCCACCTTCCTGATCAGGTTTTAAAAAATGAGTTCAACAAATGGTCAAATATTTATTGGCTGCCTGTTATGGGCTAGGCACTGTTCTAGAAATTGGGTTATAATTATTGAAGAAAACAAATACAAATTCCTTGTCATGTGGTTTGTTACATTCTACTAAGAACAGATAGATTGAACACAATAATAAAGTTGAAAGAAATGGCTTAGTGTGACACTTGAATCCTGGCATCAGTCAGACTTTCCCATACACCCATTTCCAGGCAGTGCTAGACTATGATAGCCTCCTTACGTAGGGGCAGACCTGTGCCAACAGCACAGGAAGAAGAAATGGGGAAAATGCCCAATTTTTCCCAAATTCTTCAGTTTGATAAGCCATTCCGTCTCCCTTGGGTGAAATGAGTCAAGTAGAGAAGTGAGGTAAGTTTTACGGAGTATTAGAGATGTAGGGCAACCAGGTCCCCTTTTAAATCTAATTCTTCTTTTCGGGGTGCCTGGGTGGCTTAGTCAGTTGAGCGTCCAGCTCTTGGCTTTGGCTCAGATCCCGATGTCAGAGTCATGAGATCAAGCCCTGAGTAGGGCTTTGCACTTGGCTCAGAGTCGGCTGGGGATTCTCTCTCCTTCTCCCTCTGCCCCTCCTGCTTGTGTTCTCTCTCCCTCTAAAATAAATAAGTAAAATCTTTAAAACAAAATATCTAATTGTTGCCCCTTCATTGTGCATGATAGATGTGAGATCTCCAAGGCCAGGGAAAGAGCAAGGGGCAGTAAGTTTCCACTCCAGGGAATCACACAGATAATAGCAATATTCAACAAAACATCTCATTTTTCAGGTGAGATAAACCCTACAGTGTTTACCAAGTAGCTATGATATGGAAGGCATTGTGTTGGGCAGCAACGGGGGAAGAGATAGAGCATAATGACATGTACCAGCCCTTGACGAGCCTTCGTCTTGTGGAAAGCCGGACAAACATCAATAAAAAACTATAGTAGAATTTGGAAAAAGTGCTTCTGGGAAGTATTTTGACACTAGGAATTGTGAAGTCTTCCCTCAGGAATGCGTTCGAGCTAGGCTTTGAAGTTTCAGATCAAATGTTATTTTTTCCACAGTGCCTCCTTTGATTCCCACAGCAGGAATCAATCTCTTTCCTCCAAATCCCTACTGCAATCTACCTTATCCTATCATCCCTTATTGTGCTTATTATTCCAAACCTTACCTACTAGTTAATTGTCATGAGTCTATTATTTCTCCTTTATACTATAAGCTCATTAAAGCCAGGAAGCATGTCTCACACACAGTAGGTATTTGAGAAATGTTTCTCAACTGAATAATCAGTAGACCTACAATGGAGACAGTCTGTTGAAATGGTTACTACTATTCCTCTCCCATGATTTATTTTTCTAATGGAATTGAGGTGGTGACATCTTCATGCCTCACCCTGTGTGTGATCACGGACCCATGAGAAGAAGTTAGAAGAGGTTACCCCAGTCACTTGTTTATCTGCCTAGCCCATGTGATCGAATGTTCATTTACCCAGGTGGTTCTGTTCTGAATATCTGTCACTTGTCACTCTTATAGGACAGGGAGAATTTCTACCAGAATAATTATATAGACCTTGATCCAGAGAGAGGCAAGAGCTCTATGTTTTTGCAGCTGCCTTCTATGAACAGTTTGGTAGTATGAAACCCCATTATGCTGTTTCAACTCTTGTTATTTTATCTGTAGCTGTTTCTGAGATTTTATGGCCTATGCATGATTTGAATGGCACAAATGTAATGAGAAACAGATTATAAGAGTGCAACTAAAATTTTTAGAGAAAAATTATCTGGAGCTGTTTCTTCCAAATTCTAAAGTCTATCACCATTAAGATAACAGTGAAAGATTTGCTGCAGTATTTACGCAGTGGCCCCAAATAACAGACAAACAATATTTGAATGCCACTCTAGAATCCCAAAGGAGTGTAAGTTTTCAAGGGTATGAATGTGTGACTGAAGACTTGGCGAGGCCAATAACTGGTGCCGGCAAAGGCAGAAATGCTGAAAACCCCATTTCCACGCTAGATTTCTTACTGGTCTGGCCATCTTTGTAAGTGTGGCTCTGGTCTGAGCTGGCAAAACTTCTCTGGGTTTCACTTTACTTCTGAAGTTCAATGTTTCAATTGTGTGGTTTGGCTCCTGCTAGACTGCATTGAGGGCTTTGGATGAAACTCCTTACGTTTGAGGCTGTGTGAATCGAATCTGATGAAAAGGCATTCGGGACAGCAGTTCCCTTCTTTCTTTTCAAAGTTCCCCAACCCCATGGTAACTGTCATTCCTCCTGTGCTGGGTGTAGTCTTCTATTCTTGTTTTTACTCATTGCTATGGTGTTCTTGTTAAAGAGATGTTTAATTGATTTTATAAAGATGCTTCTTATAAAGATGCCTTACTTAGGTACTCTGTGTCCTGATGGCATGGAACTCAAATCTCACTTTCCAGTGCACAGTGAACATTTTCCAGGATAACTTGTAATCCTGATGATTCTGTGGGCACTTAGGAAAACTCATTAGGGTAGAAATTATCTACTAGAGAGTAAATTTAGTAGGCCTGTGGCTTGATTAAGTTAAACTGCTCCCAATAAAGAACACAAAGAAATGCACATCAGTATTCTCAGGCTTCCAAGGAATCCCCAGGTCTTTCTTGCATTCATAACATTATTCAGTATAAATTATGTGTCTGCAGTTTGTGTTCTAGACCACTGGGTGATTCTCAATCAAGGGTGATTTTGCCCACCAGGGGACATTTGCAATGTCTGGAGATATGTT
The DNA here is from genome assembly GCF_017311325.1 of Ursus maritimus. NCBI lineage: Eukaryota > Metazoa > Chordata > Mammalia > Carnivora > Ursidae > Ursus > Ursus maritimus. Next base: position 39,860,742 of record NW_024423564.1, on the reverse strand, counting down.
GGGTTGTCACAACTGGCAGGGATGGGATTAGGAGCAAAGGGTTGAAAATGGATAGAGGCTAGTGGATAGAGGCCGGGATATTGTTAAACATCCTATAGTGTACAGAACAATCCCCTACCCCTTGCCCTCCAAAGATTTAATCTGATCCAAAATGTCAGTACTGCCTTGTGAAATAACCCCGATCTAGAGATAAGTAACAAGTAATCCTGATTCTTTTTCTTAATGAATTTTTATATTATAGCTGGGGGGAGAGTAAAAAAGAATCAGTGGGACATTTAAAGAGTCCTAATTGCTGTTAAGATGGTATTTCTCTGAAGGAGAGAGAGCAAGCCACTACTTGGATCTAACAGATGCCTGAACCTTACTTAGTGAGGTCTTAAGGAGTTCAGGCTAGTCTCAATGTCGTAAATTCAGAAAATGAAACTTCCGCGGTTTGTCAAGGGCAGTTGGACATCCACAAGAACTTCTACTTTGTTGTAGTAGTTAATCCTTTAAATCAGACAATTTTCAATATAAAATACTTCTTTGTTTCTTTTGTGTTAAATGCCATTTGTTTGAAGATATCTATGAAGGAGAAGAATTTTCCCAATGGGACAATCACAAACTTAAGAATGTATTTTTCAGATCTTGGCTCTCAGGCTCCATATGACTTGTTGCCTGATGTTTAGCATATATTTAGCAATATTCAGTACAAATTTTCAGGCACTTAGGATAGGTCAGACACTGCAAGGGTTCTGTTGGGTTTCAAATGCTTATGTTTTGGGGCACCTGGGTGGTGCAGTCGGTTAAGTGTCTGACTTGGTTTTGGCTTAGGTCATGATCTCAGGGTTGTGTGATTAAGCCCCCTGTAGGGCTCCGTGCTCAGTACAGAGTCTGCTTGAGGTTCTGTGTCCCTCTCCCTCTGCCCCTTCCATTCATGCTCTCTCTCTTTTTCAAGTAAATAAATAAATCTTTTTTTAAAAACCAAGAAACCCCAAATGCTTATGTTTTAGTGATAGGTGTACTGTAAGCCTCTGCCTACATACAGCGCTGTGGCATTAATAAGCAGGTGTTAAAAGAGGTGTGCAATCTGAAGAGCTCCGTCTTCTTAGCTACACTAGCTTGAAGGTTATCACACTGCATCTCTTAATTTTCTCTTTATTCCCACTGCTACACTCCCCATGCCCACTTTACTCACAAAGATTTGCCTCTCATTAACTTTCATCTACTACTATGGTTCTAGTTTCCCTTTTGGTTCCCTGCATCTATTTCTGCAATCTAAAATAAACTAACCTACCTAAAGATTAATGTTGAAACTGTTAATCCTCTGTTCAAAACTCTTCAGTTGTAGGGCATTGACTATACAATAAAGTCCTAATCCGGTCACCTAGTAACCTCCCTAATCTGTCCCTAATTCTTCTTTCAAGCATGTGTTTTCATTGCTCTTCACACATCGTATGTTTCAGCTGGACAGAACCACCTGCCATTTTCCCACATGTTCTGCATTCTCCTGCCTTAGGTATTTTCATTTGCCCTGTTCCTTGTGCACGGTATACCTTCCGTACCCCATTACTGCCTGTACATATCCTATTCTTTCTCCCAAGTTCAGTTCAAATGCACTGCCTTCACATTTATTCAACTTGAAGTTCTTTGCCTTCTCTGAACTTCTTTGTCTCTTTTTTCCATGATACAAAGTACTTTTGCTCTTGATTTGTTAGCCATATGTCATTCCTTCAGGAATGTGGGAGAAGGAAAGATGAAGCATGGTGTAGGGTAGTGCTTCTCAAACTTTAACGTACATACAAATCACCTGGGAATCTTGTTAAAACCAACCAGGTTCTGATTCAGTAGATATGGGCTAGAACATGAGATTCTGCACTTTTAACAGATTTCTAGGTTGATGCTGCTACTCCATGGCCATGCTGTGAGTAGCAAGGGTGAATAGGATTTGGGCTAATGCCTATGAACAGAAAGAATAGTCATTGCCAAAGTCTGTTGCATGTTACCTGCAAATAACTAGCAGGCTCCATTGTGCTGAACAGTTCTTCTAGGATTTGAATATTACAGTCTTGGATTGCATTTTTGGCCCTATGGTTTCCTAGATGTGTGGTCTTATGCAAGTCAGTTAATTTCCCTAAACCTTAGCTTCATCTTTTGCAAAATCAGGGTAATAACATGCTTGTCAATCTGCTGTCTCTAGCTTGGCCCAGCAGCCACTAGTTAATTGCTATCTGCTAGCTCAGTCCTCCTAAAGGTATAGCTAGTTAGAAGTAATTCTAGATCTTGTTTTGGAATATCCTCCCAGTTATTAAGAGTGGCTTGACAATAGTGCTTTGTGGTTTCTATGACTAGTGTCTGGGTTGGGGGAATTGTGGTACACGGGGCACTTGGATGAGTTTTGGACTTCAGCCTTCTTACCTAATCTTTATCATGGGTGGTAAAGTTTCAGAGGGTCTTCTTTCCTGGTATCTGATTTTCACTTAGTCACCTGCTGGGACAATAGCCTGACTTTTAATTCTTGTTACCTGGTTATGGCTAATCCCTTGCCCCTAGGGCTAGCCCCCCTCCTGCTCTTCTTTGTACCAACTGAAATGGATCTCCTTGCTCTTATGTGGGGCCTTAGTTGCCTACACTTTGCCATGTCAAACTGTTCTTAGCGCTTTACATGTATTAACTCATTTAATTATCGTAGTGATAGTACAAGGTAGGTTCTATTATCCTCATTTTGTGGATGAGGAAATGAAGATTCAGAGAGGTTGAGTGATTTGCTCAAGCTCACATAGTAAGTAGGGAGGCAGAAGCTGCAAAAGTCACAATTTCTAATTAAAAACTCATTTTACTCTTCTCACTAAAAACTATGCCACCTACTACAGAGGACCCCCTGTATATCCCTGAGGATTCCACATCAGTTTTTCTTCCCCTTTGGTTGAGAGAAGTGGTGGTAGGAGACACCCTGAACTCCTTTGGGAGGTTGTATAGCTGGTGGGCTGTGCCTTGAGAATGCTAAACATTTTTTCACTTTGCAATAGCGTGATGCCAGAGATTGATAGAGGAAGACGAAAGTATTTCCTTTTTGTTGACTTTTGGGAAGTAGTAACAGCTTCTTGAGAACTTCCAGTTGTGCAAACCACCTTGCACTGGAAGAACTTACAAAGTGAAACTAGAAGTGTTTGAGATTTAAAGTAACCTTGTTTTAGTTAAATGCTCTAACAGATGGTTGGTTTTATCCAGGACACCACACAACAGCATCATTTAATATCTTTTTCTTTCCTCTTTCCCCTTTTACTTTTCTTGTCACTATTCTCTATTCTATTGACATCTAAATACTTAGGATTCTGTTATAGGCACATGAAAAGAACTGACTCCTCAGTTTTTCAGGGTAAGATAGTTACTCTTCCACTTAATAATTTTCATTTAATAATTTGTTTATTTCTTATTTGTGATCTATAATAAATAGATGATAATTTTTTAGCTTCATTTTTAAAATATTTATTTATTTATTTGTTTATTCATTTATTTATTTGGGGGGGTGCCAACTTCTATTAGAGTCATGATTGCATTCATTTTTTTTTCTCTTTGGTGAGGATGGTAGTGTTGACTAAGACTAATGTATACTAAGTTTTCTGAATTGCTAAAATATCTCATGGCTCTAGATCTGCTATTGTGTAAATTGACAATGCAATCTTGTTAGTCTGGTCATATCCCTGAGGCAGAAACGATCCCTCTGTCTCTCTTGTGTAACTGTCTGAAGTGCTAGATGTTTGGGTATACATATCAAGTGGTGAGGGCTGAGCCAATTTAACATGCTGTTGGCTCTCTCAACCACTGGGGAAGTTTGGCTACACATTCCATGCTAATTTTTCTCAAGTATTTTGGATTCCTTGTCAATGATGCAGCTTGGTGTTCTCATTAAATGGAAATTTCTCCTGACAGATGGATACAATTTTTTTTTTCAGATGAATACAATTTTATTGCCACTGACCTATTTATTATTTTTTGAGAGGGTCTTATAGGAAATGTGAAATTCACAACAAAGTTAAAGAACTCCTAGCTACCCAGACTACTCAAGACTATTTAAAACTATTCAAGCCCATGGAGGGGTAGAGGAGGGAGCTATTAAATTCACTGGTAGGTTGGTGATTATATAAATACTATTAAAGCTTCTATTAGTGCTACTCCATTAGTTTAGGCAGTATACATATCCCCATGCAGACAACTGGTATCTCACATTCTTTAAAAAAAGTTTGTCATAGCTTCTCCCTGGGACCTTTCTTCAATACTTTGATTCTCACCAATCCCTGCCTACTTCTACTCCCCATAGCACTTTAGCTGTTATACCCCTGGCTTTAGATAGACAAAGTTTCTTCTCTTCTGGTTGTTTGTAAGTCTGCCTCATATCCTCAGTGAAGGATAATGAATACTCCTTGATAATAGCATTTTTAATTTGGTGGCTTACCATGCCTAGCATAATGCAAAGCATAATGTATACTCTCCATAAATACTTTTTGAATTGATTAATCTATCTGGACACATAGCAAACCATATATTCTCACATGAGATTTTTGACAAGACAATGCCTTTTCCAAACTTCAATTTCTTTGAAGGAATCTAGGAGAAAAGACATTGAAACAATAAGACTTCAATTAATTTGGATCTTTGAGAGGTAGAAGGCTTTGATAACCCTGGAAAATCAACTGAAAACCCATTTCTTGAACATCTCTTAACAATATGCTCATTAGCTTTTCTGCCTTAATAAGTGTAATACACATGTGAGTGAATATGTTTTTGATCATTAAATTTTTTTCCCTTAGAGTTCAGTTAGTCTGATGCCCATGAAGAAACTGAGGCTTACAGAAATTAAAGTCATATATATCCCACATTTAAAAAAAAACAAAAACGAGTGTATCCTTGAATGAATGCTTAATATTAAGAAATTAGGAGACATGTTTTCATTTCTTAATTTTACAAATATTTATTGAGCATCTACAATGAGCTAGACTTAGTTCTGGGCTTTGCCGTCCTTTTCCTTGTGAGGCTTATATTTTTGTGTAGGAAAACAGACCATAAATGATAAACATAATAAATAACTAAATTATCTTATACATTAGAAGGTGATAATCATGGAAAAAAGATTAAAATAGAAGTATAAAGTTTTTTTTTTAACCTTTTGGGGGTAAAGTGCAGTCTTAAATAGGTGAAAGGGGATAGGTAATATTTGGTTATAGTTTCAGAATACGGGTTACATATATTCATTCATTTGCTAATGTAACAGATATTTATCGAATACTTACTATATTTCATCACTGTGTCAGGAGTTAGGAAAAAGGGACCATAGTCCTTGGTTGTGCAGAGTTTGCATTTTAATATGGGAGACAGATGTTAAATAAATCCACAGATACATACATGATTACACCTTGTGTTTAAATGCTATGAAAGAAAGTAACCAGAAGAGGCCTATTTTATGTTGAAGATTGAGGAGAGCCAGGCTGTCTGAGTCAGAGACAGGGGCTTGTAGAACATAAAACATGGAACAGTATTGGAGGGATGGCCTAACATAGCAGAAAGTGCTGCAGATGTAGAAATGAAAAAAAATGAATGGTGAGAATTCAGGTGTGAAACATTGCTTGTGTGTGTTTGTGGAATATTTAAGTAGATAGAAATGAGAACAACTTAATTTCCAGGATAGAGAATTTAAAATTTATTCATTTGTGGGAGAGGTCTGCATGTTTGACTCTTCACTTGGTCTTCCTTCCACCCAAAATTCTGTCAGTGTCTGAGATGTGGAGAAAGATTTTCCCTATGGCTTGGGGACCAGTCATAGGGGATAAGTGAATTGTATGGCATCTTTATACTTAGTGGGAACATGTCTGGTGAGGAAGCAGTCCCTACATGACTTTGGCCTGGGTACTTACCTCCCTGAACCTCAGTCTTCTCTTCAGAAGAAGAGGTGGTAGGGCTCCTGGGGGGCTCAGTTGGTTAAGCGTCTGACTTGTCATGAGCTCAGAGTCCTGAGATTGAGCCCTACATTGGGCTCTGAGCTCAGCGTGTAGTCTGCTTGAGATTATCTCTCCCTCTCACTCCCCCGGCTGCCTTCTCTAAAATAAATAAATCTAAAAAAAAAAAAAAAAAAAAAAAAAAAAAAAGGAAAACAGAGGTGGTAACAGAACACTGAGTCATTAGATAAAGGCTGTTTTCTGTTGTATCCCAAGTAATTCACATGGTGTCTGGTACACAGTAGGTAAGAAATAGTCTCTGAGTTATATTTGTGAAGTTATATTTGTGAAGAATATTGAGGAGAGCAGTTGGTTTTATATTTTATCCCCAAATGCAGCAAGTTCAGCGCTTTCCTTTCTCTAAAAGCAGCCATGTTGAGAAATGGATGGCTTGTCTGATTGGCTTTCTGGCTTCGTTGTGGCCTATGGTGAGGTCTCATAAAAAGGGGAAGGAACTCTGTTTCTCTTTCTACTGATGTCTATGAGAAGAACTTGAAAAATCTAAGTCCTTGGTCTCTTAGGGTCTTATAAAGAATCCAAGTGGCTTAACAGATGTGAAAAGCTCTGGAACATTTTAAACACTGAAATAAAATGGTATGTCTTGACTTTCTGAACACCTTTCTCAAGTTGTAGCTGCCTTATATAGCATGAAGACCTCCCCTAGAAAGCCAGTGAAATCTGGGCCCAGAACATCCTCTCATCTCACCTCTTACAGAGCCTCATTTAAAGTCTCCAAGAAGAGCGTGTGTTTTTTAAGTTTCTCTTTAAAATGTCTAACAGTCCTTGTTAGCCCACTTGAAGTTTGTGAAGGATATAGGAAAGTGTGGCTGGCTATGCTTAGCTTGTTTTTACTTATATAATTCATAAGGGCCGTCCTATTGCAGTTCGGCATAGTTTTGTATTGTTGTCAGTCAGTACTTATGTAATACTTTATAATGGAGAGTGCTTTCCAGCCATTTATTACAGAAGCCTCTGTTATCAGTGACAAATAGTTCTACGAGGCTGTTCATCACACAGATCTGTCTGCTTTATGGTTTCAGTTAAAACATTAGAGTTTGCCAACACTCTCTAAGAGGCATATTCAATGCAATAACTTTTTTTTTTTTTTTTTTTTGGATAGTCATGGAGTTTTCAAAACTCCGGGTAAAAATTGGTTGTTTTGGTGTGCATTTTTGTATTGGACAGAGAATTGGGTGTGGAGGTATTACTGGAGGATTTGATCAACTCTAGATGGGAAAATTATGGAAACTCTTTTTAAGTCAACTATCTGGTAAAATACGGAAGTTTATAGAATTGTTTAGGTGATTGTTTCCCAAGAATAGCACAGCATTTAAGCTTTGGAGTCAGATGAGCCTGGGTTCAAATCCTTTTCCAATTACTTATTAGATGACTAAGTGAGAAGGAACTGGTCAAATTGCTGACATTGGATTTCTCACTTTGACCTTGGGCAATTTTTCTACTTAATGGCCCTGAACCTGATTTTCCATTGCCATGAAAGAGAGATGATGATGGTTTTTTTGAAGAGTGATCTTCATTGTAAAGCCTAGAAAAGTGCCTGCCTGTAGTTTACCTTTGCCCAATGATTCTTCTTCCCTCTCTTCTTGTTCTTCTCTTACTTTCTGCCATCTCACAAAGAAATGGCAATAACAAAGAGGTTAAGTGGTAAAGGAAGTCAAAAGTTAAAAAAAAAGAAGAAGAAGAAGAAAAAAAAGTAATCTTCTGGTTGGAAACCTTCCCAGACAGCCAGTTTTCTTGCTGGAAGTTTATTTCTTCTTTTCTCCTTGAAAATTAGTATGGAAGCATTTTTTTTTTTCTATTATAAACCCCATCTTGGTAGGGTGTAGAGTGTTCAACATTCACAGGGGATTCTCTAAATGCTTGGTATGCAGAGAACACTGTTGGGGGCTCTTAGGAATGGAATTTGAAGGACTCCAGAAAGGGACAGGTCACACAAAGGAATTTCCATGCACTCTGCACTCAATGAATGTATAAACTGACCCAGGACTCCTCTGTGTCAAGACTTAGGAGGAACTCTCCCTAGGGCTAATCGGGTTCTCCATGGGAAATAGGGGTGCCACAGCTGCATCCTGGGGTGTCATGTCCCCTATTCCTTATTAAATCTCACTTCTCCCCTCATTGACCCAAACTGCAGGGGGCTTGGGCCATTTCTATCATAAGACACAAGGGAAAGCAGAATTGGCTGTCTCTTTTGGGACAGTGACTCAGACCTCAGGAATGTATTCATATTTTTAATAAATACATCAAGTACCTATTATATAGTAGTCCTCTTTTGGGTCCCGGATAAATAGAACTACTGGAGATACGGACCCTGCCTTCAAGGCACTACCATTATGGAGGAGACAGACCTGTGTATGTATTGGGGCATAGTAGGAGATGAGGTCAGAGCATGGAGAACTCTGTGGGCCTCACTAAAGGAGTGTGGCTTGCCTTTTGTCAGTGAAGGGTTTTGGGAAGAGGAATGGTTTGCTTGGGTTTTCAGTTTCATTGCAGCAGTCCAGGTGAGAGAAAATCAGGGTCTCCTGGCAGCCTGCAGGGCAGTGGCAAGGGCACAGCAGGCCTCGTCTTCCTATTTTCCTGCTTTTCTCATTTGTAAAGTGGGGGTTTTAACACCTACTGACAGAGAGGTTGTGAAGATGAAACAAGGGTGTGAAGTGGCAGCTTGCCACCAGTGTGACCGATGGCTGCTGGCTGCCTCAGTTTCCCCATTGGGATCAGTCTCTGGAGCTGAGCAAAAGGGAGAAGCTCAGTTTGAAGGAAGTAAATATTCACTTTTCTACCCTCTATACCTCCCTCTGTGTGTAAGGAAGCAGCCATTGTCCTGGGGAAACCCCATCATTGAGAAGTTCCTTCCTCTCTCAGGCCCCTTGATCTGCTGGCCTCAATAGCCAGTCTTTTCTAAAAAAATGACAATCTATAGTAAAATCAATTAAAAAAAAATCTAGACACTCAATGAATGAATGAATGAATGAATAAACAAATGAACCAACAAATGGCCTTTTAGCCTGTGCTCTGTTTTTGTTATGACCTAGGACACCCTCCCCCTGAGCCTATTTCCCAACCTCTAACTGAGCATTAGACTAGGTATGACAGGTTTGTTTCAAGAATTCAGTTAAATCATGCATGTGTGAGCACCTCCAACATTCTGATAAGCAATAGAAATATCTTTTTATTGTCATATATCATATCCCCAAAAGGTACCCAGCATAGGAAGCCTTTGGCTGAATGTTGAAAGGATAAGTGGTATCTATTTGATTTATTTATTGTCTCATATATATATATTTTTAAAGATTTTATCCATTTATTTGAGAGAGAGAGAGAGATAGCCAGCGAGAGAGGGAACACGAGCAGGGGGAGTGGGAGAGGGAGAAGCAGGCTCCCAATGGAGGAGCCTGATGCGGGTCCCGATCCCAGAACGCTGGGATCACACCCTGAGCCAAAGGCAGACACTTAACGACTGAGCCACCCAGGCGCCCCTATTGTCTCATATCTTATACAAAAAATTTGCATGGCAACAGGTACCCAAGGGTGGTGGGTCCCCATATGGCAGGTGGTGTTACTGGTTCTGAAGAACTGTCTCCTTTTGGCATGTGTTTGAAGTTCATTAGTTTTCACTAATTTGGATCCTGACACTGCTTCTGCTGGTGGTTGTAACTTCCCCTGCTTCCCCATCCTACCTGACCCAGCTGAGATTTCAGAGTTGTGCCTATCCACATGCAGGCCCTATCTCCTTGTCTCCCATTGAGCAGCCCCTCTACACTGGGAATCACCAACTCACCTGTTCAAGGGAACAACATACTTGCATGAGAACAGCAAAGGCCAGCTAGAACAACACAGCAGGGCTGGAGCCCTTTAGATTGGGTGACAAACTTGATTCCAGTCCTCCTGGCCCGCTGAAGGAAGTAGTGAGACTCCTGAATTTCTGGTGCTACACCAACCACCCACTAATTTGACTGTCATTTGTTTTTATCAAGTTCCTCTTTTAAAGTGCAGGTATCCTTGAAGGGTAAATCCTGATGGTCAGTCACACCCTGATGAAAATAAATTTCGTTATATAATTTAAAAACAAGAAGTTAAATGGGTGGTGATCTGAAAATAATTTCCATACTGACTAATGTGGTGGTGTTCCTAATTTCTTTCATTTAAATGTTGCCAAGAAGGAATTTTATTGGAGGCCAGTACATGAAACAACTTATGATTAAATGAAAATAATGCCTCTTAAGAAACTTTTTGGAAAGCCTGGATTAAAAAAAATTCAAAGTGACACGGCAAAGTATATAAGTAATTAACTGAAATTAAACAAAGGGTTTGCCATGATAAATGGCTGGTTGACAGGCAATTACATGAGAAGTGTACCATTTGAGTGGCATTGTTAATGATATGACTTGTGATAATGGCTGGTCCATTGGATTATATCATTATGGATTACATCATTGCATCACACTTTTAGGGTAACTATGAGGATGAATTTTCTTTTATAAGAACTGTTGTTTGGATTAATTGGGGACTTCCAACTGTTAGGAGAGTTGTAATGCATGAAAATATGAGGGTTTAGCTTAAAATTTAAGATAATTTGGCTATAATATTTGCTACCATGGCTCACCAGGGTGAATTTGTTGAATCTGGTTAGCTGGCTTTGCATACGCCTCCTCCTTCATCTCTTTATGGGTACTCTTTACAAAGTTTGTGTTCGACATAGTTGGTACTCAATCAAAGGAAATGACTTTCCAAACAAGAAAAAGACTTTTCTTTGATCTTGTGTATGAGAGGCTTCTAGAACTAGAACTAACAAAAAACTCACTATGAAAATAAATGGACCAACAAGGGGACACTTTACCAGGTCAGGAAGGAGGAACTGAATACAGATTTAAAATCTATTAATGGGACTGACAGAAATGAATTCTGACAGCTCCATGGACTAATAAGATTGATGAGGGTGGAGTGTGAAGACACAGGATTGAAGGGGGGAGAGGGACTTGGAGAGAATTTGGGATAGACTCGTCAAGACTGGAGACTTAGAACACATCTTGCAATTTATCGTAATTACTTGTGTAATAAATGGTTATGAATTGTTTGTGACATGCATGGTGTAAGAAATATCGTATTTCTCTCTGTTAAAGTCTAGCTTCCAGTTTCTTTTCCAAGGTTGGCAAGAAGTATAACTTTAGATATTTTTTGAGATTCATTCTTCCTCCTTTGGGTTGAATCAGGTCCCTGGGGTTTATGTAGTCCTGGACAAATGGAGGAGAGGTCAGGGGTTTGTTATGATGACCACTGAGAGGCTCCTCTTCCAGGCTCTATGTGGTACTTTCAAAGACAGGGATACTTCTGGGTTACCCATTCACTTCATGCCAAGCTCAGTTTTTGAAGCCAACATGCTTAGTGCTGATACCTTAGGCATCCTTGTATCCACTCCCATCGAGGTGTCCTGCCACAGCCAGGGTGCTGGGTATGGACTGGCTCTAATCACCCCCTTTTTTTCCCTTCCTTATTCCCTCCACAGCCATCCCCCTTTTTAAACTTAGAGTTTGGACCACTGCCCCTTCTCCAGGAAGCATCAGCCTTTGTCTATCACCCTTTCAGCTTACCTGGCTTGGTTTTCTTACTGGGCCTACACATTCAAATACGCAACCATCAGTAAAGTTCCTTGAACAAGGAGCTACAAATTCTGGAACCCATAAGTCTGTTCCTATAAGAGGAAAATCTTTATTGAAAATAGAGTTACCTGATACCCTAGCAATTGCACTACTGGGTATTTACAAAGATACAAATGTACTGATCTGAAGGGGCACATGAACCCCAATGTTTATAGCAGCAATGTCCACAATAGCCAAAATATGGAAAGAGCCAGGATGTCATCGACTTAATGAATGGACAATGAAGATGTGGTATATATATACAATGGAATATTACTCAGCCATCAAAAAAGAAATATTGCCATTTGCAACAATGTGGATGAAACTAGAGGGTATTGTGCTAAGTGAAATAAGTCAGTCAGAGAAAGACAATTATATGATCTCACTCATATGTGGAATTTAAGACACAAAACAGAGGATCATAGGGGAAGAGAGGAAAAAATAAAACAAGACAAAATCAGAGATGGAGACAAACCATAAGAGACTCTTAATCATAGGAAATCAACTGAGGGTTGCTGGAAGTGGGGGAGGAGGGATGGGGTAACTGGGTAATGGACATTAAGGGCAAGTGATGTAATGAGCACTGGGTATTATATAAGACTGATGAATCACTGACCTCTACCTCTGAAACCAATAGTACATTATATATTAATTAATTGAATTTAAATAAAAAAATAAAAGGAAAAGGGAAAAAAGGAAAATCCTTAGTTTTGCCAGCAAGTCCACAGAAGCAAGTACATATATATATATTTATACAAATAAAATATATATAACAAGCATATATATACAAGTACTTATATATTTTTATATAAATAAAAAATTTGAAAATTAAGGCATCAATTTTTCACTAACTCACCTTGTTAGATTTGTTTACTTGTATGCCCTTCTCATTACTCTTAGCTCTGATAAAACAAGAACTGTGTCTGCATACGTACTTTTGTTTCCCTAGTACTGAGCATGTAGCAGGTACTCAATAAATATTTGTTTACAGAGCGGCGCCTGGCCGGCTCAGTTGATAGAGTGTATGGCTCTTGATCTTGAGGTTGTGAGTTTGAGCCCCACAGTGGGTGTAGAGATTACTAAAAATAAAATAAAAATCTTAAAAAAAATGTGTTTAAAGAAGAATAAATAGGTAGGCTGAGCAGGGTCACCAGGTAGTAAAATAGAGAATGTTTTCAGACAATGTTACGGAGAATTAAAGTTTTATTGACTCTAGAAGCCTAGAACTTAAAATAATGAAGAAGGACTGGGGGACATGGCTAGAATCAGAAAAGACCTCTGCTTCTCCAAGGACCCAGAAAGTTGAAATAAAGTGAGGTCTACATATAGGACAGAAGAGTGACCTAGCTTTGAGGCTTAAGGAAGGTCAATGATGAGCAGGATTGAAGGGCAGGGAAAGGTTGAAAGATAAGCATGCTTATTTCAAACACTTGCTGAGCTAAGTGAGTCATTTTTACCTATGTGTCTGTTATATAGCTCATCTCTATAGAAATTTTGCCCTCTTAGTTACTGACCATAGTAAAGTGGAGTATAGTCCCATATATAGGACTAAAGGAGAAATCAGTCCCTGAATCCTTTTTTGATTAATAATAACTTAATTGTGACTATAGTCACAGAAAATTACCAAGAGAACTTGTATTTGTCCTAAAGGAACTTGTTTTGTCAGTTGCTAAATTCACATTTTCTGTTTTGGATGCTTGAGGAACTAGCAAAAAGAAAGTGTGTGCTAAAAAATTTTCATTTATTCACATGTTCAAAAATATTTCATGACCATTTGTTATGTTCATGGATATAAAAGCTTGTAGGATGTCATAGCTGCAATCTAGTGTGGGTAAGGGTGGGGAGGTTAGTGATGGTGTGTGTCATAAGAAGGAGAGGTTAAACCAGGTGTAGAAAGAACTATAAAATACGGTTCTATGATAGGACCACATAGGTGGGATTCACAATTAGGCATTCAGAAGGAGAGATTATATTTAACAGAGTGATCATGGAAAATTTGACAAAAGAGGGGGCAAAAATCTGGATATTGAGTGATTTAAATAGGTAGAAGTAACAGGGAAGAAGGCAGAAAGATATTTCAGATAGAAAAATGAAATAGTCTTTTCTCTTAAATACCTTTGTTTTCCTGGTACTCAATTGAGTAAACATATTGATAGTGGTGTGTGGTTGCCCTGCTGTGATTATTATCTTGTATTTATATACTGTGAATTTCAAAGCCTGGTTGGCGTAATTTCCCTACTATTATGAAGGCCTAGAAGTGGTTTGTGGTCTTTTGGGAGGGCAAGATTTCCCAGAAAAAATAGTGGTGAGATTCTTAGATTTGGAAAATATGAGGCATGCATTTTTTCTCTGGTTTTGAGTGATTCCTTCTAGTTAACTAACTGATCTAGGAAGATGGCTGTTATCCTATCCTGTGCTTTCGACCTTTCTATTTGAACCTCATCCTGCAGAAGGTCATGTCTTAGGATTTATTACTCCTTCCAAGTCAAAGAAAACAAAATCTCACATTACATAATGCAAGAGCATTTTTAAAAGGATTATTTATTTATTTGAGAGAGAGAGAGATTGAGCGAGGAGGTGGGGAGAGGCAGAGGGAGAGACAGATTCCCTGCTAAGCAGGGAGCCTGACTTGGGGCGTTGGGGACTCGATCCCAGGACCCTGAGATCGTGACTTGAACTGAAGGCATATGCTTAACTGATTGAGCCACCCAGGCACGCCAAGAGCATGTTTTTATTTATTTTTTACCTCAAATGAGTTGGGGGGCAGGGTAAAGTTTCTTTTGTGAAATATATTCTGCTAGAAAATGGGAAGTGCTACAGATTTGAATACACAAATGTTTAAAATATCTTTAGATACTTAAATACCATAATAAAAACGTAAAACTAAATAAAAAGAAAAAACATATCAAATATGGGGGCGCCTGGGTGGCTCAGTCGTTAAGCGTCTGCCTTCGGCTCAGGGCGTGATCCTGGCGTTCTGGGATTAGCCCCACATCAGGCTCCTCCACTGGGAGCCTGCTTCTTGCTTCTTCCTCTCCCACTCCCCCTGCTTGTGTTCCCTCTCTCGCTGGCTGTCTCTCTGTCAAATAAATAGATAAAATCTTAAAAAAAAAAAAAAAAAAAAAAGAAATTGGTTGGACTATTTTTGTTATGTGCTGTCTTTATGATTTATCAATGCAAATGATGGGAAGTCAATTCTTTGTCTTCAGTGATCCTACATTCTCTTTTTGTGCCTATTAGCATTTCACTCCTAACATAGACACTCTGTGCTCTCACATATAGCCCCCAATTTCTTCCAGGTAAGGTATTATTCCTCCCAGGAATAATATTCCTTAAAGGACCCCTAGATAGAAGGCACTGGAACTTATCATGACGGAAGGAATTGCTAATGATGAAATTTAGGGATTTATCGGTGTTGTAGACTGAATGTTACCCTTCAAAATTCAAATGTTGAAGCTCTAATCCTCAATGGGATGGTATTTGGAGGTGGGACCATTGGGAAATAAATAGGTTTAGAGTAGGTCATGAGTGTGGGAGACTCATGATGGGATTAGTGCCTTTAAAAGAAGAGGAAAAGAGAGAGAGGTCTTCTGCTCTGTGTGCAGGCACTGAAGAAAGGTCATGTGTGGACATAGCTAGAAGGCACCTTTTGTAAGCCAAGAAAAGGGCCATCACCAGACCACTAGATATTGAATCTGCAGGCATCTTAATTGGACCTCCCAAGCTCCCCAATGTGAGAAATAAATGTCTGTTGTTTAAAGCACCTAATCTGAGGTATTTTGTAACAGCAGCCCAAGCAGACCAAGACAACGGGGAAGATACCTTTTAGCTGGTGTTCTTCTTCCTTTCCTTTTGTTGCATAAGACTTGTATACTGTTTGTCTGCTCTTATTTTCTCATATTTAACATTTCTGTTCCTGAACGTTGGGGACACTTCATGTAACCAACCAAAGTCCTTTTTCCCTGGCATTATATTTATACTTTTTCTACTGATGGGTTGTCCTTTGTTCCAACAGTAACTGTTAGACTACTCAGCTCTATTTGTTTATAAATTATCTTCTTTGTTTGCCAAGTCAATCGCTTTCTGGGGCAAGCCGTGTTAGGATATAATAAGTCTTAACATCATTTGCAAGTCTCTCCCGCAATGTGGTTATGTCCACACATGCAAATAAATTTGGCTGAATTCAGCAAAAACATCAGGTTTCATTATTCTATGTGATGATGAATAACTCATTTGATAGCATTCTCAAATTTTTGGTTGTTGGATTTAGTCATGTGTATATATGACCTATAAGAATTGTTAGCTTATATAAAAACTTTATTGAAGGTTTTTTAAAGTTTTAAAAATATTTACTACAAAGTAAATAAAATTTGCCTTAGCACTTTAATCTACTTAACATTGCTAATAAATTTTAGAATTTAATCTGTAATAAGCTTCCTAAAGCAGTCATTTTTGTTCCACACATACAACGAGACAGACCAGTGTCTATTTTTTTTTCTTGTCTTTGAACTCATTTGGACACACTGTCATGAAGAGGTATTCAAAAACATAAAATAGTCTTGTATCGAGCAAACATTAGCTTGATTTATGTAAAATTATTAGGCCATTTTGACTTATAAAAATGGCAACAGTATTACTGATAATTATTTTCATAAACTCACTGGTTTTCTCCCTCTTAATTTATCTGTGAATAAGTTCTCATTAGAAACTTAGAACTACCTTGTGGAGCATTCAGGATAAATAGAATTGTGTGCAATTTACAACCAAGTAATCTGAACCTCAGATCTGTGATGGGTTTGTTTCAAAATAATCAAAAAAGTGCCAGGACTGTGATTATTTTACATTCTCATCTCTGTCCACTGACATCCATTTTCCTATCCGTCTACACCAAGAAGTTCATAGAATTCTCTTTCTGCAAAATTGCAGTTGTAGCCGAAGTGGGACCCAAGCCATGACTTTTACACAGGATTGAATACATAGTGACTGAATAGAATAGGATTCCTCTCTGTAGTCCTTGTTTCCAAGTTAACCAAGAGCATGAGTGGCATGGTGATGATTTGTGCTCTGATTCCGTCAGGTGGTATTGCTGGTCTTTCTTTGGCTGTAGCCTCTGGGTCCTGAGCGCTCCTCCCTGTGAACTGTGACTTCCACTACCTCCACTGCTCATTTCTCTTGCCTTAGGGCAACCATCTCTCAGTGGCTTCACTTCAGCCACTCCTCTTGGGCACGTGTTGGTGGCCATTCTTAGAGCTGGGAGTATTTATCCAGAGAATCAGATTTTGTGTCTCCAAAAGGTAACCTGAGGACGTTGGGTGGGCCTCACCCTGCAGAACTCAATGTCAACACTTTCTAGCAGCGATTAACTTAGGGCTGCGTTGGAGTCTTTTGACATTCTCCTACTTTAGGATGAGTTTCCTATATTTTGGCGGGTATTTCCTACCCAGACTGGGCAACTCTGTTATGCTTAGTGTATTAATCTTGAACATCATACCAGAATCCTCTTCATTATTTTTTTCTAAGGGGCTTTAAAGTTCTGACACATGTAGATATTTCATTTAATTTTATTTCAACCGACACTTATTGAGCACCTATTATGTCTCAGGCACTATGCTAGATTATAGAGTGTTTTATTTTCTTGAGATTGCAGGGTTATCCCAATTAGCCCTCTGTTATAGATGGGGGAACCTAGACTCTGTGAGAGTTCAATAATTTGCCCGAGGTAACAGAGTCAGGAAGTGGCAAAGCTGGGGTTGAAATTTAGGTCTGTCTGACCCTGTGACCTCATGCTGCTTCTCAGGATGACCACCACCACAATCTATAGCCACTTTAGATTTCTGAGGATTTCACAAGCATGAATGACAGTACCCTAAACTAGCACTTTAGAATTTACTGGAGGACTACTCCCGCTATGGCTGCAAGTGCCAGTAGAATCTATAAGATTTGGAGGACACTGTAAATGGCACAGCTCCCTGTGCATAATTTTTTCTCCCCCTCTTTAACTACAAATGTAGGGGAAAGACTGTTTTTTATAACTTAACTTTCTAAGTGACTTAGACATCCTTGAGCGGTTCTTATTTTCTTTACTCTCATGAGCCCTCTAAGGACTAACATGTTAAAAATTACGATTATTCTTTCCAGATGTTGGAGTTTTGATTGCAAGTAGAATAGGAGTAGCTAAGTGGTGGTGGAGCTGGCGTTGCCTATGGAAAATGTTCAGACAACACACGAAGACCTGCCAAGTCTCTTGCAATGTTTTATTTGTATTGATGTGTATTTGGCTCAATCGTCTCTGCTTGAGGTTGTGGGGCTGATTGGAATGACCAGGCAAAAGAACTCTGGGGGTATCCCTCCCCATTCCTGTGATTCCTGAGTATTGAGGAGATTAAAGATATCAATTCTGCATTTAGGTAAGAGGGTGAACAAAATATGTACTGTTGATGAATATGTTAAGTATGTTAAGAAATTGCTTAATTCAGAAAGTAAATGAGAAGTCAGATTGGAAGGAAATTCAGTGTTTAAATGAATAGGTGCTTCTAGAATTACCACTATGGGATTTAAGAAAATCATGAATTCACTATAAAATCATATTAATTCATGAAATTTTATCTTCTGTCTTAAAAAAAAGTACAGGTCTTATTCATTTTTGTGCTTTGGAGAACATCACAGAGATTGTGTACATCACACAATCCCAGAGATTCCTTGCCTGCCTTAAGAGTATGCTTCTATTTATTTCAGCGGTAACTGCTAAGCCTGCCTTTCCATCCCTCTTGGATTCCCTAATGGGAACCGAATTTTGATCCGTTAGGTTCCCCTGCAGAATTATCTTGTGGGTTTAGAAGCTGCCATATATCAGTAAAGCTGGTAGCAACTTTGACTGTGACCTTGTTATCATTTTCAAGTAAAAGATATACATTCCATTTGTTGCAGAAACGTGTTTGTTACCCAATTTTGGTCTAATTTCTAAATTTGCCTTAGTCTGTTCAACCATGAGAGAGGAGGGCAGATATCACAAGGGAGTGTGGTTGTGTTCAGTTCAGAGATAAACCTCTACCGGAGATTCTTACATTTGTCCTTTGGTTTCTGTTCTATGAGAGACAGAAAGGAGCTGTATGTTATCAGTACCAATCTTAAGTTGTCCGGGTGATGTTTTTGTCGCTCTAAAATCACCTTCAACTTTTCTGATATCGGCAAAGTATTCTGTGCAACAAGACCAAACTGTAGAAAATTTTCTTTGTGTATCGTTTTGTTGAAATAGTGGTTAGCAAATCCCAGACATCTTTTTGGAGTCTCTAGGAATTCTGGACTCAAGAAGAAAGATCAATTTGGAAAACAATTTTATAAATTCAGTTGTATTAACAAAAGTCTTCCAATACAGGCAGCATGACAAATGGAAAAACTCTGGAGTCAGACAAGTCTGGGTTTGAATCCTGGTTCTGCCACTTACTAACCATGTAAGCTCGGCCAAATTATTTCACATGAGGAGCTTGTTTACTCCTCTGTAAAATGATAAAGTGAATATGTACCTTTCAGAATTATTAGGAGAAGAGCCAGTCTTGGTTAGTATAGTGGTGAGTAGCCCCGCTTGTCAGAATTATTATGAGAAATCAACATATGTAAATTTAGAAAGGAGAAAGCCTCTCAATAATTGGAAAATATTAAAAAATATAATATGAAAATTTTTATTGCATAAGTTAAATTTATACTGTGAAGCATACTAGCCATATAAGGCAAAAGATTAATGCTGTGCAGCCTAAAATGTGCATATGGATCTTTCTCCCTATTGCCATAGCTGTAAATCATAATACTAATCATTTATTATTATAATACTGTCATTTATTGTGTTTTTACTTTGTACTAGGTGTTGTATAAACATTATGTCATTTAATCTTCAAAACTATTCTATGGGGGTAGTTTATGTGATTCCAAACAACAAGCTTAGCTGAAATTAGCATTTAAAAAATAATTTACTTTGCCATTGTACAGACATAGCCATTGGATTTTTATAAAAATAAGTTAGACTAAATCAGCTTTCCTCACAGACATTTGAAACTAGTCTAGTGATCTAGTCATGTAGGAAAAGCTCCAAGAAAAAGAGCTGTTTTTTTTAAAAAGATTTTATTTATTAGACTTATTTATTTATTTGACAGAGAGAGAGCACAAGTAGGGGGAAGCTGCAGAGGGAGAGGGAGAAGCAGGCTCCCCACTGAGCAGGGAACCCAATGTGGGGCTGATCCCAGCACCCTGGGATCATGACTTGAGCTGAAGGCAGCCGCTTAACTGACTGAGCCAGCCAGGCGCCCCTCCAGGAAAAAGAGTTGTAAATAGAATCCGAATGTTTTATTTAGTCATGTTTCAAACAGGTATGTGTTTGAAAAGATAAATCCTAGGACCAACCTACCACGTTTTCTAGGACTGTGAAAAATATGAATCGAATGGTGTTAGTGAGCCTTATGAAACCAGAAGCTGCTTCAAAGTGCTCATTACCAAGCAGAGCTGGTTGAAATAGGTACTTAATACATACTTAGCAGGTACTTAACATAGTAGGTACTTAATGGTGCTTACTGAATGAAGTTTTGATAATTTTAAAGCTTTCTTTTTTTTTTAAAGATTTTATTTATTTATTTGAGAGAGAAAAAGAGAGAGAGTGGAGGGGAGGGTGAAGGGGGGAAAGGTATAGGGAGAGGGAGAAGCAGACTCCCAGCTGAGCAGGGAGCCCCACTCAGGGCTCGATCCCAGGACCCTGAGATCATGACCTGAGTCAAAGGCAGACACCTAACCAACTGAGTTACCCAGGTGCCCCAATAATTTTAAAGCTTTCAAAAATGTTTTAAGTAGTTGAATTTAAAGCTATTCTGAGTTTTTCCAAATGAACATTGGATTTTGTCATTTTTTTTTAATTTTGAAAATATTTTTTAAAAGTGAGAATGCATATATAAGAAAATGTCATATTTAAATTATGTATGTAAGTATATAAAATGCTATATTTATAAAACTAGCTATATCATGCGTAGCCAAAGAAAGAGAAAATTTGATAAAATTTGAAACATTCTGATGAGCTTAAATTTTTTTTTTTAAAGATTTTTTATTTATTTATTCGACAGAGACAGCCAGCAAGAGAGGGAACACAAGCAGGGGGAGTGGGAGAGGAAGAAGCAGGCTTCCAGCAGAGGAGCCTGATGTGGGGCTCAATCCCACATGCCGGGATCACGCCCTGAGCCAAAGGCAGACGCCCAATGACTGAGCCACCCAGGCGCCCCTTAAATTTTTAATATAATCTAGTTTTTTTATTTTCTATTAATGCTCTCTGGACTATAGACAGAGTAAAATAAAAAGAATAACAAAAATAGCTAGAAGCTTACAGTGCATGTAATGTTGTAAGCTCTGCAAAGGGTTTTATATGCATTATATGTCTTAATCCTCACAACAACCCTCTTTTAGACAAGGGTTGTTATCGTTCCTATTTTACAAATGAGAAAACTGAGGCATGAAGGACCAATGACTTGCCCAAGTTCACATAGCCAGCAAGCAGCAGAAACAAGTTTGGAGCACAGCTTTCTTTGAGTCCATATCCTGCAATCCTACTTGTCTGTTGTGCCCAGAGCTCAGCCTGAGCTTGATGGGTACAATTCCTGTAGGAACTGGACCCCACGTGTGTAGAGATGGGGTCATTGATCAATTTATTGAGCACTACTAGAAAATACAGTTGCCCCTTGAACAACACAGGGGTTAGGGGTGTTGACCCCCATGTACTTGAAAATCCACTCCTAATTTTGACTCCCCCCATCTTAACTATTAATAACTTACTGCTGACTGGAGGCCTTATAGGTGACAATTAACACATATTTTGTACGTTATATGTATTATATACTGTATTTCTACAATACAGTAAGCTATAGAAAAGAAAATGTTAAGAAAATACACTTACAATACTGTACTGCATTGATTAAAAAAAAAAAAAAATTCCCGGGCTCCTGAGTGGCTCAGTTGGTTAAGCAGCTGCCTTCAGCTCAGGTTGTAATCTCAGGGGGCTGGGATGGAGCCCAGCAGTGAGGCTCCCTGCTTAGTGGGGAGTCTGCTTCTCCCTCTCCCTCTGCCGCTCCGCCCCCGCTTGTGCTCTCTCAAAAAAAACAAACAACAAACAACAACAACAACAACATGTAGAAGTAGACCCACGCATTTCAAACCCCGCGCTGTTCAAGGGTCAAATGTAACTTGTTCTCTCTACAGTGTCCAAAAGTATTTGCTCTGACGAAGGGGAATATCCACATACCTTCTCAAGAGAATCCGATGAGGGAACTCCAGATTAAAAGAAAATGGATGTGTGCACAAAACAAAAGCTCCATTTTGAAACTGAAATGGATTTTTCCTGAGTTATTACGGAGTCCGGCTGAATACTGAGAAACCTCATAAACTGTGGAGTCAGTTTCCTGATTCAGGATTACTGCTCAGTCCAGGCATTCTCCAGAAGCACAACTGTTCGGCTATTTCAGCCTGTGTCACCAGACCGAACTGTGGTGCCACTGTAGTTTGGAATCTGTAATGGTCCCTGAAAACCAAGGCAGCATCATTTTTGTAGGTTAATTAATGCAAAATTCCAATTCCTTTTGCCTTATTTCAAGTGGATCTTGTGTGAGAGCAAGCAAATTTAAATACTAAGACGATTTTTTTATGCAACATTAGGTTGGATTTTTCATTATATCAAAGCAAACATTAAGATTAAAAGGACTACACGATAAAAGTAATATAAATATTTCCCCCCTCACTGCATTTATAATTTTTTTTTATACTACATTAGCCTCTATACTACAGCAATAATGGGGTGGTGAAGAGAGGAAATTCTACTTCTTGGCAACGTGAGAAGATTGATTTTGAAAAAAGCAAGTAAGTTAGATATCTGCTCATACACATTTAAGTATACTTTTCTCTAAATACATTCAATGGACTAAACCGGTTGCCATATCTTGTGTCTTTGTACCTTTATTTTTATAATAATATGAATGGAGTCAATTATCTTATGTTTCCTGTAGTAGTACTTGAAAAAGCCAGACCCAAGTAGAATTGCCAAAAAAAGATATAGTATTTTAATAACTATGCTGTCAAAAATGGCACCAATGTTTATTTGGCTACTGTTCCTCAGAAAGAACTAAATGGGCTTACAAACTTTTCAAAACAACACACACACACACACACACACACAGCCCCACTCACCCTCAAGCTTAACAAAAGCAAGAGACTCCCAGCCTAATAGGTGATTGTTTTGGAAATTTATGTTTCTAAAAAGGGGAGGGGGCAAAATGCAAACACCATTTCAATCATAGCTAATTGAAAACAGTTGGTGAATGAGCCAATTTTGGCAAAAAAAAGTGAGTTGCAACACTTGAAATGACTGGTGTAGAACTCAGAAAGAAGTCCGAGGAAGTAAATATTTCTCTGTGGGCAATTTACTTTAGCCAGACAGCTCTATGAAGAATGGTAGTATCCAGAAAGTTATTTTCTTTGAAATAAGCAGATAACCAGCCTTTTAAGGCAGTAGTGTTCTCTGAAAAACAAACAAAAAACAAATAAAGAAAACCTCTTGGCCCTCAAAAGATACTGATTCTCTGAGCAATATTTCTTCCCAAGGAATGGCCTACCCAATTAGGTACTATTATTTAATATTTTAATAATTCAATTCATTTCACTGAAATGTGATAATACTCAGCACAGGCAAGGGGGAAGGGATGAGGAGCATGGGAGAGCAATTTTAAAAACCTTTCTGAGGGTAATTTGTTAATACTCTGAAAAGCCTTAATGCATGTACACATTTCGGCTGAGCAATTTCACCTTTAGGGAAATTATTCAAAGGAAATAATCAGCTATCCGGATAAAAATTGTCAACTATATGTCAACTAACAAGGAAATAGTTAAAAAAAAAAAAAGGTACATCTATTCAAAATTCAATGCAGCCAAGTTCTGAGAAATATTTCTTGACATAGACATAATCATAATAGTTTAATGTTTTGCTAAGGGAAGAAAAAAAAGACCAAAAAGAGTATAGAGTTGATACCATTTAAATAAAAATAAAATGAATATCCCCTAAGGTGGAGGAACTTGATAAAATGCAAACCACAGTAGGAAAAACATAGTTAATTTTGAAAATGACTGAGCTTGCCTTCTGTGATGTGTTATAAACTCCCTGTTGGAGTTGGGAGCTGGGGCTGAAACAGTAGAAGCTTCTGAGTTGACTCAAAGATACGAGTACATCTGCGTGATTACCAGCTGTAGGTTCCTATTTGGAGTGGCCCGAACCTTGGTAATGTTTGACAAATATGTATCAGAGCATGTATTAGATTAATTTAGAAAAATTTTATATATGAAAATTCTCCAGTGATTAATCGCCAAGACATTAAGCACCCCCCCCCCTTTTATTGAGAGGAAGAGAGATGGCGGGGAGGGGCAGAGAGAAAGGGAGAGAGAAAATCTAAAAGCAGGCTCCACACTGGGCTCCAGTGATGTGAGGCTCCTTCTCACAAACCTGAGATCATGCCCTGCGCTGAAATCAAGAGTGAGACGTTTAACCTACTGAACCGCCCAGGTGCCCCCCAAGATTTTTTTTTTTTAATGTGGTGGGATTTAAATAATTTCACCTGTGCTGTTCCTTTATATACCTCTTCAGGCCGTGTGTTTACTGCCGCTGGCTGTCAACTTGTCAGCCTCCTTGGTTTAGGGGAATTGCTACTTCTTTAAATGGCACATTCTTGAAACTACACATATCGCCAACTGTCTGGTTTTGAAAGAAACTTATGGGGTGTGAGTTTTGGATTTGAAAAATTAGCTTGGATATGAAATCATGATGACATGAAGGGTTTCCCATGCCAGTAGGTAAACAAAGATGTGAGCTGCCTTGGTGGATTTCAGCATTCAAAGCTGTCATGGAAACTCACTATGCTTGTACTAGAGACAGAATCACTTTTTTGCTCCACTTGAAAAGCAATGGCAGGGTCAGACAGCCAGAAATGGAATGACCATGCAATGAAGAATGCAGCATATTTTGTTTCACCAGCCTTCATGTAGAACTTGTCAGTAGCGTGCAGCCACTATTGACGTGTTCTGAGAGACCTGCTTCTACCTTTTTCTGATGTGTTCAAGTTCTTGTACTTAAGTCATTTTTGCCACTGTGTTTATTTATAAGACGTTATTTTACTTTGAAGCAATGTCAGATTTACAGAAAAATGTAGGAAGAGTACAAAGAAAAAATTTTTTCACTGAATTATTAGAGAGCAATTGCCTTCTTGATGTCCCATCATCTTTGGGTACTTTAGTGTATTTCCTGCCACTGTGGACATTCCCCTAATGGACCACGATAAAACCACCCAAATTAGGAAATTAACACTGATGCATTACTACTATTTTGCCTCAAACACCTTGCAAGTTTTATGAATTATCTTGAAATTGCCTGTCATAGTGAAAGGATCCAGGTCAAAATCTCACATTACCTTCAGCCGTTGTGAGTGAGGTTTCTTCAGCCTTCTCAGTTTCTCCTGGACTTTTGTGAGCTTTGAAGATTATGGAGAAGTTATTTTGTGGAATATCCTTAATGTGTGTTTCTCTTGTTTTCTACAGATTGGATTCAGTTTGTGTCTTTGGTAGGAATATCACAGAAGTGATGCTGGGTTCTTGTAATTGTTTCCCATCATGATTTCTCTTTGTCCCATTATTGATGACGGGATCATCAATCTTTAGAGATATTTGGTCATTTGATTAAGGAGGTTTCTGCCAGCTTATCTTTGTAATTACTCTTTTTGATTAATGAATATTTTGTAAAGAAGCACTTTGAGAATAATTATACTTCCTATCCCTTATCAAATTTCCTTCATTCCTACATTCTTTTTTTCCCTTTATCCTTCCTATCCATCTCAGTATGGACTTATGAATTCTTGTTTTATTAGAAGGGCTGTAATATCTTTCTTTCATTATTTATTTTGAAGCTTAAATTGTCCCTTCATTTCATTGGGGGAATCATTTTCAAGCTTGCACCTATGTCCTTTTGACATACCCTGTCATACTTTGAAGACATTCTTACTTTCTGGCAAGAAGAGGTTCCACGTTCATCTTATATTTTCTCTGCTTCACCCCTAGAACCATTCATTTCTCCAAGAACCTCTGATCCCTTTTATTAGAGAATGGTATTTAGAAATCAAGATCTTGGTGCGAGGTAAGCTCATTGCTGCTATTGCAGTGGTGCTGTTCCCAGGCAATATAATTATCTATCTATCTATCTATCTATCTATCTATCTATCTATCTATAGATATATAGATATAGATATTAGAAATTTATAATTTACAGTAAACTTAAAATAGTTCTCCAAATAGTCTAGCTTGTTTTACTAAAGGAGTATTTTAACTTTCTCTTTAACTTGATAAAAACCAGCTAATTCCTCAATTCTCCATATATAGTATTATATATTCCTTAGCTTTGTCCATTCAAAATGCCTGGGAAGATATATCTATATCTATCTATATCTATATCTAAATCTATCTATCTTATCTAAATAGGTAAGATTTTAAATTATCTAAATACAGTTTTAAATTTAAATTATCTAAATACTACCTATCTTTTCTGTCTAGTTAATTTTATGATGACAACATATTCCAGAATATATGTCCAGCCTTGAACATATATATTCATCATATATATATTCATATATATTTTTATGTTGACACTATGAGTTCACAGAGATGTCTCCAATTCTAATCTAATATCGAGATTCATTCTAGTTTTTTCTTTTTCCATATTTGTAACTCCCTTCACCAACTGTGAGAAATCTAGCTCCCAATATCTTCAATATATTTACTTATTTGTTCAATTCTCCAGGATATAACCAGTCTCTACTGCCAATTCCCCTTGTTACCACTTTGTTTAGTCTTGAAACAAGACACCTCACCCTGCTTGGGCTTTAACACCCCATGCTGTATTGCACCCACATGTGGACACCCTCCTTACTCCATTTTTCTCTCACATTCGCATCTGGCCATCCCTCCACATGGAATACCTTCTTCACCCTTCTCAGGCTTTGGGTGCAGTAAGGTGATGGCTCCAGGGTTATTGAGAATCTGCCATGTTGTCCATTTTCTCTCTTCATCTGCATTGAAGCAGAGTATAAAATTATCCTGGTGACTTGCATGGCACATAATATCACAGACTCTCTGCCAGTTGTTGGCCATCAACATCACATTGGGAAAACATCTTTTGATTTCCAGGATCTTTCCAGGATCTTGCTATAGTCAGATGTTGGCACCTATTGTTTCAATCATTCGATTGGTATGCTTTAATCTTTCTGTAATGAATAGAATATAGCTCTGGTTTTATAGTTTCCTTTATATAAGTAACAGTAAACAAAGCCTAATTTTTCTCCCAGTCATTAAGAACGAAGACTTCATAAATGATACGAGCCTTACCCAGAGTAATATGGATTCCACCAGACAACCTAGCCCACAAATTTGTGAAATGTTGTTGGGTCTTATAGTATGTTTGGAACCAAGAAGCGTGGAAGAGGAGGACCAGCATGAATTTGGCTTTAGGGGGAGGAAATAAAACCTACTGGCAGATTTTCAAGGTCCCTTTTCATTTGCTGCATTCACTCAATCAATCTTTATTTCTGATGATGTAATGTCACTTGGTATTTACATTATTTTTTATATGAGGCACTCATTGCTTTTCAATACCAATTCATATATTTCCACTCTGTGCCTCTGTAGTTGAGCAATAAATAGCACTGCATATATTATGCAGATGGAGGGATTAGGCTTTGCCTATGTGATGTGATGTAAAGAAATGAGCAATTAACTCTTTTTTATCAAGTTAGAAAATTAAAATTCTCATTTAGTAAAACAACATAGGACTATTCATTTGGAGAACTATTTTATTTTATTTTATTTTAAAGATTTTATTTATTTATTTGACAGAGAGAGACAGCCAGCGAGAGAGGGATCACAGGCAGGGGGAGTGGGAGAGGAAGAAGCAGGCTCCCAGCGGAAGAGCTTGATGTGGGTCTTGATCCCAGGCCTCTGGGATCACGCCCTGAGCCGAAGGCAGACGCTTAACGACTGAGTCACCCAGGCGCCCCATGGAGAACTATTTTAAATTTTCTGTAAATTATAAAATTCTAATATGATTATTGCTTTTGCCAGAGAGCTGGAACCTGCTATGAAGCTGATGTAAATTTTATGGCTGAGCTTCATGTTGGTAATAAACTCTTGCACCATTTAATGTTAAATATAAAAACAAGTTACTCAGCTGCTTGAAGAAAATACTCTGACTGCATGTTGGAAACAGGCACTTATAAAGTAATTATATTCTAGAAAAATGAGAGATAAAGCCACCACTTTTTTAAAAAGTGAGATTGTGTTTACATTTTGCTATTTAGTTTAGCAAATTAATTTGTATTCTAGACATAGGGATGGGATATTAAAGAGTTAAACTAAAATAGTAGAGAAATGGAAAGGGTTTTAGACTATTAAAGAGTTTAAAAACTATTAATATAGAGAAAAATAATTATTATATGTAATTACATTCTTAAGTGAATTGCAGAGATTTTATTATGTTGGTATTGATAATACATATGTCAACATGTCTTGTCCCTGGCCTTGGTTCTTGAGTTCGGCCAAGAAAGAATTCAGAGCCAAACTCTTAAGCATGCGAGGGTTTAATAGCAGTTTAAGCGAAAGTATACTCTCAAGTTGGGAGAGCTGGCAGGCCCAGAGATGGCAGCTGTACTGGGTGGCAGGGTTGTCTTTTCTTTTTATGTTTGGATAGGCTGTGAATCATAGTTAGGGCACTATTTGACTAAGGTTGCAGCCAATCATCTAAGGGACTCCTCCTACCAGGTGGGAGAGGAAGTTTTTGGCCCTATATGGTCCTTCTGGGAACTGTCATGGCAGCCATTATCTGCCCTGGTGTAGGAAGAGGAGTGGGAGGATTAAAAGCCACAGTGTAAGTGTATTATAATGAAGGTATCAGTTACTGTAGGGCAGTGGTCAAGGGAAGAATGCATGCGTATCCCCTGGGGTCTGTTGAGGCTGTTTGGAACTTGGTCTCCACCCTTTTATCAGTCTGAAAGTACTTGTTTCCTGCTCATGTGTAGTTAACTGCCTACTCTATCACATAGACATTGCTGTAGTTACTTTGTTTTAAATCTCAGGCATTATCATATTGTAGTACCTAGTATGGTGTTGTGCACATATGAAAGTGAATGTTTCTTGAGTTTCAGTAAATATATATTGGCAATTTGGTAACTATGAGACAGCTTAGTGAAGATTCAAGCTTGAAAATATATGTCAGAAGCTTGCTCACTGTCAATGAGAATTCACTTTTGAAATGTCATTAACAAGTCTATGGGTGCCTGGGTGGCTCAGCTGGTTAAGCCTCCAACTCTGGGTTTCAACTCAGCTCATAATCTCATGGGTTGTGAAATCGAGCCCCACATTGGGCTCCGTGCTCAGTGGGGAGTCTGCTCGAAGATTCTCTCCCTCTGCCCCTTACTCCACTCTTGGCGTGCTCTCTTTCTAAAATAAATAAATAAATCTTAAAAAAAAATAAAATGTTATTAACAAGCTTAAAATCTTAAAGTATTTTCAAGTATAGAGGGACCACATTATATTAATGAATTAGAAGTTAACATGGCTCTTAAGAATTAAAACATTTCATAAATATTTCATAAATATTAAGATAACTTGTTATAGAAAAGGAAAGTTTTCCAAGCATGCAGATAGGTTGCCAAACAGTAGGAGTTTACAATAAATTATAACCAGAGAGACGATCTGCCCTAATGTATGAGTCTTGTAATTAGAAGAAAAAAGCCTGCAGAGAGAAGAAAAGCGTGAGGTGGTCCCCATGGATCATGGAGCTCAGAAGGCAACCAGTACTTAAGTTTAGAGCAACAAGCAAGGTAAGTGAAGAGGGCTGTTGCCTGGCTGTTTGTCCTAACATTCTGATTCTTTAGGGTTCTCCATGGGCACATTTGTTTACATTGTGAATCAGTGACTAACAAATCAGTGTTCTATGGAAAAGAAAATAAGAACAGCAACAATTAAATAACCCAAGGGATTTCCATTAGTGCTCTCTCAGCTTCTTTCAGGAACGCTCCAGTCTGTTGGCCTGTTTTATCTTCTCTTTGGGGATATTTTTTCCTTTGGATCCTAACCAATCAAATTATTGTATGTGTTTTCCCTCCCCTTTAAAAAAAAATGTAGTCACCCATCCTCCTTAATGCTTTCAACAAAATGAATAATAAAAGAATTCTTGGAAGGGGAGAAGAAAAGGAGAATTTATGAGAGACAAGCCCACCCACCTTTCTTTAAGAGAGATGACACTTTTTAGAATTGGCTCTTCTTTTTCTCTGAAGAGACACCAAAAGAAAGAAAGGAATCTATGGGAATGTGAGATAACTCAGCTCATCTGTCTTTAGTCTTTACAATAAGCTTTGCTGGCTTGACTTGCAAAGGGATAGAAAAAGCTTGTTTGAAGCAGATTAGGGACCTATACTTCACAACCATCTCTTGGTGAAGCAAGAAATGATTGTAAACAGAATGAATGGAGTTTATTAAGACCAAGACAAGTATTAAATAACTAAACAGCTGTATACACATTTCACTCTCCTTATGCATACAAGGGGCTTTAAGCACTCCACACAGTAGGGGAAGGGAACTAATTTACAAGTGTTTATTATATGCCACATACTGTGGTAGACTTTTTATTTAAATTATTTTTTCGACTCTAAAATACCTATTAAATTATTATGGCACGTTACTTATTGAATTATTATGGATTGTTGTGAGGATTAAATGAGATAAAATAAGTCGTATCTGGTACATTAAATTCTCACAACAACTCTAAATCTCAACAAGGTTAAAGTGACCCAGCCAAGGTCACATAGTTAGAATGTGGCTGAAATGGTGTTCTCATCCTTACTCCCACTGCCGTACTATATGACTACACAATAACGCATTGCTGGATAATTGTCTACTATGCATGTGATAGGACGGATCTTGGGCCAGAAATTCCAAGCAAAAGTGTGTTATTATTAAACAAAATCTATTCTGAGTAATAATTTGTAGTTACTGGGAAAAGCATTATTTTTATGCCTCTTCTCCTCTTGAAGTACAATGTTTTGCAAATTGCTTAATTTCCTCTTTGTAAGCTGAGTGCTGCAGGCAAGCTATGCTTTCCCACTGGCAAGGTATTCCTAAATCCATATGTGGAGATGAAGTTTGAGGAAATTTGATATCCCAAACTTTGTGTAATGAAACGAATGTGACATTCATTTGGGAATTTTGTGTTCTTGTGATGATTATTTAGTTTTTCTAAGCCTTCATAGGTGGACTTCTTTAAACCACTTCTTTGTCTGATAGAATGGTATGCTACACAGGCAGGAATGGGAGTAGAATTTAATATTCATAGAGATGTCAGGGCTGTGGTTTTTAGTCCTAATATTATTCGTGATATTTTTTGATGCAAACATTAGGGAAGGTGCAGAAATATCAGGTGGAATTGTAAAGAGCTTAGGAATAAAATATTATGATGACAAAGTGATGGTTAGACCGTAGTTAATCCACTTAAGTATACCCTTAAATATAATACAATGTTAAATTATGTAAATACTACATATCCTTTCTGTCTAGTTAATTTTATGATAACAACATATTCTGGAATATATGCTTCAAAAGGACAAAGATTTTCATCAGTTTTGGTCACATCCGTATCTCTAGAACATAGAAGAATGCCTGGTATATAGTAAGTGTCCAGTAAACATTATTAAAAAAATGAAATACTTAGGCAAAGGGATAGAAGGTTGAGGAATTGAACTCTAGGAATGTAGGAATAGAAAGAATGTTTATCAGAAGAACAGAATCTTAAAGGGATGATAAACTATTAATGTAGGGATGGAAATAATTACATAGAATTAAATCTTCAAATGAAATAGAAACATTTCATTATTGTTGCTATTTATATTACAGAGAGGCAAAGAGTGCCTCCAAATGATCAAAACTAGTTTGCATAATTCTTCCAGATTATTCAGCTTTGTAATATAACTTGAAGTCTGGCATGGTGTTGCCTCCAGCTTTGCTTTTCTTTTTCAAGTTTGCTTTGGCTATTTGGGGTCTTTTTCGGTTCCATACAAATTGTGGAATTGTTTGATCTAGCTCTGTGAAAAATGCTGCTGGTATTTCGATAGGGATTGCATTAAATGTGTGGATTGCTTTGGGTGGTATAGAGCTTCCAGACTATTCACAAAAGGAAAAGGATAGTACTAGGATGTCAAATGTTAAATTTTAAAGTCTGATTTTAAAAAATATGTGTGTATGTGTGTGTGTGACTGAGTGAGATGGGCTGATGAAGGAAAGAATGGAGAGGTAAAGGATGAATAAAAATGTTTTAATAAGCTCCTAGATTACATCTTATTTTACAGAACTAGCCACTGACAATGACTTTTCGCCAGTTTTGCCTAGTGTTGTTTTGGTTTTAGCATTATCTGTGATACTATGGTGCCTCACGGTTATGTCTTCATTTAATTATTGTTTATTGCCTATGCCACTTAGACTTTAAACAAGTCTCCACTTTTTCTAGGAGCTTAAATTCTCTGTACTAAATTCTTCCATTAAACATACATAGTTTTTTTCCCACTAATAATGTGCAGAAAAAAATGAAATAAAAGGAAGCAAAAAGAGAGAGTAAGGATTGGCAAGAAAATTTCAGTTTTCTATCTTCATGTTACTAGGAAAAACATGGCACTTCCTTAATTTGTACTTGAAAACAAAACAAAAAAAATGCTAGCTTTTGTATTTTAATTAGTTTGGGGGCCTAGGGATGGGGAATAAGAAGTTTTAAGTAAATTCAAGGGAAAAAATTGCCTATTTCTAGGACAAAAAGGTGTTAAAAGATTATTAAAATACTTTAGACAGTTGATAAAATACCTCTGTGAACATTAAATAGTTCTTACAAAACAAAATTTTGGTTATTTGTATATAAAAAATGAGAAACATATGAGTTAAATTTCACACAAAATACACATGACTTAAAAAATTAAATGTAAAAAAACACTTGGCAAAACTTATTTGGGGTTTGGTAAAACATGAAATGTGTTTTGGGTTTGGTAAAGCCACAGACATTTGAAAAATATCTTGAAATAATCACCAAACCCAAAGTGTTCCTAAGTTAGCCCACTCTTTAGAAACTTTTTATTGTGATGATGTCTCTGATGATTGATCACTTATTTCTTTTACTGAAGAAAAAAATCCAATTATGAGAAATTCAAGGGAGATCAAATTTTCTTTTTCCAGTGAATTGCTAAAATTTGAAAACCCAATAATTTAACAGGCATGTTGTTGGCTTGTTTTTAAAAACCCTCAGCAGCACTATTATTACAGTTGGGCTATAATAGTGAAGAATTGGCTTCTCTCCATTCACAGCTCATGTTTCCTCTTGAGGCTTGAAGAGAACTTGAGGGTACATCTCATCCATCTCTTGATCTTTCTCCTTCTCCTCCTCTTCTTCCTTCTCCTCTTCTTGCTCTTTCTTCTTTTGTATTTCATTGTTTTCCTTGAGTGTATCTCAATAATAGTACCCCTGGTTGCATGCTGGAAATTGCAAAGTAGGCAAAGGTCAACCCTAGTTCTCTACCAGTCTAGGAAAACTCTTCCTTCTTTATATTCCTTAGCTTCTCTCTAGGTGCCAGTGTTCTGAGCTGTGCCTACTCTTTACAGTTTCAGCCACACAGACCTACTTAAATATCAACCACTGGGGAGTACTCAAACTATCCTCTCATCAAAGTTTACCTTATGGACAGCCCACAACACACTGGGGAGAGAGGTGTTGGAAATATCTAGTATTATTTAATTATAGTTTTTCAGGTTACTTTGTAGGAGAAGAAAAATGACATTAGACTTTAGTTGGAAAGTTTCTAATAAATTTCCTCTTTTGGTGCAAGAAATAGAGTTTCATTTGAGCTAGATTAAAGCTGAAATAGGATTGATGGCTATCTCATAGCACACAAAGCTTGAATAGTAGTTAGATCTAGAACCAGGTGCTGCAACACTATCAGGCTCTTTCTGTGTCTCATTACCTACTCTGGATGAGTCTGTAGGATTTTTCTCTCCCACAGACAGGCTTCTTGTCTTCTTTGGTTTACATGGAAGAACATGGCTCGTATAGTTTCTGAGTTTACTTGTAACAAGTTCAACCCCAGAAGAAAGACTAAATTTTTCTTTTGTTCCAAATTCTAAATTTTAGGGGTAGAACTCTTAGTGGCTGTAGAGAGCAAAATGGAGTCCCTCATGTCAAGCAGGGGCCTGTGTCAAGCAATGACACAAGCAGTTAAAGGTACTGGAGATAAGCGATATTGCTGGCACCAGAGTCAGCAGACACCCCAGAACTGATAAAAAGCAGAACCAGAGGAGGTCTTCAGGGGCCCCAAACTGATTAAATCCCTTTAAAAAGGGGAGGATTTTGGCAGCAAACTGTCAGACTCTTCAGACCTGACCCCTCTAGGTCTGACCCCTTAAAAAAGGCAACTGCCCCTGAAGGCTGTGCCTGATGGATCTCTGAATAGAATCAAGATCCTTCACTGCCTGAGCATAAGAAGCAGTAAGTGCCGAGAGCTGACCCTGCCCAGACAGAGGCCTTCTCTCAACTGCATGCCCACAGATTGACTTCGTGTTTGGTTTGTTAACTTCTTACATCCTTCTGTTATCTTGTTTGTTGTGTCGTTTGTCTTATGCCCTGCTCTGTGTGCTGTGTAAGAAGTCAAGTGTAATCTCATGGTGAAATGTCATTGAGTTTGGAATCCTGAACGGGATTTGTAATTGTGATTTGACTTCGCTTTATGATTGAATAAAGTTGACATTGTGGAGAGACACAACTCATGTGTGCACCTTCATAGCATGCTCATGACACTGGCTCAGTGTGGTAGTTACTTTCATACTAGTCAATTGTGGCCCAGGGATGGGAGTCACATGTACAGCCATGATTACTGGGAGCCATTCTTTCACCGTGTGAGTGGGGCTAGGTGAATGTAAGGAAGTATGGTGCTCAGATAAAGAGGGGCTGGGGGACAACTCAAAAGATATACATGACCAAAGTTGCTCACATTTAAGTGCTAGTTTTCTTGTTAAAAAATTAAGATATTCCTTATATTTTATTTACTTTGAAGAATGAAGCTCTAATTCAGATTTTATGAGGGATTACAACATGTTGGTAGAGGTATATAAAGAGAAAGGAAATATATAACACTGCTTTTCTTTTCTTTTTTAGATTTTATTTATTTATTTATTTATTTATTTATTTGAGAGAGAGAGAGAGAGAGTGTGTGGGAGGGAGAGGGAGAGAGAATCTGAAGCAGATTCCATGCTGAGTGTAGAGCCTGACGTGGGGCTTGATCTGATGACCACAAGATCATGACTGTGAGATCATGAGCTGAGCCAAAACCAAGAGACAGATGCTTAATTGACTGAGCCACCCAGGGGCCCCAAACACTACTTTTCGTATCACACTTGTAGACAATTACATAGTCCACATAAAAGATCTTTTTAAAATTTCATTCTAGTTTTAGTTTTCTTTGTTGGAAAAAAAGATCTAGGAATGTTTGATACTCTCATTAAAGGTAGGCTATTATTCATTCTGGTTCCTTGTAATAACAGGTATTGAATACCTAGACAGTGTGTTAGGTAGGAACACAGAGATGTTTTAAGATAGTCTTTTTCCCTGAAGAAGCCTGTAGTTCATTAGGAAGACTAACATTAAAAATATTACACTACATTGTGCTAAATACGATGATAGAAGTGCATACTCGGGACAATGGTGGTACAAAAGATGGAAAAATGCCATAATTTTTTATGGTTTGGGAAGCTACAGAGAAAAGAGAAGAAAGGGCACTTTAAGCAAAAGATATAATTATAGGCATAGATTTATGAGACAACAGTCTGTGAAGTGACCCCAGACAAGATCCTGATTCTAAAGAGGTGGAAGTAGTTGATAAATACAAATATCCCTCCCTCCCTCCCTTTCCTTTCTCCCACCATCTTACCTTAGCTGGAGGAGTATTACCTCCTTTATACCCTTGCAGGCTGACTTTATTTGGAATCCTCAGTGCTGCTCAGCAACCACACCATATTTCCCTAGTCTACTCTCTTCTATTCTCCTAAACAATTATTTCATTACTCTTCCTTTATCTTCAAACTTTGAACATTTCCTCCTCCATCCTGACCCTTAGGTAGCAACCTTGATGTGGAAAACAAAGGCAGAAGAAAATGTAGATAAAATTAAATGTCCTTATAACCTGCAGCCCATTGACAGATACTTGAGGCAGGCAGAGTATACTGTTCCTCTAGGAAGCTCCCAATTGCCTTCAGGTTAATGCCTTGCTAGAGGGAAAAACAACCTTAGTTTGACAATAGGAAGGCCTTCAGTATCCTGTGAGTCTTCTTTAGCATATGAAAATCCTGGGGCACCTGAGTGGCTCAGTGGGTTAAGCATGTCTGCCTTCAGCTCAGGTCATGATCCCAGCTTGATCGGAGTCCTGGGATCAAGCCTTTCGTTGGGTTCCCTGCTCAGTGGGGAGCCTGGTTTTCTCTCTCCCTGTGCCACTCCCCCTGCTTGTTCTCTATCTCTGTCAAATAAATAGATAAAGTCTTTAAAAAAAAATCCTTTTGGAACTTCCCTTCCCTTTACTTCTCCCAACCCCAAAGTATATAATCAGTTGCTCCTCATAATCTGAAGGCAACAAGCAGCAGCCTGCGGCAGCAGCTTTTTCTGCCCATGGGTCCTGTCCCCATGCTTTAATAGAATCACCTTTTTTGCACCAAAGATGTCTCGAGAATTCTTTCTTGGCAGTCAGCCTCAGACCTCACCAACATTCCAAAATGGACAACAACCTTACTTTCTATACTATTAAGGAAATAGAAGCATTCTGCAGAGAACATCTTTGAGCTGCCACATCACCCACCCACTGTGCACATCTGCACACATAGATTCTGTGTCCTCTATGTTACTATGGATAAAGTTTTTGTGCTCCTATCTAAGGCTAATCTCTCCTCTTACATGAGTATGCATCTCTTTCCACCAATTTAAGACATCAGTGGAGCAATCTTCCCTTCTCTCTTTACTGGGTTGTTCCGAGGAGCACAGAAATGGACTGTTCTTAAAGAACAAAACAAAGCAAGAAATGTCAGGTCTCTTGATCTCACTTCCTCTTTGGCCATTGCCTCACTTCCTCATTCTGTAGAATAAGAGTGCTTGAAATAGTTGTCTACACTTGTCTCTGATGCTTGTTGTCCTTTTCTTCTTTGAACCTACTCCAATTATACCTTTACTCCCATTAATCTACCCAACCTGCTCTTGTCAAGGTTACCATGGACCAATGGTGTTGCTAACTCCAATAGACATTTTTTTAAAGATTTTATTTGTCAGAGAAAGAGAGAGAGAATACTTGGAGTGGCAGGCAGAGGGAGAAGCAGACTTCCTGTTGAGCAAGGAGCCAGATGCAGGACTCAATCCCGGGACCGTGGTATCACGACCTGAGCCAAAGGCAGATGCTTAACTGACTGAGCGACCCAGGCATCCCTCAATAGACATTTCTTAATGCTCATCTTTCTTGGTTTATTAAGACCATTTGACATAGTTAACGACTCTCTCATCTTTGAAACACCTACTTGACTTAAATTCTAGGACATCACACTCACCTGGTTTTCTTCCTTCCCTGGCTTCTGTCAGTCTCCTTTGGCTTGTTCCTCCTCATCCTCTCAATATCTTTGAAGTGGTCCGTGGCTCAAACCTTAGACCTCACCTCTAACTGGACGTTACTGTCTTGCTGATGTCATTTGGTTTCCTGGATTTAAACATCAGTTATACATCCTACTTAAGGTGTGTCTTCTGTAGCCATGTCTTTTTTTTTTTTAATCTGGTTTGATAGTCTTTTATTTGGAGTATTTTGGTACACTTAATGTAAATATATATATAATATCTTTAATTCAGTCAACTTTTAATATGTTTTCTCTTGGTCCTACTAGTTTTATATGCTTTTCTCTTTTTTCCACTTTTTTTGCATTAATTAAACATTTTAAAAATTATTTTACTCCTCTCCAAATTATCATGCTAGTTATCCATTATTTTATTATAGTATTAGTGGTAATTCTACACCATATGTCCTTGATTTACTAAAGTGTAACATTATTGCTTACATCACTTCCTGGATCTTAGAACACTTTAATTCCACTTACTCACTTCTTTCCTTTTGTATTACTATTATGATACATTATAATTCAATGTATTTTAACCTCATAAGAAATTATTGTTGTTTTATATGTCCAAGGTTCATTTAGATTTACCCACAGATTTACTCTTTTCACTGTTATTTTTTATGGAAAACAATGCTTCCAATTAGAATAATTTTTCTTTGCCCAAAGAATTCTCTTTAGTATTTTCTTTAATGTGGGTAATGAAATATTTAGTGTGTTGGTGATGAACTCTCTTAGTTTGCTTTTCTGAAAATATCTTTGTTTCATATTTATTTTCAAAGAACATTAATGCCAAGTACAGACTTCTAGGTTGGCAGTTAATAATTCCATTATTTGTTGAAAAGTTAGCACTAATCTCTGGGATCTTTTTAGGATTTTCTATTTGTCTTTGATTTTCAGCAATTGTACAGTACCTAGGTGCCTAGGTGTGTTTCCCATTGTCTTTATGCTGCTTGTGGTTTGTAGAGATTCTTGAACCTATGGCTTGATGTATTTAATCAATTTTGGAAATTATCAGCCATTGTCTCTCCAA
This sequence comes from Ursus maritimus, assembly GCF_017311325.1. Classification (NCBI taxonomy): domain Eukaryota; kingdom Metazoa; phylum Chordata; class Mammalia; order Carnivora; family Ursidae; genus Ursus; species Ursus maritimus. The sequence continues at coordinate 39,822,316 of NW_024423564.1, read as the reverse complement.
ATATAACCTGTTTATTTCTTTCTTCCCTTTCTCCTTCTTCAGCTCCAGTTACATGTATGTTAGACATTTATACCCTGCCCATATGTCTTTCTTTGCATCAATCTGGATATTTTCTTCTAATTAATCTTCCAGTACACAAATATTCTTTTTGGCTGTGTCTCATGTACTGTTAAACTCATCTTAATTTCAATTATTGCATTTAAAACATTTTCAGAATGTCTATTCTTTCTTTTTCATTCTTTTCATTCTTTTTCATTCTTGTCAATCTCCTTAGGAGATTTCATATCTTTTCATTTAATTTCTGAACATATTAATAACAACTATCTCAAAATATGGTTTCTAATTCCAATATTTGGATCCCAGTGGGTTTGTCCTATGGTGTTTTTTTTTTCCCATTTAGTTTGTGGTAAGTTCCTTTTTCTTTTTTTATTCTTTTAAAAATTTAACTTCTTGGCACTAGCATGAATGTACTAGAATTGTCATAACAAAATGCCACAGACTGGGTGGCTTAAACAACAGAAATTTATTTTCTCATGGTTCTGGAGGACAGAAGTGTGAGATCAAGGTGTCAGCAGATTTGGGTTCTCCTGAGATACCTTTCTGTGGCATGAGGATAGCTGCCTTCACTTGTGTCCTCACATGGTCTTTCCTCCATGCATTCCTGGTATTTCTTAGTGTCTCAATCTCATCTTCTTATAAGCACACCAGTTAGGTTGGGTTAGTGCCTGCCCTAATGACCCTATATTAACTTACTACCTTTTAAAAGGCCCTATCTGTAAATACAGTCGCATTCTGAGGCACTGGGAGTGAGGCTTTAAATACATGAACTTTGGGGGATACAATTCAGCCATAACAGCACTGTTTATGAAGAAGTGTAGAGATAATTTGAAGTTCTGGATAATGTTGTTTTTCTTGAGAGAGAATTTACTTTTACCTCTGGGAAGTGGTTAGAGAGGAGGTAACTCTCTTTAGTTCACTTAAGGATTGAGCTGAATATCCGCTGGTCTTCGGTCTTGGTAAGGACTGATCAGTTCCACTTCACCTCTAATTCTAAGATATATGCTTTCAGGGGCTCACTTGAAAGCTTTAACTGTTTTTTCAGGACCTCTCCTCCTTGGTGAGCCCTGAATTTCAATTTTTGTCCCTCCAGACCCTCAGCTACAGGTTTCGAATCAACAAATGCCTTGAGAGGAATAGCAGTATCAAATTTCAGGCTAATTTCTGTGTTTTCCTTTTCTTGAGCTTCTACTACTGGTAGCTTACTGATGCCTTCAGTAGATTTTTAAAAAAATAATATATCTAGATTTTCTATTTGTTCTCATCAGGAGGGTAGGTCTGAAACAAACCAATCCATGATTTCCAGGAGAAATTGTAGTCTGAGTCCCTGAAATCAACCATTTGAATACTCATTCTCTGAAGAATCAATAAAATGACCAAGTTCCCAATTTATCTTTTAATAAACACTTGTATTTCTTTTAAATATTTATAAAGTTTATAGAGATTTATACTGGATAGGATAATGTCAAAACTTTTATAATTTTTAGAAGTTGTTGACAATTTATGGTAGGTGTTGATGAGTTTTCATTTTTCCTTTGTAACAGTTTTTAAAGGAACGTTGATTTTGTCTCTGCCCCAACTCCATACTGCTGCAGCTGAAATGAGCCAGAGCAGGGATAGGGACCCTCTACTGGAAGAAAGAAGGAGAGTCAGCCACAGCATAATCTCAACTGTCTGTTCTGGAGAGTGGGGAGACTAAGAAGCCGAGCCAGGGAAGGATGGGGGCTGGGGCGAGTCTGGAGATCTAATGAGCTTAGAGTCCTGGCTTCCCACAGTCTTTTATTGTATGTCCATACATTTCCGACAACTTTATAAAAACATTAATGAAAAAGTTGTTAGTTAATAGATACATTTGGTAAATTTGACAAACTGACATTTAGCAAATTGATCCATAGGCAAAGTAGCTTTCTGCAATCGTTATTAGTTAGGGGATAGGATAATATAGACTCCAGGATATGGGGGCTTAAACAAGGTTGTAACTGATATCTCTTTCATTTAACACTCTGAACCCAGTGTTAATAAAGCAGCTCCTTGATATTGAGGAGCCAGGCTGTATTTTCCCAAGGCATTGGGCTTGTCCAGATGATCAAAGAAGGTCCAAATCATAATCACTACACCCAGATATAGCCAGTGGGGAGGACAAAGCAGGGACAAAGGAGGGCACATTTACCTATTATAAAGACATGAGGCAAAAGTTGCACACATCCTTTGGTTACATCCCACTAACCAGTACTTAGTCATATGGCCACAGGTAGGTAGAAGGGAAGCTGAGAAATGTAGTTTCTAGTCTTGGTGGCCATGGGTCCATTTAAAACAATAACTTTAGAACATAGGGGCCATTACTGACCTTGTTTTAATATATAACCAGGGAAAGTAAGGCACTGACAAGTTTAACTTGCCCAAAGTCACACAACATAATAGATAGTGGAGCTAGAACTGAAATCTAGGGATTCTGTTCTCAGGGCATCTACTCTTAGCTCCCCTCTATTCAGCCCTAATTCATGAGATGTTTTTTTGTATTTTAGGTGTTTAGACATTCTTTGTTCAGCCCGTTTCTAGGTTACTAAACTTGCTTCTACAAAGGAAGAATATCTTCTTGTGTACTAAACATTGTTTTCTTAAGGATAAGCTAACTTCAGGGGCGCCTGGCTGGACTTAGTTGGTAGGGAGTGTGACTTTGAGCTCAGGGTTGTGAGTTCAAGTCCCATGTTGGGTGTGGAGATTACTTAAAAATAAAATCTTAAAAAAAAAGATAAGCTCAATGTTCTGAAATCTTGCATGGGCAAACTTTCTTTACTTTCAACTGTTTTTATGCTATCCTTTTATTTATTTTTTTGAAATTGACCTTCTTGAAATTTTTTCACCCCTTTTTTCAATGATTTATACTGATCTTTTCTTCACCATAGATTTACTATTGTTCTAAAGTTCCCTTTCACCTTTGGTCTTTTGTAAACTCCTTTCTAATCTGTTGAAGGTAGAAAACAAATCCTCATAGTATGTAGAGATTCCATTATCTTATATGCAATATTCTCAGTTCATAAGTATGTTACCCTTAGGCTATGAGTGCCTTGGGACAGTGGTTGTGTGTTATACAGCTATCACTCCAATGCGGACCTTCCATCCAGGAACTTACTTGGGGCACCTGACTGGCTCAGTTGGTAGAGCATGAGACTCTTGATCTTGGGGTCATGAGTTCGAATGCCACTTCGAGGGTAGAGATTACTTAAAAAAAAGAACTTACTTGATATCTGATATGATAATGAATAGGAATGAACTGCTAATGTAGAATATGAATGTTTTTATTTTATGAACACTCATAGGTGATATTCTTGATTTTCCTACATGGAACCAACATCATTCTGAACAATAGTTTATTCTTCTGATGTTTGGAATATATGACATTAAACTCTTGTTTAGACACATTATTGATTGAGTATTATTATTTAGGCTCAGCATCAAGATAAATTTAACTAATTGAATTTTCATAACTCACAGAGAGACACAAATCCCAAACTGCAGGTATCACATTATCTTCTTCATAAAGGTCAAATACTATCATGAGCAATCGGTTTATGGTAACTACATTTTTTTTTTTAAGACTGAAGAGTTAATTTTACCTGGCAGACGGGAGTTTGTGGTTATTTCATTGTTCTTACATGACCATTGCTCAGCCCACATGTCCTATAGGTCAGTAATTTGATTTCAGTATTTCATCTGGCTTAGTTGGCTCATTTAGCTCTAGTGATAGGCTTGATTTTCGAATAAAAAAGTCACTAAATTCCCTTATTATTTTTGTTTCTCAAAACAACATGTAACTCAAGGTATGAGCTATCTTCTAAGGAGATAATGGCTGGATAGCTACTCTTTGGCTTTTGACAAAGAAGTGCAGTTGGAATAAAGGTTGTATGTAAAAGCTGATTAGGAAAAAGGCCATGGCGTGTGCTGCCCTAGCTTGAGGCTGCGAGGCTCAGTTTGGGTACCATAGACCTTTACAACCCCCGATGGTCTCACAGAACCATTCAAAGAGCTGCAAGGAGAGCCTCTTGTTAGGGTTGGAGGGCTGACCCATAGTCAAAAAGTAATCTATTGCTCTTTCCATGCTGCTTTTATCCTTTCAAAAAACCATTCAAACCTTAAATTAATAAAACATTACTTTCTTTGATTTCTTCAAAGAACTTGGGAAAGTCTCCGACTATAATTTCTCTCTAGGTTATCTCATTCATACTCATGGCTTTAAATACTGTCTCCTACTGATGACTCATATATTGTAACTCTTGCTTGATCTCCAAACTTGCATATCCAGCTACCTTCAAGGTGATTCACTTGGATAGTTAAAGTGAATGGATAGTTAGAGATGAAGGTCAATTCAAAATAGAACATGACAAATATGAAATTTCTATTAGATATCAAGTTAAGATTGCAGAAGTAGAAAGGTGAGAAGGGCATAGGATGGAGCCCTAAGACTTCCAACATTTAGGGGTCAGTAGGGGAGGGGCCAATAAAGGAGGTCACAGAGACACCCAGTGAAGAATACAAGGAATTGAGACATCCAAAACCAAGTGAGGATTGTGACGTAAGAAGTTAGAAGTAGTTTTCTCTCACTCTGCTGGGGGCCAGAGTAAGATGAAAACTATGGAAGTGATCATTGTACTTGACAGCAGGATGATATAGTAATATCGACAAGCAGTTTCAGGGCCATGGTAGGACAGTAGCCAGATTGAAGTGCATTCTATCATGAATTGTCAAATTGGTGAATAAATAGCAAATACTTTATGGCATATAGTTTCCCTTCTTAAGACCAAACAACAACAATAACAACAAAATCCCTCTATATGTGCATATATGTTGATATACTTGGAAGAGGGTGTGGATGAATATAGACCACAGTAGTGGTTGCCTTCCATAAAACATCCTTATACCATGGCATTTCTTATCTAGGCACAATGAATAGTATTATTTACTCAATTAAAAATTAAAAATGTTGAAAAAAAAAAGGAATGGTGAGTAGAGCAGTGGCAACAGAGTATAGTAGGACTTTTTGTTCAGCTTTGCTGTGAAATGGGGCAGGGATATCAGACAATAGCTAGGGGTCCAGGAAGGAAGATGTTGGAGCATGACTGAATGCTTCAGGATGGTTACTAGAGGAGGAGGGATTGACCATGAAGGATAGGGGGATTACTACAGAAATAAAGTCTGAGGAAGATCCTATATTCTCAATCTCTCAGCTGGAAAATTGTCACAGGGAACTGAAGACAACTTGGGTCATTGCTTTGTGAAGTCAGTTTTTCTATATACCAACATATTTCAGTGAATGAAAGTCAGGGGATTCAGGGAGAGAGAGGACTGTTACGCTTTCTTCATTTTTCCTCCAATGGCTCTCACCCAGCCCTTTATCCAGAGATGTAACTGCAGTCATGTGTTTTAGCCTTTATCAGACTTGAATGTTACCACATTTTCATCAATCCGGTATTTCAATTTCCTACTTTTGTTTTCTTCTGTCTACTTATTTTTATACATTAAGTCTCCTTATGAGTAAGTAGGTTTTATAAATCCATGTGGATGACTTATCTACTTCTGTTTGCTCTTATTGGAATTTTTTCTTTTTTTTTTTAAAGATATTCGGTTCCTAGGAATCTCTAAAATCTTGGACCCAGGAAAGATAACTTGTCGAAGGTCACACAGCTAATTATGAGCAGATTTATGTCCAATTGTATTATTCCCTGTTCATACAATTCTCCATGAATACAAAATCCAGAAGCAAGAGAAATGTGCTTTTCCTCCAATCATGATGCTATCCTTGAGATAAGATGGGGGAATTATTAATTGATTTGAGTATGTTCAATAATTTTTTTCTTCTTTTATCCTCATTTTTCACATCTTCCTGACTACACATAAATCTGCCTGGACAAGTTGTGAGCTCATTGAGAGTAAAAACCAGTTTATATGCATACTTATTTTGTATTTAATGATCTAAGTTATTGTCTTTTTAAGGTTTTGATTGACTACATGGATCTTGAATTTTCTATGTAGGCAATCATATCATTTATAAATAATATTTTTTCTTCCTTTCCAATATTTACCTCTTATCTTTTCCTCTTATTGCATTGGCTAAGACATCTAGAGTAATGGTGAGTAGTAGCTGTCAGAGTGGGGTTCCTTATTTTGTTATTAATTTTAGTGACATTACCTTTGGTGCTATAGAGTAGTAACCTTATCTAAGGTGTGTACCTGTGGGCACTGGTTCCCAGAGGGGAGAACAAAGAGTTCAGGAGTCAAAAAAACTTGGGAAACAGTACATTAAATCCCGCCCCCTTGCAGGGGAGTCAGAGAACAAACATGTTACCATATTAAAGCCCCTGAGAAGTCACCCAGTATAAAAGAAACCTGTTTAATTTGCTTAATAGCTAAACAAATGAACTTATTTGTTCTGGAGAAGACTCTTTTTATAAACATACCTGTGGACATCTCCTCCCTTAATACCAGTTTGAGGATCTCCATTTTCCTGTTTCACCCTTGAGTATGGTGTTAGCTGTTGGCTTCTGAGAAATACTTTTTTATCCTGTAAAGGAAGTTGAGTGTTTTTTTTTTTTTAACTCAGGAATCAATATTACATTTTACCAAAGACTTTTCTACTCTTATTGAAATGGTCATACATTTTTTTTCTCCTTTAGCTCTTAAAAATAATGCCCTGTTTTATTTATTTATTTATTTATTTATTTATTTATTTATTTATTTATTAAAAAGATTTACTTTTGTAGAGAGAGTGTGTGTGAGAGTGCTCAAGTGTGGAGGGGCGGGGACAGAGGGAGAGGGAGGGAAGCAGACTCCCTCCTGAGCATGATGCCTGAACTGGGGCTATATCCCAGGACCCTGAGACCATGACCTGAGCTGAAATTGAGTCAGAGGCCCAACTAACTGACCACCCAGGTGCTCCATAATGCTCCATTTTAATGTGAAATCAGTCTTGCATAATACATTCCAACTTTGTGGTCTCTATAGTCCAGTCTATATTCCAATAGCAGTCCCGGCACTTGCCAGCTGTGTGAAAACTGACAAGTAATTTTGCCTGTTTCTGGTTATAAAATAGAGTAAGGTAGTACTTAACTAAGTAATGTAAAGTGCTCCATACAGTGCCTGGCAAATAGCAGTTACCCAATAAATGCTAGCTGCTAGCAATGCCTCTTGCTTATTACTGAATATTAATAGCTGTTAAATAAAAGCTATTAAAAGCCTGGTGACTTTTAGGATGGCACAAATTTGACAACTTTTTAATTTTACTTTTCAGGATTAGTCCTTTTAGGTCATCTACCTCTTCTTGTGCCAATTTTGATAATTTTTTTTCTAGACTACCATGTTATTTTATCTATATTTTCAGTTTCATCTATATCTGTAATTATATTGGCTTTCTTCTTCCTAATTTTGCATATTATTTTTTCTTTCTCTCTTTTTTTTAGGGGGGAGAGGTGGAAGGGGCAGAAGGAGAGGGAGACAGGGAATCTTAAGTAGGCTCCATGCCCAGGACAGAGCTCTGCATGGTTCTATCTCATGACCCTGAGATCATACCTGAGTTGAAATCAAGAGTTGGACGCTTAACCAACTGAGCCACACAGGTGTCCCTCTTTTTTGTTTTTGTCCAGACTAGGCTAGATATTTGTCTGTCTTATTTGTACTAGAAAAGATTTCAAAGTCATTTTGCAATTTCTACAAATGTTGCATTTCTACTTTATTAATTTCTGCTTCTATCTCTATGAATTCCTTCTTTTGACTTCTTTTTGGCTTCCTTCCTCATTTATTTAATAGTTCCTTTAGAGGAATGTTGAATTAACTTGAATTTGATATATCTTATTTTCTAATAAATATGTTTGGGGTAATACTATTTTTATTGCAAACATTTGACTTCATCTTATGGTTGGAATGTATTATCATTGCCTTTCATTTTAAAATTCTATGACTTCAGCATAAATTTCCACTCAATCTAAATTACTTGGAGAAAGATTTTAAAGTTTCAATCGGTTAACTGGATGGTGGGGATGTGGAGGATGCTTGTTAATAAGATCTGCTTTATGGCTGTGTGGTCAGTGAACCACACTGTAATATTTCTAGTTTTTGGAATTTATTATGATTTCTTTTGTGGTTTATAATATTTCTGGTATCTGAAAAAATGAGGATTTATTAGGTACAAAATTCTACATGTTAATAAATCAAGTTATTCTAGTCCTCTGTTACCTTATTTAATTTTTCTCTGCTTAATCTGATAAATACTTCTGGGGTCACAGTTCTGTTTCTCAGAACTCTGTTTTTTCTGGTAACTGCTAAGGGATCTACTCTTTTTATTCTTATATTTAATAATATAGGGTAGAAATTTAACACCTGTGTGATTCTCTTTCATTTGATGATAATCTTTTAAAAATTACTTTTGTAAGTATGTAGTATTTTCTTTATGGAATTTAAACATTTCACTAGAAATGCCAGCTATCCTTCCTGACACTGAAGAATCAAGCCATTTTCAGGAGAAAGTTTTTCTCATATGATTTTGAACCAGTAGAGGAAAGAATATGTGTGCACGTCTTGAAGATTTTTGTGTATCTGGAAAAGCACAATTGGGCTTATGTGCTTGGAAATGACTGGGCTCAGGGAAGAATGGCAGATGATGAGATTGGGGAGATAGACAAGGCCTACATCATGGAGAACTTTAGGAGGAAACAGTTGCCTTTCCTGTGAAGCATATTGTGAAGTCATTGATGCATGTTAGGCAAGTCAGTGGCATTAATCAAATTTGTATTAAAAAAAACATTTCGAAGTTGCATGGACCATTGGAGATAGATGAAAGTGGAAGCAGGGAGACTAATAGGAAGACTATTGTAGTATTTCAGGTGAGAGTTATGGTGTGACTTGGGCAGAGAAGAAGAGAAGAACAGATGGGATTCGGGATTTATACTGGAAGTGGAACCAACTAAATTTACCAATGGATTAGATAAAGGGGATGGGGGAAATAGAAAAACTAAGGAAACTGAGTGGCTATCAGTGTATTCGGTTGGTAGAAAGGAGATACAGAATTATAAAGGGGTATTAGAGATACTGTTAACCATGTCTTCTTATTCATTATCCTCATTCATCCCCAAACATTTGTGTGAGAGTTTGTGTGCCAAGAACTAGGGGTGCGAAGATAACTGAGATCCTTGCCAACTCTCAGTGGGGTCACAAATTATCCTTTATTTGGTGAGCATAATCTCAGGGGCATGGTGTTCATTAAATGACGTGACCATGACAATGGAGCTATGTTAAGAGACCTTTGGTACTTTCCAGCATCAGCAGAAGCTCAGTTGCTGTTCAACTGATTGATGAAGTCTGACAGCAGTCCGCAGTCAAGGAAGATACCAAGGGCTGGCTGCTCAACAATATTCTGTTTATACAGAGGTACCATGTTCTCTGACACTTATTTGGAAATAACAAACATTCAGGGAACATAATCCAAATATGTAACTGACAAGAGTTAACATATAAGTCAAAGTAGAATGCAATTACTATATTCCACCAGCAATATCTATTTCTATTAAATATGTAGTCATATTTATTTTAAAAATTAATATTTATTACTTATAATACCTAATTATATATAATATATATTGCTCATGGAGAATTTGGGAAGCAATGCAATATAAAAACCAACCATGAATCTTAGGAATTTGGCTGAAGTTAACTCATGGAAAAAATCCTATGACAAAATTAAAAGGTTTGGGAAAACACTAGAGCAATGCAAGGAAGAATGTAAAAATGTACAGATTTATTTAATATAAAGAAAATTTATGATTTAGATTGATGTAGAAGCAGGACAAATTATAGTGTGATCATTGTTAGAACAATCCACTCCTGGAGGAAATTCTTCTTAAGAACATAGGAATGGAAATAAAACACTCAATTGTACACCTCTTGAAGTCCAAATTGTAATGTTGAGATGTAAGAATCATTATACTCTTAATGATGTGGTGCTACACAATATTTTATATCCATATCTCCTGTAAGGTGTATGTATATAACCTAAGATATATGATTTTGAAGTAATATGATGATAAGAGAAAAATGAGTAAAGAGTGTTGTAATATTAAGCTTTCATGGTTTTAAAATTCCCTGGAAAATAAACTAGACTTGAGTATTTTAAAATGAGCTTAGGAAAGCCTTACAAATTTCTCTTTCCACAGTCCCACATGGAAAAATCAGCAAATTCTATCTAGACGGTACACAAGCATCAATGGTTTGATTCATCATTTTATCAATGTGGGCTCCACTAATAGGAAACAGAGACAAGTCTTCTACTTGGTGTTATTTCACCACTGTGTTAAGTGCATAGGAAGGGATGAGTGCATTTTTGATGACTTAATTAACATTTCAGTTCCCAATTATAAATACCTGTTTCAAACACCAATCTAGTTTTTCAGGTTTTAAAATTGCTTCTATTTTAGACAAACATCTCTGAATTTATTATCTAATTTAACTCTTGTACTTTAAATAAATAAATCAGTGACTACCAAAATCTGTACAGAGAGTCCCCAACCTAACAATGGTTTGGCTTACAAGTTTTTGACTTCGTAATGATGAGATAGCAATATGCATTCAATAGAAACTTTACTTTAGATTTTGATATTTTCCTGGCTAGCAATATGTAGGACACTCCTCTCTTGTGATGCTGGACAGAAGCAGCAAGCTGGAGCTCCCAGCCAGCCATGCAATCACCAGGGTAAACAGCTGATACACTTAAGCCACTCTGGTTTTCACTTTCAGTACAGTATTCAATAAATTACATGAGCTATTCAACACCTTATTATAAAATAGGCTTTGTGTTAGACAATTTTGCCCATTGTAGGCTACTGTAAGTGTTCTGGCAACATTTAATGTAGGCTAGACTAAGCTATGATGTTCAGTAGGTTAGGTGTCTTAAAAGTATTTTTGATTTATGATATTTTCGACTTGTGATGGGTATATTGACATGTAACCCCATTTAAGTCAAGGAAGATCTGTACTTTATCTTGTGCTACATAGCTTGCCGTATTGAATATTAGTCAAGAACATGGGCTTAGGAACTGGAGTGACCTGCGTTCAAATCCCAACTCTGGAACTTAATAGCTGCATGGCCTTGGGCAAATTACTTACCCTCTTTAAGCCTGTGTTTCTTCTATCTGTAAAATGAGGCTGATAAGAGTATCTATTTCATAAGGCTGGTGAGAGAATAAAACGAGTTAATGGATGTGAAACAACACTCTTGAAAGACATTTTTACACATGTCGTTTCCTCTTCCTTACTCCATTCCTTCTTAAACTAATTCCCATCTGGCTTCTAGCCACGTCACCCCCACTGAAGCATCCTTGTTAATTTCACCAATGACATCTGTGTTGTATTTATGGTGAGTTTTCTTTGTTTATATCATGCTCAACATCTTAGTGGCCTTCCTTTCTTATTTACACTAATTTCTCTCAAGGTTATTTCTCTCTGACAATGGTTTTTTTAAATTTAAATTTAATTAGCCAACATATAGTACATCGTTAATTTCAGATGTAGAGTTCAGTTATTCATCAGTTGCATATAACACTCAGTGCTCATGGGTCTCTGACATATGGTTTTAAATACTGTCTATATGCCAACAGTCTCCAAATGTGTGTCTCTATCAGGCTTCTCTTTCAGCCTTCGGACTCAGATATCCAGCTGCCTACCTGGTATTTCCATGTGAGTGTCATTTCATAGACATCTCACACTTACCAATTCCAGGACACAGTTCTTTGATATTCTTGTACCCAAGTCCACAACCTATCTTAACTATCCTAATGAATGACACCACGCTATCTGCCCCATTATGAAATCCAGAAAGCTGTGAATTACTCTTTTCCTCTTCCTTCATCCATCTCCCATCCAATTCGGTCACTACCATATCCAAAATTTATTTTATATCCACCCATTCTTTTCTATCACAACTGCTGTCACTTTAGTCGATCATCTCTCATCTAGGTTTCTGCAGAGCTTGAATATCAGTAGATGTATGGGCCTTAGACAGAAAATTAACAATGTGGCAGATTTCTTTGAATCTAGGTGCAATTGCAATATGTTTGCAATATAAGAATGTTATTGGAATGCAACAAAATATTTTAAAAGGATTTGTGGATTACCAGTGCTGAATGTCTGGTTTTTGTCCCTGAATGTCAGGTTTTTGTCCATAAGACCCAGCATGACACTCAGCTGGTCCCATAAAAGCAAGGCTTTTTTGACATTCTTTCTGGAACAGCCTGAGACAACAAGATACCTATCTTGACCATGCTGCTTTTTTTTTTTTTTGCACCTGCTAAGACTCTCTGAATCAATTGTTAGTCTTCCCCTGACCACATGAAGAAAGACTCTTTGGAAAATTCTAGGTTCATCCATTCTCCAGCTGTATGGATTGCCCCATGCCCTCCCCTAGTCCCTTTTCTTCCTTGCTTTCTGGTTCTAGGGGCACAGGAGGAAACATTAAGGCCGGCTGTTCATTTACTGCTCTCAGGAGTCTGCACTATCTGCATAAAGTCTGGAGCAACTAGAGGAATAAATCCAGTCTTTGTTCCATCTTGAGAACTAGAAAATTATCTATACTCAAATGAACATATCTTTTAGCTAGTTTCTCTGATTCCAGTTTTGCTCCTGCTCATTATTTTTCACACAGCAGCCAGAAACTGAGTTAAAAAAATTTTTTTAAGGATTTTATTTGAGAGAGAGTGAGCACAAGCAAGAGAGAGTGAGAGAGCACAAGCAGGGGGAGCAGCAGAGGGAGAGGGAGAAGCAGGCTCCCCACTGAGCCAGGGAGCCTGCTGTGGGGCTCAATCCCAGGACCCTGAGATCATGACCCAAGCTGAAGGCAGATGCTTAACCAGCTGAGCCACTCAGGCACCCCCAGAAACTGAGTTTTAATGAATTTTAAAAATTGAAATATACATCCTGAAGAACACAAATTCTATGTATAGGCTTTGATAAATTATGACTAAGTAATCACTAGCCAATTCAAGAAATAGAATATAGCCTTTAGAGAGATGATATGATGAAGACTGCCTCCAGCCTGGCAGACAAGCTAATTGCAAAAGGCACATAGTACATAGGAAGACAGCAAAAAGTGGAGTCCGAAGACCTAGGTTTGAGACCTAATTCCATAACTCACTGTCCAACCTTGCTCAAGGAAAAAATAATAGCATTTAGTATTTATTATATTTAGCATTTAGCATATGATATATAATATTTAATATAGTATTTAGTGTGGTACCATCAAAATCACCAGACATTTCCACCTTTTAAAACATCAATTCTTTCTCTCTCTCTCTCTTTTTTTTTAATGCCGGGCTCGAACTCATGACCCTGAGATCAAGACCTGAGCTGAAATCAAGACTCAGATGCTTAACCCACTGAGCCACCCGGATGCCCCTAAAAATCAATTCTTAGAACTATATTTGACCTATCAGTGGCATTCGTCACAGTTGATCACTTTTTTGTTCTTTATACTTTACTTTTTTCCCCCAAAATATCATGCTTGTCTGGTTTGCCTTCCACCTATCTGCTGTTTCTTAGTCTTTTTCTTTCTTTCTTTCTTTCTTTCTTTCTTTCTTTCTTTCTTTCTTTCTTTCTTTTTTCTTTTCTTTCTTTCTTTCTTTCTTTCTTTCTTTCTTTCTTTCTTTCTTTCTTTCTTTCTTTCAGATTTTATTTATTTATTTGAGAGATAGAGAACAAGCTGTGGGGAGGGGCAGAGAGGTAGGGAGAGAGAGAGAAGCAGAGTCCTTGCTGAGCAGGAAACCTGTTGTGGGACTCGATCCCAGGACTCTGGGATCATGACCTGAGCCAAAGGCAGACAGATGCTTTACTGACTAAGCCACCCAGGTGTCCCTGTTTCTTAGTCTTTTTTGCTGTTCCTTTGTTATCAACTCAAACTCTTAATGTAAGAGCCCCTCCTCTTCTTTCTTAGTTTATTCTCATAGGTTAAAATATCATCCATAAGTGGACACTACCCAAATTTACATCTCCAGTCTGATCTCCAGGCTTATACGTACAACTTCCCAATCACCACTCAGCATATATTTCTGACAAGCGTCTAAAACACCATATGCGCAGCTGAATTTCCCTCTCCCTCACCAAACCTTCTCTATCCTTAGTCTTACCCTTCTCACCTTATAGAAACTCCATTCTTTGGTTGCTTTGGCCAACATCTTTGGAGGCATCTTTGACTCTTCTCTTTCTTTTCACCTCATGGCAAATCCATCAGTAAATCTTCTTGGCTCTACTGCCCAAATGTGTTCAGCTGCTTCTCACATTTCCACAACCTGGCCCAAGCCAGTGTCATATCCTTCCTGGACTGTATGATTACCTCCTAATAAGAGGCCTGAAGTGTGAGAGGGAATCAACAGAGAACACAGTAAGAGCTATTGTGATGGAGGGAGTAGCTAGTGCAAGGGCCCATGTCTCCTCCCATTAAAACACAAGCTCCGTGAGGGATTTTGGTCTGTTTTGTTCACTGCTATAGTCTGAGTGTTGTCCAATGCCATAGCAATGCCTTAAAATTTATTTGTTAAGTAAATGATTTTTCACTTTTAATGATATTTTGTGACAGGAAACCTATGGATTTCTGGTATACTATTTTTTATAAAATTATAAAAATTTTGCAAATAATAATAATTTTTGCCACTGTTACTTCTTTCTGCCTTGATTATCTTGTTCTTTTTTATTCCACCATTTAGTTGTGTTTTATATTTCTAAAATCTTTCCACAAACTATTTTTTCATTGCAAAAAAGGAAGAAGAGGGGAGGAGAGTGATATTTGTGATTTTTTTTTTTTTGAGAGAGAGAGAGTGTGTGTATAATTGTGTACGTGAAGGGAACAAAGGGAGAGGGAGAGAATCTTAAGCTGCTCTTCATCCAGCAAGGAGCCCCGGCGTGGGGCTTGATGTCACTACTCTGAGATTATGATCTGAGCTGCAAAATCAAGAATCACGTGCTTAACCGACTGAACCACCCAGACACCCCATTTTATGATATATTTTTTTTTTTTTGCAACTTGGTATTTTATTCTCTCTCTCTCTCTTTTTTTGGTATTTTATTCTTTTTTTTTTTTTTTTTTTAAAAGATTTTATTTATTTATTCGACAGACAGACAGCCAGTGAGAGAGGGAACACAAGCAGGGGGAGTGGGAGAGGAAGAAGCAGGCTCACAGCAGAGGAGCCTGACGTGGGGCTCGATCCCATAACACCGGGATCACGCCCTGAGCCGAAGGCAGACGCTTAACCGCTGTGCCACCCAGGTGCCCCTTGGTATTTTATTCTTAAATGTGCATATTAAGATCTAAAATATTCATTTAAACATAATAGGGGAAATTACAAAAATTTATCTACCGGAACATATTTTTTCTCTGTTAACATTTTTCTTGTCATTTCTTGGGAAATATTTTCGGTCTAATCATAATTTATTTCTTTATTTTGAAATATTTTGAATTTCTACTAAAAAAATAATTAAAAATATTGCTATTAGTTTCAACTCCTAAGTTTCCCTTAGCCATCGATAAACTGTTCTTTAAATAGCAAAAAGAAAGTTTAATTGGAATCATACGTATTATCAGGTTTTCCTTTCATAAAAAATGAAAAATGACTGTTTTTCAAATGGAAACTTGTTATCTCTTCCCTTTTTTTTTTTAAATAAAGAAAAGAATAGTAAGACCCCAGCAAGCATTTATGTGGAATATTCTGCCCAGCCAGTTCAAAGTAGTTTAATACTTAACTTCTTCCCAAAGGCAGTGTGTGGGGAGGACAGGACCATTCAGTGCCAGACTTCTGCCCTGCCTGGCTGGCTGGCTGCCTGTGGCTGCTGGGAACAGCCTGAATTAGGGGCCCTCCCAAATACGGTGTTTGGACCTCTGCTGTCTATCCCTCTGAATCACTTGGTCTCGTTTCCTGGGTTCTACAGTGATGCTGGTGGATGACTAACATTATTTGTCATGTTACTCCTAACCCTCTCTATTCTGGAAGATGTCCAGAATCTAGGTTTCAGTTTTTATAAAATTATCTTGAATCTCATAAAAAAGTGCCAAGGGTGAACTTTGAGTGCTATGAATCACAGACCCTGTCTTCAGTGCTTGTACAGAGAAAATGCGGGTGGGTCAAATACTAACACATTCACAGTTAAGATTGTGAATGCTTTAGTAATTAAAAATCTTTCTCTTAATTGTTATTTGGTTTTAAAAGAAAGTGAATTCATTTGAGCCATGGGTTGTGACTTCTAATTCGCAGTTGGTTAATTTAGTTTTAGCCTACATCACCCCCTCACTGCATACCTACATGCACACACGTATATGCAAAGTCTATTTTTGATCTTAGATCCCTGGAGATCAATAGGAAAATGAAAAAGTTGTCAGCTGAAAATTCAATTTTTCATGAGATTTTAAAATAAAATGTTTTTAAGGATTGATCTGTAGAATTCAAGTTTTTTGCTCAAATATTCAATCTAGTAATAATAATAAAAAGTCCAAACCCCTCTGGACTATTATTCTGAAACTTTGCTTTTATTTTCTAATGTTGCTAAAGAGCTCCTACCATTTAATTAAGTCCGTATTGGACTCCAGAAAAGAGACATTTTGAAAAGGCGTTTGTTGTATTAGAAAAAACTCATGTTTTACTCTGGGAGAAATATTGTAACTATATCCGTATGTAGCAGAATCACTTGTGATTGGATGTACTCTTAACCCCTTCAAATTTGTCATTCTAAGAAAAGCAATTTATTTTGTTTTTATTAATAAGCACACATATTTACAATTGAACTTCTTTCAGAGGGATTTTTTTCACTGCCCGATGTTCATTAGTCTGAGAAGCACTTGCTTTGTCTTTCAGATAACCTTAAGAATTGATGCTACATGATAACCAGGGAAATACTTAGGGGTAATGTTTTCAAGTGGTGCATGGGGCTGTTGCTGCATATTTCTTAATATTTTCAATCAGAGTAATAATAAACATTTATTAAGCATTTACTATAATAAGTGTGGAATTTATTTGCTCCTTTCAACAGCTCTATAGCTAGGCAAATGTTATATTCAAAGCATTTAGCAATGTGTAAGGCACAGATTCTGGCCCATTGGAATGGATTTAGGACATGGAGCTAGAGCAGGGTGGCCAGCTTCTGCTATTCTAGGTGTTAGTTTTCGATTTTTAAATGCAGTATTATGAGTATAGGGAGGGAAAACAAGGGGTGGGGCCTGAGTGGAGTGTGTGTGTATGTATGGGCATTGGGTGCTTGATTAGCCAGCTAGTTAGCTACTGGCATGAAAGTATTTTAGTATTTTAAGAACAAGATCTCCCATACTGGTGCATGCTGGAATATTAGTACTAGTGGTGGTGGTGTTATTATCTCAATGTGCAGTTGAGAAAAATCAACGTATAGAGAGATCAAGTTACTTGCTTAAGGTCACAACTAATATGTGATGAAGCTGGAGTTGAACCCGGAATGTTGGTGTGAGGACCCGTGCTCTTAATCATTGTGTAATATAGCTTCATAGAGATGTATCTGCTTATCTGCTACAATGAGCGGTGTAGGGATTAAGTGGAAGGGAGACCAGCGGGCTCTGAAGTGAATGCCTGGACTGCTCGTCTCTTCATCCCTGATGACGCATCTTAAAAATTTAAGTTGTGAAATGACCTTCAGAAACCATGAAGAAGAAAATTGCAATACAATCTGTCTGGAATATAATTAATTTACTAACGTATGGATAACTGTTTATATAATTACATATTTTTTATGGAAGCTGGTTGATTTAAAAAGAAATGAGAAAGGATTATAAAAGTGTTTAATGAGGGTACCTGGGTGGTTCAGTCGGTTAAGCATCTGCTTTCAGCTCAGGTCATGATCTCAGAGTCCTGGGATCAAGTCCTACATAGGGCTCCTAGCTTGCTGCTTCTCCCTCTCCCTCTGCCCTTCTGCCTGCTTGTGCTTTCTCTGTTTCTCTCTTTCTCTCAAATAAATACATAAATAAAATCTTAAAAAGTGTTTAATGAAATTGTAAGGTGAGAAATGTTATGAATATGAAAGTATATAAAATGTAAATGTGAATATGTATATTATATATACATACTTTTATGTGAGAAATGCATAAAAATTATAATGTGAGAAAATGTTACAAATTCATAAAGTGTTGTATATCATAAAATGGGTAACAACATGCAGTAGTTGTGTCTAAGTTTTGCCAGATCCTTGAATTCCTACTATTCCTGACTGTATATTATGTCAACCTTGATCTCACTTTGGTTTTATTAGAGAGGATAAGAGAATGGCTTCTGTGTGTGGGGTTAAGAACTGAATGAGGGCCAAACAGTGTCCTCAGTTGTGAGAGAACAAGACCATCTAGCTGATAGGTGTTCTATAAATGTTTGTTCCAAGTACAAATGTTTGAAGATTTGGGATGAAGAGAGAGGAACGTGAGCTAACCATTTGGGGCACAGGGAATGTACAGACTCTCTAGTGAGAAGAGTTCCACACTTATATATTGCCTTTCTCTTTTGAGCATTTCAGTTTTGTTAGAACAGACAGTAATAATACATTCTCCTTTCTTTTGACATCTTTGCTGTGGGGTCAGACAGCTGAATTTGATTAAGGATGTGGGATCTGGATCATTACTGCTTGAGTTTGACTTTCAGCCCGCTACTTACTAACTTTGAAACCATGGACATGTTACTCACCCTTTCTGTGCCTCAGTTTTCTCATCTGCAAAACTGGGATAATAGTACCTGCCTTTAGTACTGTCCTAAGAATAAATGTGTTAGTGAATTAATACATGTAAAGTATTTAAGAAAGTTCTTGGATCCATAGAATGTGCTCAAAAATGTTGATTATTTCGGAAAGCCCAAGCATGCTGATGACGAACTAAAGTTTATTTATGAAAACAGGAAATGTCAAGAATTTTCAAAGTGTGCAATATTCCACAACAACCATTATTAGATGTCTGGGAATGATTGAAAGAAATAGGCTGTTCTCATTTAATGAGATCTCATCATCTTGTTAATTACAAAGTAGGAAATCAAGACAAAGTAGCAAAACAGAGGCCCATCTTACTGTGCTTCTGATGATCAAGGCTGTGCTTCATTACTGAGTTCCTGGGGAGAACAAGACATTGGCTCTGCATGAAATGAGCAAATGAGCTACTACAACAGAACTGTCAGATTCAGTCAAACATGAGTTTTAATGAATTCTTCTCATGGAATTGTTCTGCATGTAAAGTGTATGATCCAGCAGAGCAGTATTGGGACCATTCTAATCATAAATGTGAGTGTACCCATCAGCCACAGCTCTTTCAGCCACGGAGGGTTATTGGTGTCATCCCACCACTCTCCTCCTCAGAGAGGAGAGCTTTTCATGTTAGTTTTGCCATAATAACCTGAGGACCATAAGCAAATCCCCAGCCTCTTCTGAGACTTGTTTCCCTGTCTTTAAAAGGAAGAATTCCATTAGATGTTCTCGATTTGAAATTTCCCAGGCTGTTGTTATTATAAGCTTGTGACATTATAGTTCAGTCAAATTTACCTTCTAGGGTTGTAGTGAGGATTCAGAGATAAACAATGTGTGAGTTACAGGGAACAATGTCTGGATTAATGGTAGACAATAAATATTAGATAGTATTCTGATTTATGGTAAAGTTGGTAGCGTGTTTTGGAAATTATCACATTAATTCCATCCCATTGTTATTTATATAAAACAGTACACTAGAACTATACATTTAACTTTAAGCTTCCAGTTAGGTTCCCATGTAGGACATTTATTTTAGACATAAAATACTAGTGAACATTAATACTAGCCAACACTTCTTGACTCTCTTGGTGCCATGCCTGCTGCTGGGCCTGACAATGGTGTGTTGGTTTGTATCCCATGCATCACTTAGTCTGTACAGTGACCCTTTAAGGTAGCTGTTGCTATCACTGTTCATTTGCTTTGCATGTATCACGTCATTTACTCTTTGCAGTAATACAATTAGGCAGGTATTTTTTATCCCTATTAACCGATGAGAAGCTGGAGACATTTAGAGGTTAAGTAGTGGGGTTGTTTTCAAACTCAGATGTTTATGACTCCAGTGTTCTTAGTCACCATTGCGTATTACATGTCATGTCATGTTAGACATATTCCAATATGGTATCTCTCACTCATGCTAGGAAGTCCTCCCCCCACCACCCCGCCCCTGCTG
Organism: Ursus maritimus; assembly: GCF_017311325.1. Taxonomy (NCBI): domain Eukaryota; kingdom Metazoa; phylum Chordata; class Mammalia; order Carnivora; family Ursidae; genus Ursus; species Ursus maritimus. Next base: position 39,802,050 of record NW_024423564.1, on the reverse strand, counting down.
CCCCCACAAAGAACTGGTATTTTCCTCTCCCTTCTTTGTCTAGAACAACTATATGACTGTTTCTTCTTTTATATGGTGTTTTACAAGGAAGCTTACGTCCAAACTTGTGGCTCAAATATAGTAATTCTATAATGCTGATAAATTGCATGTTTAAGCTCCTCTGACAATGATAGCCTGCTCTCTTATTTATATTTTGCCCAGTCTTCGTTGTTATTTTTAAGCTTGCTTTTTTATTTAACCATCTGTTTATTAAAATAGTCCCCTTTAAGCCATAGTCAGGTCTTCCGTGGAACAAGACTAGTGAATGAATAGATTAAAAAAGCTATTTTCATAGCTTGATAAATTGCTCAACAAGACAGATTAAGGACCTAACAGCTATTATTTGAGAACACCCATTGCTTCTGGTTGTTTCCTCAAGTTTTATAAGTCCCAAATGATTAAGTGATAAAATACATATTTTTGAGGGTCAATATTGTGGATTACCTCTATGAGGTAATAAACATCTTTAAGAATGGCCAAGTCTAGTATGTCATTCAATAACTGTTGACTGGCTAGCCAAACATTCTGAATTACTAACTTTAAATGTACGTATTCTGTGAGGTAGTCCTTCACAGGTATTTTACAGCATATAGACAAAACAGAAAGGTGGAGGGGCGCCTGGGTGGTTCCGTTGGTTAAGCAACCAGCTCTTGACTTTGGCTCAGGTCATGATCTCAGGATCCTGAGATCTCTGCACTTAGCAGGAATTCTGCCTGAGATTCTCTCTCTCCTTCTCCCTCTGCCCTTACCCCCGCTGTGTGCACACACATACTCTCTCTTTTTCAAATAAATAAATAAATATTTGAAAAAAAACCCAGCCCCCCCAAAGCCCCAGAAATGTGGATAATAACTTAAAAAAAGGTAAACAAGGTAGAGGAATCATCTTTCAGGCTGATCATTCAGGGGAAATTCACTTTAATAGTGAATTCATTTCTTCCAGAGAAAGAAATGTGCTAAGATGTACAGAGGTAATTATGTGAATTACACTAGGTAGTGTGGGTTCTTTGCATGCCTTTACCAGATTGTGAAATTCTCTGTGAATGGTACTTAAGATCAGATATGATACATTCAAACAGATTTTGTTTATTTATCTTTTTAGAGAGCAGGAGAGAGTGTGTGGGGAGGGGTAGCGGGGGAGGGGGAAAGAGGATCTTAAACAGCCTCTCCACCCAGCGTGGAGCCTGATGGGGGGTTGGTTTTAACACCCTGAGATCATGACCTGAGCCAAAATCAAGAATCAAACGCTTAACTGACTGATCCACCCAGGCACTCCCTGATATGATACATTCACATTCTGACCAATGTTTTAAACTACTTTGTATGGTTTTAACTTTTACAGCAGTTTAACTTTACTAATCCAGCAGATATTTATTGATCCCTACTGTGTTCCAGATTTGGGCTTGAGATACCTGGGGGAACAAAATGCACAAAAGTCCTATTTTTACTGTGATAGGCTCAACAGTGTCCACCAGGGATGTCCACATCCTAATCCCTGGAACCTGTGACTATGCTACTTTAAGTGGTTAAAGAAACTTTGCAGGTATAATTAATAATCTTGGGATGAGAGATTATCCAGGATTATCTCAATTATCTCGGTGAGCCTTAAATGTAATTACAAATGTCTTTATGAGAAGGAGGCATAGGGGGATCTCCTTCATAAGAGGAAAAGGCAATGTGATTATGTACGCAGAGATTGGGGTGATGTGCTTTGAAGATGTAGGAAAGGCCACAAGCCAAGAGGTGGGGATGGCTGCTAGAAGTTGAAAAAGGGAAGGAAACAGATTCTCCCCTGAGGGCCTTCTGCTGACACCTTGACTTTGACCCAGTGAAACTGATTTTGGGCTTCTGACCTCCAGAACTCTAAGAGAACAAAGTTATGTTGTTTTAAGCCACCAAGTCTGTGGTAGTTTCTTATAGCAGCCATGGGAAACTAATGCATTCGTGGAAGTTCCATTCTAGAAAAGGGGACAGACAGTAAATAATAATGATAGTAAACAAATCATATAGTATAAGATAGTAAGTAGTATGGAAGAGAGGAACAGTAGGGCAGGGTAAGAGGGACAGAGAGGGCCTGATCCATGCACGGGTGCTGGAGAGCCATGGGGCGAGATTTACAGTATAAGTAGAGTTGGGAGAACGGACCTCACTGAGAAGGCAAAACGTGAGGGAAGACGTGAGTTGGTAAAGGAGTTAGCTAAGTGAACATGTGTGGGAAATATTCCAGGTAGAGAGAGCAACAGTACAAGCGCCCTAAGACAGGAGTCGGCCTGGTGTGTTTAAGGAGATGAAAGTGGGAGAAAGAGGGGCAGGGAGAGCAGAGAGGTATAGGTGCTGGCTGATCAGCTGAGCTCCGGTAGCCCCTGCAGAGCCTACTGTTAGGAAGAGGAAGCCATTCTACAGATTGACTCGAAGTTCTTTTCTAGAAGACATACAGAGCTGGTCAATACAGTGAACTCGTTTATGTTTGAAAAACAATTATTGATAAGATAAGCTAGAGGACGACTACAGACACAGAGGCATTTCCTCCATTCATTCAAAACACCAAACTGGATTGGAAGAATGAAATCAATCAACCGATTGTGTGTGTGAGACAGGTTTCCAGTGCTCTTGAGTGTAAATATACAAGGACTCCCCTTGAAGCCAACTGTGTTTCAGCTGGTATCACTGTCTGCTATTTTAGAAATTTTTGATTATTCTAAGGTCCAACTTTTACAATTTTGATGAAATAATTTCTTAGTAAAAGAAATGGTTTTGTATTACAGCATCCACTTTTGGTGCAGTCTGTATCTGGATTCAATGTATTTGAAATTGTGGCAGATTCTATGTGTGAGGCAGGGGTGTCAAAGACTAGTGGCTAACATTTAGTTGCATGGGTCAGCCGCATGGTAGAACAGCCTGGACTGATTGCTTTGAGCAGATGTCTTGGCAAGTTGAAGGCACCATGACACGATGATTGCCAGCCTAGTCCTGGCCCAATGGTTCATTTAATATTCCAGGCACCTTCAGCCTTTCAATGGGAGCAAAGTTCACCCAATGTGTTTTCCATTCCACACCCTGATGTGGTTAAATTCTAAAATCATCTTCAGATGTGGTGTGATTATGAGCTCAATTTCTCTTTCTTCTTCACATGTTATATTTGGATTATGTCTACCATGCCAGTTCTATCAAAGGCCTCTTGCCCACTTAAATCTTGGCTATATAACTTCATGGCAAACTCACTCCCGAAACAATCTAGAATCATTGCATCAGAATTTTGTTTAAGCTAAACAAATAAGGATTTGTAGAAAAAAAATGAATAAACCAATGTTTGAATTAGCAGGGAGAATCTGTCCTTGCTTTCCCTGGCTACTTTTAACTTTTAAGGTTTTGCAGATTCCTGGGCCTGTTGTGATAGATGGGTTAGTTGCATCAGTGGACTCAGACCATAAGCCCCATGGGGTACCTGGGATGAGCCCAGGCACTCGTATGCCCAGTGAGCTGAATCTTCCACTAATCCTACTACATTTAATCTTTATATACAGGCTTCTGTCTTGGTTTCTTATTTTATGCTCTAGTTCCTTGTGTGACTGGTTTTATATGTAGAATCCTACTCCAACTGGCTGGGGCCCAGACTACCTGCAGGTATATGGAGAGCCAGTTTCATTTAATGGGCCAGAGTATGATCAGGGCTTTGCATCTGGGTTCTCCAGAGAAACAGAGCTATTACGATATATATAGGAACACCTGAATAGAACAAAAACACAGCCTTCTCCAAGGATATGTTGTATATAATGTAACGTATGTATAGTGTATGTATATACATAATCTCTTTCTCTGTATCTCTCTCTCTCTATATATATATAGATAGATAGATAGATAGATATAAATATATATATTTATGTGCACACACACACATACACACACCCTAATGGTTCTGTTTTTCTGGAGAACTTTGACCTGTACAGAATCCTAAAGACCATTCTAGCCTGGCCATTTCTCCTCTTTTTCTTTCCTTTGCCTGTTGCTCTCCAGAGTGTAGATGGGGCATCCGAAGCTTAGAGGGGTCCAGTGACTTGTCTGAGATAATCAGCTGATTGGTGACTGAATTGGCATGTTGAACCGTTGGTGGGGTGGGGAGGGGGTGGCATCAGTGGTGACTAAGACATTGACCTGCTGGATACCTGGGATTGTTTGAAGGAATAGAGATGCCAGGAGAATGCACATATTTTCAGACAAAGTTTTACCCTCATTCAGTTGTGTTTAAACCACCAACTCAGGCAGAGACATGTAGAAATGTTCAGTGTGCAGGAGAGGTGCTCTGGAAAGGGAGACATTTCTGTCTGATAATTATCCCGTTAAGAATAAAGATTCGAGGGGCGCCTGGGTGGCACAGTGGTTAAGCGTCTGCCTTCGGCTCAGGGCGTGATCCCGGCGTTATGGGATCGAGCCCCACATCAGGCTCCTCCGCTATGAGCCTGCTTCCTCTCCTACTCCCCCTGCTTGTGTTCCCTCTCTCGCTGGCTGTCTCTATCCTGTCAAATAAATAAATAATAAAATCTTTAAAAAAAAATAAAGATTCGATTATGTGAAAGAACAAACTTCCAACATGTGTGAAAACAGCAAAGTTTCTATTTGTCAAGGACATGGTGTTCTGACAGCAGTTTTGTTCCCTCTGCTTAGTGAGGACTGGCTCTGACTGACACTCACAAGATGAGCTCCTTTTACAGTCAGTCAAGTCAAACTCTGAAAGCCAGCATTTTTTTTTGAACTTTAAAAAAGAAATTCATGACCATGCAGAGCTTTCAATTTGATTTTTAAAAATTTTACAATAGATGAAATGATGTCAACCATGTGAGAGTATGGTATAATGGGCTTTTAAAAAACAAGATGTGAATCTTCAACTCTGCCTGGACATGGAACATTCTGGGGAAAATGTGGGTAATTAGTTGCACGATTCAGCTGAAAATGACTTCTCCTCTTCATTTCTTTTTCTGCCTTGTGTGTTGGATAATTTGAAGTATTTTTAAATTTACCCAGTCTATAATTTTTTTGTCCACTTCATATTGTCTAGAGAGATATAGTCATTGAGACAAGGGGAAAACACAAATGCATATAATTATTCAACCTCAATGGACATCACCAAAGGAATTGTGCTGTTTTATGGAAGATACAAGAATACAGAGGACGCAGCCTCTTTGTCAGTTTAGCAGGTAGACAGATTTTAGTTCCATACGGAAGAAATTGTTATAAGAATTTATTCAGTTACTTACCAAATATTTACTGATTGCATTAGGTACTATGACGGGGGTGTACAGACGATTAAGATCCAGTGTTCAGTGTGGAAGCTGAGAGAGAAATGCCAAAAGCAGGGAAAAAGTACTAGAATATAAAGGTTTTTCATTTCTTTTGTGGTGTCTCTCTCAACTTGTCATGGTGTTATTTGCTATTTGATGTTCTGAATAAATAAAACTCAAAATGTTAAATTATTAGGATGAATTTTATTGTTCATCTCTATATTGTGCAATGCCAATTCGAAAGCAAATATCAGAACATTTCTTTTGGGGCGCCTGGGTGGCTCAGTCGTTAAGCATCTGCCTTTGGCTCAGGGCATGATCCCAGTGTTCTGGGATCGAGCCCCACATTAGGCTCCTCCGCTGGGAGCCTGCTTCTTCCTCTCCCACTCCCCCTGCTTGTGTTCCCTCTCTCACTGGCTGTCTCTCTCTCTGTCAAATAAATAAATAAAATCTTAAAAAAAAAAAAAGAACATTTCTTTTGTGTGGAGTCACCAAAATTACACAATTTGTATTTTGTGGCTTGTCCTTGGAAGGTGCCTCCAGCTGGTCAGAGATAAACTCAAGACAGAATGAAGAAGGTAGGAAAGAAGAAGAGCAGATCCCCCAGGCATGGAGCTGGCTGAGGGGGCACTCAGGGCACAAGGATACTCATGGGGCTGGGCAGACTCTCACAGGCACCCAAGGGTCCTGCTCCATGATTTGAGGTGTGTGCACATTTGCTTGGGCCTGATGGCTACTACTGATTTCCTCCTCCCATCAGCCAAAGAACCTATAAGCAGCATCCCATAGGGGGCTGAAGCTATGGGAGTCAAGCCAGAGGTCCCTTATTTCCATAGGCCTACCATCCCAACCCCTGGCAGATAGGCCACCTCTAAATATTTTAAACCTCTGTGCTAGGATATGTTCAGTGCCTGGATGATGTACAGAGGCTTGCCCCTATCCTAACCCAGACAGATCTCACCTGGGATGGGAATGGCAGCAGCTATACCTAAGATGCCACAGGGTGTATGCCTGATCCCAACCCTACCCAAGCTCATGGCCAGTCCCCTTTGTAGGTGAAGAGTGACAGAAGTTACAGGTAGGGATAGAGTGGGGGAGGCCGGCTGGGGTGTGGGGCAGGAGAATAGGTCATAGAGAACTGGTCCCAGGGAGGCCCATCCCAGGAAGGTGGGATTGTGCGGGAGCCAGAGGTTCTGAGCCCCTGGTGCAGGCTCCATTGTCCCATTGAACCTCACTTAAAAACATAAATTCAAATAAAAAATGATTAAAAATTTCAAGATGGCACTGGCTACATACCCAAGAAGCTAGTCCTACTCTGGAGTTCAGGTTTTTGATACTGTTTCCACAGCTATGATGGCCCTATCTTTTATGGAAAGCAGTTACCTCTTTGTGCTGAGTTAGAGGAATAGCGAGCTATCAATATTTTCCCCTTCAAGCTCTCTTTACTTGAATTGCAGTTCAAGAGATGAATTTTTAATTTTTTTTAAGGCATGATTTTCTTTACTTTTCCAAGGATGGTCTCATCATCCTTCATGGTAGTTGTAGATATGCTTTGGATTTGGATACTGGTGTTTTGAAGCTTCACTGAAGTGCAGTTTTGTGTAAAAGTGGTGGGCAAGTATTGAATGCAGTCAAGAACTCAAGATGACCCTGATAACCGCTTGATCACAAAAGGAAGTTTCACAACTGCCAATATGTGGGCAACCCTGTGTGTCCAACTGCAGTGTGTAGGGAGGTCATGGCTGCTTATCATTTTCAGTGAGGCAGTATGGCCATGGGTTAAGGTCAAGGAAGGCACTGAACAGATCTGAGAGTGAGTTTCTCCTCTACCATTACATGATTTAACCCCTTAATCTTTCTGTGCCTCTGTTGCCTTGAGCAAAATGAAGATCGTAGTTTTGCCTTTTCTTATAGAGTTCTTGTGAAAGTTATTTGAATGTACATGTAAAGCATTTAGCATGGTACTTGAGACAGTCAATTCTCAATAGATGTAAAATCTAGATCTTTTCATATGCAAGCATGAACAAAATCTTGCTTGTTACCTTCACTCTTATCATACACTATATGTCATAGTGCTGGGCAGGAAATCAATAAATATTATTGTTTTATTCTGTCTCCTTCCAATTATTCCCTTCTTTTTACCTCACAGATTTTCTGTTCTGTTTCTGTTATAAAGAGTTAACACAAACATTAGTGCTAAAAATGTGCCACTGTTCAGTCTTGGATATTGTGAAAGAATGTGATGGATTATCGAAGAACTTTTTGCACTGAAAAAAAAAGAAAACAATACAGGCATCTGTCCTTCGGGTGGTAGGATTAGTAGCAACAAACCTTGTACATAAAGGACAGCACTTTATGTTTTATTAAACCGAGAAGCAATATGAAGAGTTGGCTGGAGTATTGGTTTTGTGGTCAGATAGACTTGGTTTTGTCACATGCGCTTGCCATTCTAGTCAGGCAAGTTATTTTTTTATGCTTGGGTTTTCACATCTGTAGTACACATATTTTACTCATTCATTCGTTCACTCACTCATCATTCATGCATTCATTTGTTCATTCATGAGCACCTCCTCAGCATATGCAAAATGCTGAAAACACAGTGGCGATGGCGGATGTACAGTGGCATGATGTACAAAGAGCACACTCACTTCTGGGGTGTTGAGCCCTGCAACCTGAATAGGAGTCAGGCAATGCATGAGGGGTTGAAGGAAGATTCTTAAAGATGGGGGTGAATGAAGGCCAAGAGACAGGGTTCAGGACTTGAGAATGTCAGTGATGCTGAGGCATTGAGTTCTAGGGCTGGGGAATGAGAGTTAAGCGTTGGGGAGAAGTAGCTGAATAGATTAGGAAGGGCTTTGAAAACCATGTTAAAGCATTCAGAGTATCCTTAGAGTGACAACAGCGCTTCTCAAATGTACTTCCCATTGGGACCAGAGTCCAGGGGGACTGCTGAGCATTCTGTCCCTTCCAGAAGATTCACAATGCACATTAGTATCTATTAATGTTATTCAATAAATAATTCTGTTTCACATTTATTAGCTTTCCCAAACCTAATTAATGTTTTTAAGAAATTAACCTTTTATGAACTGAGGCCCCAGACAACCTGCTTGAGGAGAAATGATGAGAAATGGAAAACCATTTCAAGGTTGTAAGTTGGGGCCCAACATAACCATATTTGCAGTTTATAAATGTATAGTAATACCCACCACGTATGGAGCACCAGCTAATCTTCAAAGCACTCACCTAATTTGACTTAATTTAATTCTTATAACAAGTCCATGAGGTAGGTATTGTTATTTTTTACATTGTTAAAATGAGAAAATCAAGGCATACAAGAATTAGGTAATTTCCTAAGGTTATGGAACTAGTTGTAAACGGAGGGTCTTGAACGTGAACATGGCCAATCTGGCCTTGGAATCCATCCTCAACAGATCCATCTGCACACATTAGAGTCAAACAAGACTGGAGACAATTAGAAGGAGGTTGTTGCCATAATTCAGATGAGAGATGATGGCTACTTGGACTTCTTACATTTGTTTAGAAGATTAAGTATTATAACATAGTTAACGTATCTACAATAGTTTTTACTATATGGTAGGCAGTCAACAAACAATAGTTTTCCCATGAATATATGGAAACTTGATATATGAGAGATATAAATTCCAGAATAGTGATGAAGGGAGTATATAAGTTTGCTAGGGCTGCCACAACAAAGTACCACAAACTGGGTGGATTAAATAACAAAAATTTATTGTCTTACAGTTCTGGAGGCTAGAAGTCTAAAATCAAGGTGTTAGTAGGGTTGGTTCTTTTCCTTTTTCTTTTCTTTTCTTTTTTTTTTAAAGATTTTATTTATTTATTTGACAGAGAGAGAGAGAGAGAGACAGCAAGAGAGGGCACACAAGCAAGGGGAGTGAGAGAGGGAAAAGCAGACTTCCCGCCGAGCAGGGAGCCCGATGCAGGGCTCAATCCCAGGACCCAGGGATCATGACCTGAGCCAAAGGCAGATGCTTAACCACTGAGCCACTCAGGCACCCCAGCAGGATTGGTTCTTTCTGAAGGTTGTGAGGAAAGATTCTGTTCTCTTTCCTTGGCTTGTAGTTGGCCATTTTCATTTTCACACTGTGTTCTCCCTGTATGTGTGTCTATTTCCAAATTTCCCCTTTTTGTTAGGACACCAGTCATATTGGACTAGGTCTTACCCTGGTAACCTCATTTTTAAAACTTTTCTACCTCTCTAAAGACCTTATCTCCAAATAAGGTCACATTCTGAAGTACTGGGGGTTAGGGCTTCAGCATATGAATTGGGGGGGGGGCACACAATTCAATCCATAATAGAGGGACTATTTAGTAATAACACCATGAAAATCAGTTATCTATATGGAGAAACCCCCTGGATTCCTACCTCACATAATACTCAAAAATCATTATCTGAAAGATCAAAGACTTAAATATGGAAGGCAAGAATGCTAAAATGTTTAGAAATATATAGTAGAATGTCTTTATAATCTGGAAAAACTTTTAAAATTACAAAGGGTGAATTGCTGGGAAGATGGCAGAATAGGAGGACCTTAAGCTCACCTCGTCCCATGGATACAACTAGATAACACCCACATCAGTGTAAATAACCCAGAAAACAACGTGAAGACTGGCAGAACAAACCACACAACTAAATGTAGAGAAAAGGCCACATCAGAGATGGTAGGAAGGGGAAAGTGAGGTGGGGAGGAACTCGTAGGCACAGAGAGGGGAGAGAAACAGATTATCACACTGGGGAGCTTGCTAGAGAAGATGAATTCCTGTAACATTTGACATTGAAAACCAGAGGGACTGAATTTCATGAACTCTTACAACCAGCAGGACTTAAAACCTGGAATTTTAAAAATCGGTGGACTGGGCTTTGGGAGAGGTGGGAGGGCAAGAGGAAACTGAGGCCCTGCCCTTAAAGAGACAGTACAATATTCCCTGGAGATAAAGCATAGAAGCAGCAGTTTGAAAAATGCCTGGGGCATATGGGAAGCAGAGCTATTTACTAATCTCAGAGCATGTGCTAGAAGGACAGAGATCACTGGGAGACTCCTTCAGGATCAAAGGAGCTGGCAGGTGCCATTTCCCTCCCCCTGCCCAGCATAAGCCTACAGGCACATAAGGGACTCAGTGTGGCACTGACATTCCTTACCTGACTTGCTGACACCATGCCCCCCACCCCCTGCTGTGCTCCAGCCGGGCCTGCCTTGGTCCCAGTGCTATGGATCCCTTCTCTCAGAAGACCAGTGCAAACCTTTCTAACATATTGTCTGACAGGTGCTCTTTATGGATCTGACTCTTCCAACTTGGCTGACCTCAGTCTTGGCAGTGGCAGTGGCAGTGGCAGGTCCCCTCTTACAGAGAACAGCATGCAAACCTTCTTAAAATTGTGTGCCCTGCCCCCATGCATATTTTGGATCCACCCCCCTTCAATATGCTCTTGGCTGGAGCCCATCTAAAACAGGGCCACAAGCCTGGCAGTGTGCAAGCAACCTTGACAGAGACCAGCACCACTCGAAAGTGACTCCTGCCCCAGGGAGAAGAAAAGATAACCACACACACCAGTCAGACTGAGGCCCCAGCAGTGGGCTGGGGGAAGACAGCTGGTCTGATGGCAGGCCCCACCCACCAATAATGCTTCTTAGGGGACAACACAGGGAAAGCATCCTGCAGTTTGGTGTGACTGCATCTCTAGAAAGTTTCTGGTCTGACTCAACTCAAGCCCCAGGCAGCCCAGACTGGCCCATTAATACCACAGTGACCAAACACTGCCCACAAGAGGCAAAGAGAGCCACTGCAGATGAATGGACTTGAGGGAAAAATCAGCTCAGCCACGATAGAAGGGCATATGCAAGACACACAGAAGACACCTCTAAAGTGCCAGGTTCTGGTAAACAGGGGACTTTGTACTGTAGGGCACTACAGGACGTCTTTTTCATAAGGTCATTACTTTTGAGAGCAGGAGCCATAGCTGACTTTCCTAACACACAGAAGCACAGAGTTATACAAAATGAGGAGACAAAAGAATATGTCCCAAATGAAAGAACAGGATAAAATCACAAGAGATCTAAACAAAATAGAGATATTCAATATGCCTGATAGAAAATTTAAAATAATGATCATAAAGATACTCACCGGACTTGAGAAGAGAGTGGAGGACGTCAGTGAGACCCTTAACAAAGAGATGAAAAAGGACCAATCAGAGATGAAGAACACAATAAATGAGATTAAAAATACAGATGGAATACAGATGGAGTAAATAGAAGACTAGAGAAAGCAGAAGAACAAATCAGTGATCTAGAGGACAGAGGAATGTATAGTAATCACGCCGAGCAGGTTAGAGAAAAAAAAAATACGCAAAATGAGAATAGAATTAGGGGACTCAATGACATCATCAAGTGTAGTAACATTCACATTATAGGAATCCCCAGAAGGAGATGAGAAAGAAAAGAGGGCAGAAATTTATTTGAAGAAATAATAGCTGAAAGCATCCCCAGTCTAGGGAAGGAAACAAATATTCAGATCCAGGAGGCACAGAGAGCCCCTGACAAGATCAACCCAAGGAGGTCCACACCAAGATACGCAGTAATAGAAATGGCAAAAATTCATGACAAGGAGAGAATTTTATAAGAGCAGCAAGAGAAAAGAAAACAGTTACATACAAAGGAAACCCCATCAGGCTATCAGCAGACTTTTCAGCAAAAACTTTGCAGGCCAGAATGGAGTACCATCATATATTCAGTGCTGAAATGAAAAAAAGTCTGCAGTCAAGAATATTTTATCTAGCAGACTATCATTCAGAATAAAAGGAGAGACAGAGTTTCCCAGGCAAACAAAAGTTAAAGGAATTCATGACGACTAAGCCAGCCCTACAAGAAATGTTAAAGGGGATTCTTTGAGTGGAAAAGAAAGATAAGTAAGAGTAAGAAAAGTAGGAAGCACAAACACAATAAAGATAAAGATATCTATAAAAATCAGTCAAGAACCTCACAAAAGGATGTAAAGTATGACCCCATATACCTAAAACATGGGGAGGAGAGTTGGGAGGAAAGAGGTAAAGAATGGGTTCAAACTTATGCGACCATCTACTTCATATAGACTGCTATATGCATAAGATGTTATACACAAACCTAATGGTAAACACAAATCAAAAACCAGTAATTGATATGCAAAAAATAGATAAATGAATCCAAGCACATCAGTAAAGAAAGCCAACTTATCATAAGAGAAGGGATAAAGAGAAAAAAGGAACAGAGAAGAAGTACAAAAACAACCATAACAAGTAAGAAAATGCCAATAAGTACATACCTATCAATAATTACTTTGAATGTAAATGGACTAAGTGCTCTAATCAAAAGACTTAGGGTGATGAAATGGATAAGAAAACAAAGCCATCTATATACTGCCTACAAAGACTCACTTCAGACCTAAAGACACATGCAGATTGAAAGTGATGGGATGGAGAAACATTTATCATGCAAACGGATGTGGAAAGAAAGCTGGGATAGCAATACTTACCTTGGTAAAAATAGACTTTAAAACAAAGACTATAGCAAGAGACAAAGACAGACACTATAAAATCACACAGGAGACAATCTAACAAGAAGATATAACAATTGCAAATATTTATGCACCCATACTTAAACAGTTAATAACAAATATAAAGGAAGTAATTGAGAGTAGTACAATAATAGTAGGGGACCTTCACACCCCAGATACATCAATGAAATAAATCATTCAAACAGACAATCAACAAGGAAACAGAAGCTTTGAATGACACATTGGACCACATGGATTTAATAGATATATTCAGAACATTCCATCCTAAAACAGTAGAATACACATTCTTTTTGAGTGCACATGGAACGTTTTCCAGAATAGATCACATATTAGGCCACAAACAAATCTCAACAAATTTAAAAGATTGAAATCATACCATGCATCTTTTCTGACTATAATACTATGAAACTAGAAATCAACCACAAGGAAAAATCTGGAAAGAGCACAAATAAATGGAGGTTAAATAACATGCTACTAAACAATGAGTAGGTCAACCAAGAACTCAAAGAGGAAATTAAAAAAATACATGTAGACAAATGGAAATCAAAACAGAATGGTCCAAAATCTTTGGGATGCAGTAAAATTGGTTCCAAGAAGTTTATAGCATTACAGGCATGCCTCAAGAAGCAAGAAAAATCTCAAATAAGCAACCTAAACTTACACCTAAAGGAGCTAGATAAAGAGCATCAAGAAAACCCAAAACCAAAAGAAGGAACGAAATAATAAAGATTAGAGCAGAAATAAACAAAATAGAAACTAAAAAAAAAAAAAATAATAATAGAATAGATTGATGAGACCAGGAGCTGATTCTTTGAAAAGATCAACAAAATTGATTAATCTTCAGCCAGATTTATCAAGGGGAAAAAAAAAAAGAAGAGAGGACTCAAACAAATTCATAAATGTAAAAGGAGAAATAACAACTGACACCACAGAAATACAAAGGATTATAAGAATATATTAGGAAAAAATTATATGCCAACAAATTGAATGACCTAGAAAAAATGGGTAAATTTCTAGAAACACATAACCTTCCAAAACTGAATCAGGAAGAGATAGAAAATTTGAACAGACTGATTACTGGCAATGAAATTGAATCAGTAATCAAAAAAACTCCAAACAAAAGTCCAGGATCAGATAGCATCATAGGTGAATTCAACCAAACATTTAAAGAAGAGTTAATACCTATTCTTCTCAAACTATTCCAAAAAATAGAAAAGGAAGAAAAACTTCCAGATTCATTCCTTGAGGCCTGTATTACCCTGATACTAAAACAAGATAAAGACACCACAAAAAGAAGAAAACTACAGGCTAATATCTCTAATGAACATAGATGCAAAATCCCCAACAAAATACTAACAAATTGAATCCAACCATACATTAAAAGAATCATTCACCACGATCAAGTAGGATTTATTCCTAGGATGCATGGGTGGTTCAATATTCACAAATCAATCAATGTGATACATTGTATCCATAAAAGAAAGAATAAAAATCACATGATCATTTCAATAAATGCAGAAAAAGCATTTGACAAAGTACAACATCTATTCATGATAAAAACCCTCAACAAAGTAGGTTTAGATGGAACATACCTTGACATAATAAAGGCCTTTACATGAAAAACCACAGATAAATCATACTAAATGGGGAAAAACTGAGAGATTTCCCTTGAGGTCAGGAACAAGACAAAGATGTCCACTCTGACTACTGTTATCAGCATAGTACTGGAAATCCTAGCCACAGCAATCAGACAAGAAAAAGGAATAAAAAGCATCCAAATTGGTAAGGAAGAAGTAAAACTTTCACTATTTGCAGATGACATGGTACTCATACAGAAAACCCTAAAGACTCCACCAAAAAACTACTAGAACTAATAAATGAATTAGGGTTGTTGAGGACATGGAGAAAAAGGAATCCTCTTGCACTTTTGGTAGGAATGCAAACTGTTGCAGCCTGTGGAAACAGGATGGAGATTTCTCAAAAAATTAAAAATAGAAATATTCTGTGATCCAGTAACCACAGTACTGGGTATTTCCCCAAGGAATATGAAAACACTAATTTGAAAGGATATGTGTACCCCCATGTTTATTGCAAATGGAAGCAGCCCAAGTGTCCATCAATAGATGAATGAATAAGGAAGAGATGGTATATTACTCAGCCATAAAAAAGAATGAAATCTTGCCATTTGCAACAACATAGATGGAGCTAGAGAGCATAATGCTAAGAGAAATCAGTCAGAGAAAGACAAATACCATATGATTTCACTCATATGTGAAATTTAAGAAAAAACAAAAGAAAAAAAGAGACAAATAAAAAAATCAGACTCTTAACTATAAACAAACAGAAGGTTACCAGTGCGGAGGTGGGTGGGAGGATGGGTGAAAGAGGTGATGAGGATTAAGAGTAAACCCATCTTGATGAGCACCGAGTCATGTATAGAGTTGTTGAATCACTATATTATACACCTGACACTAATATAACACCATATGTTAACTATACTGGAATTAAAATTTTTAAAAAAGTGACACAAAAATGCGAAAATACAGCATAAAAGATAAGACTTAAAATATTTAAATTTGGTCACATTAAAATTAAAAACAGATTTGACAATTATATAGTTTACAAAATGCTTACCAGGATAAGTGTAGTTACCATCTGTCACCATATAACATTTTTACAGCATTATTGATGGTATCCTTATACTGTACTTTTCATCCCCATGACTTATTTATTTTATAACTGGAAGTTTGTAGCTCCTAATCCGTTCACCTATTTTGCCCATCCCCTCTGGCAAACACTTTATTGTTATCTGTATTTATCAGTCTGTTTCTCTTTTTTGTTGTTGCTGTTTTTTGTTTGTTAGTTTTATTTCTTAGAGTCCATGTATAAGTAAAATCGTATGTATTTGTCTTTCTTTGTCTGACTTATTTCACTTAGCATAATACCCTCTAGGTCCATCCATGTTGTTGTGAATGGCAGATTTTATTCTTTATTTATGGTGGAGTAATATTCCATTGTGTAGATATACCACATCTTTTTCAACTATTCATCTAGTGATGGACATTTAGGTTGCTTCCATATTTTAGCTATTGTAAGTAATGCTGCAATAAGTGTAGGAGTGTGTATATCTTTGACTTAGTGTCTTTGTTTTCTTTAGGTAAATACACAAAGGTGGAATTCCTGACTTATATGGTAATTCTATATTGTATGCCTGAAACTAGTGTAATATTATATGTCACCTATACTTCAATTAAAAGTACAAAATAAAAAATAAAAAAATGTGCAAAAAACAAACTGCTCATAAAAAATGATAGCATAAAGAGAATGAAAAGGCAAGATGTGATTTAGGAAAAAAAGATGTTTTCAAAACATTTACTGATAGAGGTTAATATTAGAACACAAAAGAATTAACGAGAAGAAAACAACCCAATAAAAAATTGGACAGAAAAGACAAACAGGTATTTCACAGAAGAATAAACATAAATGAAAAGGGAAACATAATTTAGTTCTACAATGTAATATCATTTTACTACCATCTGACTTATAATAATTAAAAAGCTAGACAATTCCAAGCATTATCATGAATGTGGCTGATGAGGAATTCTTCTGCACCATTTAAGGAGTGTGAGTTGATTCAAGATTTCAGCATTATCTTGTAAAGTTGAGTTGAACATTCTCAAACCTATGACCCAGTAATTTCATTCAAGGTACATATTCTAGAGAAACTCCTATATAAGGTGAAGGGCATGAGGCCATGTTCCTAGCAGAATATTTCCTGAGAATAAAGCACTGGAAATAACCCCAAGGGTTACTGGCAAAATAATTTAAAAATTTGGATTGCCAAACATTGAGGTATTATAGAAGTTTATTAAAGAATAAATGACTACTGCATACAATGATATGCACAAATCTTATAAATCTTGTATAAAAAAAGCAAGTTTTGGAAGGTTAAATCATAAGATAAGGAAAATTAAATAATATGTTGGTTCATCTGCATATTTATGTGATAAAACAATGAAATTCAAGAGAATGATGACAAACACAATTCAGTGGTTATCTCTCTCTCTTTTTTAAATCTCTTTTATTTCTGATGGAGGATTGGAATGGAGGCAGAAACAACAGATAGATGTAGCAATATTATTAATGTTCCAGTATAGTTCTTGTTATGGATTGAATGGCTTCCCCCCAAAAAGGATGTATTGATGTCCTAACCCCCAGTATCTCAAAATGTGATCTTATTTGGAAATACGGTTGTTGCAGATGTAATTAATTAAGACCAGGTCATACTGGAGTAGAGCAGACCCCTAACTCAATATGACTGGGGTCCTTAAAAGACCTCATGTGAGATCAGAGACACAGGGGTGATGGCATATGATGATGAAGGCAGAGATTGGAGTGATACATCTGCAAGCCAAGAAGCACTAAAGGATGCCTGCAAATCCCCAGAAGGAAGGCACGGGACATGGAGGAGATTCCCCCTCACAGCCTTCAGAAGGAACCAAGCTGCCAGCACCTTGGTTTTGTACTTCTAGACTCCAGATTATAAGACGATACATTTCTGTTGTTTAAGCCACCCTCTTCGTGGTACTTTATTACAGCGGCCCTAGGAAACTAATGCAGTCCTTATATTAGGTAGTAGGTGCACAGGTGTTTATTTTTTTATAATTCACAATTTTCAAATGTACTACATATGCTACTTTTCATGTGTCAAATAGTTACATAATAAAAATAAAAAGACAAAAGATGTTATCATTTTCATCACTACCAAATCAGGGCATGTTTCTACTATTAATCTCAATGGCAAATTCCAGAAAAGCTTTTCTAGACAGTTTTATTAAAACCATAAAATTCAACTTCCAACACTCCCTTTAACTTTTATGGAGTCTTTATTGCAACCTCAGTGTCACTGAGTCCCTGTTTCTCTGACTTTAATGTGCACATCTTCTGAGCAAAGTGTCCTGCGTCTAATTCTGAGCGAAGGTGATTGCCAAGCACACACCTGTCATGGTATGTTAGCTCCTTCTAGACTGGTTGACATCAGCTTTGCCTCCATTGAACACAAAGGGAATCCTGGACATCTAAAATCACTGCAAGGTTTCCAAGCACACATGCCCCCAAAGTAAGTGCCTTCCCTTAACCTAGAAGTCACAACAGAGGAGGGGCTTTGTATGCTTTGTTCACACAGTGCTATTGCTGCCACCTAGAAACAGTGCCTGACAAGAAGGAGGTGCTCAAAAAATTTGTTGAATGAATATATCAGTGAATAGTTTTATGAGAGTGTCCGCTTCTCAAGAGAAGTACCAATAGCAACTACCACATTTCAGAAGAGTTTATGAGCCATCCCCCAGGCCCCACTATTTTTTTTTTTTTTTAAATCTGTTTGTTTCCGTTTTCTGTGGAATCACCAGCTCTTCTTCCTTATATAAGCAGTCCAAGGCTGCCTTTGGGAACTTTGAATAGAGGATCAGATTTTGGTCCCATAAGGCCAGACCCATGCACACAAAAGCACACGTGCGTGTAATTTTTTTTCTTTTACAAATAGTTGTCTAATCTTCCATACCAAATAGTAACTTGCTCTGCTAATGGAAACATATTCTTTCTAGCTTGAGGAGAATAGATGTCAGTGCTTTAGAATCTTTTATTGATCTTTAAGTAACTGTGTCTCAATTAAGGAGAGGATTCTAAAAAAGAAACTCCATGAACACATGCAAAGTAGATAATTTTTTTAAAAAATGGAATTTATGGGGCACCTGCGTGGCTCAGTTGGTTAAGTGTCTGCCTTCAGCTCAGGTCATGATCTTGGGGTCCTGGGGTTGAGCCCTGCATTGGGCTCCCTGCTCTGCAGGGAGTCTGGTTGTTTCTCTCCCTCTGCCCCTCCCCCTGCTTGTGCTCTCACCCTCTCTCTCTCTCTAAAAAAAAAATAAATAAAAAATAGTATTTTGAAGAATAAATTGCTATTGTTTTAAATATATTATATAAATCATACATGTTATGATTTGACATTACATTAATGAGATTTCTTTTTTTTCCCCCAGTAGATAGAGCAGCTGATATTAGTGAGGTGCTCCAGTGAGAGATGGAGAGTTTTCAAGATCTCAAACTGTAATACTGGAAATGCTGATTGTACCATTGATGAATTCAAACAACATTTGATAAGTGACTAGGCACAGTCCTAGGTGAGGGTGGAGAGATGAACAAGATCTCTGCAGGAATTCATTTCAGTGGGAAAGACATAAATAAACAGGTAATTGCAATGTAATGTGATTAAATGTTCTTAATCATTAAGGGAAAGAATAGTGCTTTTATGGCATTCACGTTTTCTGTGTAGTTTATTACAGAATTGTACTTTGGATACTGGCCATCCAGATATAATATTCCTTTACTAGCCAGAATATTTGATTAATCAAATTGTTCAATTCCCTGACCATACCTGAGCAGCAGTTTATTTTACAAGTCATGATCATATCATGAAAAAAAAAAAAAAACCCTCAATATCTACCACAGGGGGAAACTGTGCAGTCGTTCTTTTCTATAGTTAATGGCTAATTTATTTTATCTCACTTTAGCAATTTAAGATCCTTTTCAATTTCCAGGAATTTAGAGGCCCCTTCTGACTTTAGAACAGAGTAAAGAGGATTTATTTCCATGTGGCACTGATTTTTTGCATAGGTGATGGCAATATTTTACTAAAATAAAAAGAACAAAGGTCACTAATAGATTCCTATAAGTTTAGCTGGAAAAATGAGACATAGTAGGTATGGATCAAAACAATATTAGCAAAAAAACAGTTACAGTATTAAAATGACCTAAATCATAATTCCTAATGAAGTAGTGGGTATTTCTTCACTTGATAATAAAATGATCTACACAAAACTTAGATTCACAACTCTCTGGGTAAACATACCCTTAGAAATACCGTCAACATTGGGCTTTTTAAAATCATTAAAATGTTACTAATACCTTATCAGCAGGTGTCCTTCAAGAATACTTCTCATCCCTCTCCCTTTTCACATTCCTTAGAAAGTTAGAAACATAGTCCAGTCCTCTGAAAGTGAACCCCAAGGCGGTGACTGTTTTCATTTACAACACGTGGCTTAAATTCTTGTTTTTAACTCCCTGGGGATATCGGCCGCTAAGCCCTTTCCTCAGACATCGTCTCTTTCTTTCTGCCTGATTTCTTTATCCTTTTCGAGCTGGATTTGGGACGGATTCAGTCTGCAAACTACAATGTGACAGTCCGACACGCGGCCCCGACAGCTGTCTGTAGGATTTCCTCAACTCTCCCGATTCCTATTTTGCAGCTTCAGAGATGGCGCCTTTAGCTTGAACACGAGTTTGAACCAAAACTTTTCCCCTAAGTGGTGGGGCAACTCTGATGCTGATGGGGATGCCGTAGCATCCGAGAGCGCGGAGCCCTGGTCTCACCCGGTCCGGCTCTGGGCTCCTGGCAAAGGGGGCGGAGAGGAGAGCAGAGAGGGAGGGGGGCGGAGGTCACCCGCGCTCTCCATCCCGCCCCGGCTGCGAGCGCCGCTGGGTGCTGAGCAACCGGAGGAGCTCTGCGCGTCCGCAGGTTCCGCGCAGGGAGAGCGCGCGGAGGGACGCGCGGCGGAGCCGAGACGGGCCGAGCGGGAGCCGGAGCGCGGTACTGCGCCGGGGGAACCCGCGTTGGCGGCGGAGCAGAGCCCCGCGCGCGATGGCACTCGGAGCGGGGCGCCCTAAGCTGCCGAGAGCCCTACCGGCGGCCCGGGATGCCAAGGTAACCACCCCTCCAGCGGCTGCATTCCCACGGGTCGGCCTCCGAAAGCTCCACCCCACCGAGGTGGAACCCTCACCCGGCCACACTGGAGGGCACCTTAGTCTGAGCTTGGCAACGACTTTGGACCAGATGCCCCAGCTGGGGAGACGTTCAGAGAGAGGGGTGTTCCGGCTGACCCGAACTGATTCTGAACTGCGCGCGTAGGGAGAGGGTAGAAAGGCTCTCAGGGGAGGGGATCGGACCAACGGAGAGATCTGCTTCCCGGCCGGTGGTTCCCGGCCGGCGACTCTTGCAGTCCTGCACCCCGGCCAGCGCAGGCCTTTGGCGCCCCCCAGGGAGGGAGGGAAACAGGCCCTGTGGCGTTTGAGCAATAGCAGAAAGTTTCAGCAAGTTAGGTTTGGGAAGGATGTTGCAAGTAGAGACTTAGGGGCGGTGGGGCAGTATACGGCGAAAGTTGAGCTGTAAGACCCGAAGCCGGCGGCCCTCCTCGGGGCAGGCCGGGCGGCTCCACTCCGGTGCGGCCCAGGAAAGGCTGGCTCGGTAATTCCCAGCCTCCCGGAAAGCTGCTCCGGGGAAACCTCAGTCGAATTAGCTCGAGGCGTGTGGCTGTGTTTGTGGGTATGGAGGGTCTGTGACTCAGGCCTCAACACACTACAGAAAGAACGATAAATGAACACAAATGAATACTTCGTATGAGACGTTGCTACCCTGAAGCTGTAACTTGATCAACAGCATGTAGGCAGATGTTCTCACAGGGAGCACGACGAACTGCCTCCTTTCCTATCGCGAGCCGGTGCTGCACAGGTGCTAGCTGGACCAGAAGAGCTTCTTAGAGACTCACCACTCGACCTTCCGTGGGTCCCACATGCGTGTGGTTTGCTGTAATTTGACCTAAATCCTATAGTTTTAGAACGTATTGAGAGAAGCCCCATTTAACATCAGTGAGTTTGCTGGTCCACTCTATCCCCTGCCAAAGTTTGTTTGAACAAACAAAGATTGTTTTGTCTGCCTGACAAACAGGTGGTTCACTTAAAGAATAATCTGCAGTTTGGGGACAAAGCTCATCAAAGAAAAAACCCGAAACCTTAAAAGGTCACCTCGTTATTTAAATAGACTGAGTATGCTTTTAAACACTTTATTGGGTTTAAATCTAATCTTGTTAGTGACTTTGTAAACTTTACAAGTTTTAAGGTGCCTGTGAAGTGTCAGGAGAAGATTTAGGAGGTACCCATTTGCAGAAGGGCCACAGAGTGAACCAAACGGGGCTCAATTTTGGCAGCTTCTTTACCTTGAAAATGAAACGGGGAACCGCAGGCAGATGTGTGCTGCTGTGGTATGATGCAACCTTGCTTATGATAGGCCAGATACCTCTGAGTCCCACCACGGGGTGCTGGGGCGCGTCAGTCTTAAATGCCAGATGAGCAGTTATCCAGTGCTCACGATTCCTCTGTCTTTATGCTACAGATGTCCGGACTGCAAGCCTGCACTGTGCTGAGAGGGAGATGACTTGAGTGGCCAGCTTTTTTTTTTTTTTTTTTTTTTCCACGACAATGTCTATGAACAATTCCAAACAGCCTGTGTCTCCTGCAGCTGGGCTCCTTTCAAATACAACTTGCCAGACGGAAAACCGGTTTTCGGTATTTTTTTCAATCATCTTCATGACAGTGGGAATCTTATCAAACAGCCTTGCCATTGCTATTCTCATGAAGGCCTATCAGAGATTTAGACAGAAGTCCAAGGCATCGTTTCTGCTTTTGGCCAGTGCCCTGGTAATCACAGACTTTTTTGGCCACCTCATCAATGGAGCTATAGCAGTCTTTGTATATGCTTCTGATAAAGACTGGATCCGCTTTGACCAGTCGAACATCCTTTGCAGTATTTTTGGTATCTGCATGGTATTCTCTGGTCTGTGCCCACTTTTTCTAGGCAGTGTGATGGCCATTGAGCGATGTATTGGAGTCACCAATCCAATATTTCATTCTACGAAAATTACATCCAAACATGTGAAACTGATGTTGAGTGGAGTGTGCTTGTTTGCTATTTTCATAGCTTTGCTACCCATCCTTGGGCATCGAAACTATAAAATTCAAGCATCGAGGACCTGGTGTTTCTACAAAACAGAGCACATCAAAGACTGGGAAGATAGGTTTTATCTTCTACTCTTTTCTTTTCTGGGGCTCTTAGCCCTTGGCGTTTCATTCTTGTGCAATGCCATCACAGGAATTACACTTTTAAGAGTTAAATTTAAAAGTCAGCAGCACAGACAAGGCAGGTCTCATCATTTTGAAATGGTCATCCAGCTCCTGGCTATAATGTGTGTCTCCTGCATTTGCTGGAGTCCATTTCTGGTAAGAGCCTAACATTTTGACAATTTCTGCTTTCTTCCTTTTTTCCCTGTTAAATACAAGGTTTGTTGTCTTTTTCAAAGTTGTTGATGTTGATGGGCACCACTGTTCCACCTTTTAAATGCTGGAGTTTACTCCTACTCAAAACTTATTTCATCACCCAGCTCTGGCTCGGGATTAAGCTATTTATGGTATACATGGTTATTTTCCCACAAGTCCTGAGTCGAGAGAAATGTCTTGCTAAACAATTCTAACTCTACTATAACTTGTAAAGTAATTTTAATAGAGCAACATACTTTTAATATACTTAATAGGATTAGTTTTTAAAATGTGAAAAAAATGACCAACTATAATACAGTATTGGAATGGATTTAACTAAGTCTTGGTAGAAAGTCACAGAGACTTTTAATTTATCTAAAAGACATATCAGCTCCTGGGTTTTCCTAAGCACACAAGACTAGGTCTTGTCTTGCAAATGGAGTGATGAGTTGAGATAGTTGGGTAGTTGAGGTGTACTCTATGGGTAGGTTAGGTGAAGAAATCACTAGTTCACCAGCCCAAGAACAATGCCCGTAGTTCCGGGAGTGGTGTGATTGGCAGGAAAATCAGGGATCCTTCCCTTATCATTCCATTCCTTTAAATTTTTTTTTTTTAAATGTAGCCAATAGCTATGTTTGACAGGTTGATATTTTTATTTGGAAATGAAAGCTAAGGTTAAGAAATTAACAACAAACTTAAGTCATTTATAGTATCTTGTAGGTAGAAGAAAAAAATCCTTATGATTTTTAAGTATGGCCTTACCTCCCTTCATCAAGAGTGACAACATGCCATGAAAGAGAAAGAGAATCCTCTGTACGCAGCTAGTGATGGCAGTAAGATGATTTTCATTCCTTGTTCTGTACCAGTGAAGAAATGGACTAGAGGTAGTAATACAGGGGATCCACAGGTGGGGTGAGGCAAAGTGGAGAGACAAAGGTGGATGAAACGCAAAGGTTGTGATCATCCCTTGCCTGGTTGTATGAAGGTGCTTGTTACTGATGGACTTTTCCCCGGACACTGTCCAAAAATTGTTGCCAGTGGAGTTTTAATAAACAGTCTTGATTATCTTGATGCACAAAGAAGTTTGTGAAAGCTGCTATTGCAGACAGATCCTGTGGCAGCTGATTTTATTTTACAAAAAGATTCCTACTTTTTGAAGATTTATTTATTCATAGTATGTTCTCACAAGTTGAATTTAGCTTCTTGAATTGTTAAATCATTTAAATATTTCACGATGTTCTTGAAGTTGGTCCTGGGAACCCAACCCCAGGGAGGCCGGTTTGGGTCTGTCGGTGGCAAATCAACCTTTTGAGGCCTGCGTGTTGTCATTTCAGGAGGCCTGAGGTGAAACCAAGCAGGGATTTGATCTGCGCTCATAGTCTAGTTATTTGAATCTGAATAGCAAAGAACAGTTGTATCCATACTTGGAATCACCTCAGCGTTCATTCTTGACGTTTAATTTATGCCACTCGACAAATGGAACTCCCTTCGAAGGATACTTCTTTTTTTCCCTTACACCTTGAAATACAGTAGCTTCTCAAAATAAAAAGTGAGTGTGAGTAGCACTGAAATTAATTGGGGGTTGGAAAGAGAATATGAAGAAGGTGAGAAAAGAGGTACCTGAAGATATTTAAAGAAACATTTTAAGCGAAGGTCGGGGCCCCGGAGACAACCTGTGAACAATGGAATAGGGAGCGCTCAAGGAGAGAGGGGTGGTCTGAGCACCCGAGGTCATCGCTGGGGCTTTGGTTTTTGCTTGTTCTCAGTCACCTTTAAAATTCTGCTTAGTTCTGGCTTTTTTTTTTTTTTAAGATTTTATTTATTTATTCAACAGAGCAGAGACAGCCAGCGAGAGAGGGAACACAAGCAGGGGGAGTGGGAGAGGAAGAAGCAGGCTCATAGCGGAAGAGCCTGACGTGGGGCTCGATCCCATAACGCCGGGATCACGCCCTGAGCCGAAGGCAGCCGCTTAACCGCTGTGCCACCCAGGCGCCCCTAGTTCTGGCTTTTGACTGAGAAATGGGAGTGATAGATAGTTTGACTCCTGTGAGGCTGTGGAAGGTAGCAAGATTTCATGCTCATCGTGGATATTTTGAATTTATGTTTTTCTCTAATTTCTCTTCCTGAATTTTTGGTTTCTTTCACGGTTAAAATAGACACTACGATTTCATTCATATTTTGAACATATTTCTACTGGGAACATAATTTTACTTCTGTGAAATATTTTCCGAAGTGTATGTTCTAGTTACGAATCATCAGTACGTCTATGATACCAGTGGATCAATACTTCTAAAATGCTTTTTAGTACGAGAATTATTTCTGTGTTAGATGCATAGTGGATATACCACAGATACTTCTTGATGGATTGATATTGTATTTGAAGCATTCTTTGCATTTCTGTTTTCTCTTGTGGAGACTTGAGTCTTCATAACAAATTCTGACTAAAGGATTTATAACTTTTGTGGTCTGGACACACGTGCCTTTGGCATTCGGTTAAGGCCATCAGACAGCTCTAAATGGAACCGTAGTAAAAAAATTCAGGTTTGGGAATGCCAAATAACACCCAGCGCTAGCATCTCATTTGAAACATTTCTCCTTGTTTCCTTAAATGCTTAGGAAAAATTGCATAGGTGTTAATGACTGAGCCATCACTCTCCACCCTATATTTTAAAGAAGAAGTTTTAAAAGTGCCTCTGAAATCAAGTTTCTGGATTCCCCTAGTCGCACTATAATGCTGTCAGTTTCCCCCAGTGCCCTACCTTACATCATGTGCCTTCTTTCTATGATTGTTGAGTATGAACTGTTGGATTTATAATTTGGATGAACATCTGTGCACACTTTTTGACCTTCTATCACTGTCATTTTCAAGCCTCAAACTGGAACAAAATTACAGGTGCACACATCAAAAGGAGCAGATGAATAATGCAGATGATAGTGATTGTGCTTAATAAGATTCATTGAATCAAAACTTGTCAATAGTGGCATAATTTCTGAAACTATTTAAATTTGTAGCTGATGACAAAGGGAATACTTTATTAATTTCGATGATTGAGTTCAACCAATACAAAGGTAAGATGATCACGTAGTTTGAGTTTTCTCTTCCTCTGTCTTTTTGATAGACTTTATTTTTCTTGAGTAGTTTTAGGTTTACAGGGAAAGGAGTGGTAAGCACAGAGTTCACATTATATCCTCTCATGTTCCCCCCCACCCCTGACCCTTTTTTTCTAATTATTAAGTCTTGCTTTGGTGTGGTATATTTGTGACAATTCATGACTCAATACTGATACATTCTTATTGACTAAAGTCTGTCGCGTTTTGTCATAATGTTGTACATCGTGTGAACTTTGATAGATGAATATTGATATGTGTCCACCATTGCAGTATCATACAGAATAATTTCATTGCCCTAAAAATCCCCTGCGGTGTTTTTCTTTTTAATTTTTAAAATTTAAGTGTTATTTTTCCAAATGAGGAAATGTGTGTTTTCAGGAATTAAGATTTAGAAATGTACAAATGTAATATTAGTTTAAGCTATAGCTCATTAAAATTTCAAAATTAAACTTTTACAGTATCTGGATTTTATAGTTTTAAACATGGTGAACTCATACAAATTCAGTTAATTATAATCCCAGTTGAAAAATACAGGAAACTACGAGAGGCACTTATTAGTTTACAGTTTCATTTAGCAACAAATTAATATAAAAATCTTTAAGAGTCAAATGGCAATTATAAAATTGTCTTCTGTGTATCCTAGGTGAATCACAGTTCCTTAATAAATAAATCTTGAAGACATCCTTTTGATGTTTCTAGGGTGAGGGGGGAAAAACCCATTTACTAGCTCTTCAAGTAACATTCTTAATGTAATTTTTGTCTTTACACAAGTAATGATTCTTTTTAATGTTCCGTTCTAGAATACGTAACCCTAAAAGGAACTTATTATTATTGCTATGCTTATTTCATCAGTTTGGCAGAGCAATAAATACTTGTTGACTGGTTGACTGTAACTTAAGTAGTATGAATGTCCAAAGATTGCAAATGATTGACCAGAATGTAGATTCTCAGTTTTGTAGGTAAGAGTTAATTAGGCAAATACTGAAACCAAATGGTAATTTTTAATCTGTTCCCTAAGTCAGCAACTGTAGACACTATTAAACTTCAGCAATCTTTTACTAGAAGGACGTACATTTGTTTACCTTCTCTTCAGGAATAGAGGATAATTTTGATTTGGAAAAAGAAGAGTAAAGCATATGAAAAGTAAATAGATTTCTTATGTAGGTGAGTTTACCCAAGAAATGTGTTCTCTTACATATATAAAGTTTGAACTTGGTTTTTTTTAAGGATTATTTACTCTTAATGCTTGTGTTTCTAGCCAGTGTAGTTAAACATTTAGTCACAAAGATGTTTGTGAGCGATAAATAAAAAAGTTGAGTAGCTGATTGAAGTCTGACTGAATTACTACAGGTATTGGCATCATAAGGAACAGGTCTTAGAGGGCTTATGGCAAATGATGGGTGAGCCTTGCTTTCGGGGAGATTACCTTCAGCCAAAGGAAGCTGCCTTGACCGGTGGTGCCTTCTTTGGTCACTCTGTGCGCAGTGACGGGTGGTTGTGGAGATACAAAGCCCTGGCCCCCTTGCCTCGTTTAGGACATTTCTGAAGGGTCATCCATGCCTCAGAGCTTGCTGAGGCTTTCTTGTAACTGCACTGAGCTCTGCTTCTCCCTTTGCCAAATCCTGCTTCCCTCACCACCCCAGACTCCCCCAGAATACTCCCTGCATGGAGATATCAGTCTCAAAGTCTGTTCCTGCAGAGTCCGGCTTAAGACAGTCTCTCAGAAGTCCAGTTGTTCATACATTACCAGAATACAAAGTATATTACAGGTAGGCTTACAGCGTGATTTGATTAACAATTGAGCTACATACAGACCTTTGCAGTTGAATTCCTTCGAGTTTATTATTTCACTCCATGAAAGTGTGTGCTGTAAGATTGGTCCAGCAAAGGTCAATCAATTAAAAAAGACATTGCTACGTTGAGAATTTTCATAAAAGTCTGTTGCTTTAGATGTGTACAGTGGTGTGGAATACTTTTGGTATTTTAAGTTAATTTACTCTTGGCAAAATATGATTTCCTGTTTTTAAGGAGAAAGAGTTATAAAAATGCCCAAAGATACCATAGACATTGGGAGGGCACTTAAAAAACATTGCTTGAATGATTCAAGAGTAAATGAATCAGAAACATGTGGATTAGATTTATATCCTCTTGAATATAAAAATCTTCTGGCTTAATGTTTCTTGGGGTTTTTATTAAGCTCCAAAACATTTAAAGAACAATTCAAGATGTTAATGTGCACAGAGTCTCTCTAGGTTGCCAGTTTTAACTTTGTTTAGTCTTATTTATTTATTTATTTATTTATTTGACAGAGAGAGAGAGAGAGTGAGCACAAGCAGGGGGAGCAGCAGAGGCAGAGGGAGAAGCAGGCTCCCCGCTGAGCAGGGAGCCTGATGCGGGGCTGGATCCCAGGACCCTGGGACCATGACCTGAGCTGAAGGCAGACACTTAACCTACTGAGCCACCCAAGTGCCCCAGCTTTGTTTAGTCTTATCCTTACAGGAGGTATATAAAATACCTTCCATTTATATTTGCTTTGGAAGGCGTTTCTAGCCACACCAAAATTTACCTGGTACATCATTGCTATTTTCCTGTATTTAGAGAAGACTTCACCCGGTAGGAGAAAACTATCTTTTGACATTTGCAAGTAGTACTTTTTAAAGCTTGTGTAAATCTGTCATTCTGTCCATCCTCTGTCCTGGGTGTAAGGATGGTAATGCCACAGAAGAGTGGATACAATTGTGTCTTCGTACAGACAGGGAGGTTGTTTTTCTCACTCCTCCAGATGGTGGAACGCCAAAATGGAGTGGCTGTGGTGTGATGGTGAGGGAGACAGAGACAATTGGATTACATAAAAGGATTCATTTTAGCTTTTTGTGCCCAGTTCCAAATCAAGCCTTCTCTTCAAGATGCTGTAGTTATTCAAGTACAGGCAGGGGGGATAGGGTCCCAACCCTACCACCTCTTGGCTGTGACAGGGCGTTACCCTAAGGCGATTTTGTACGTCTGTGAACTGATTATATAATACTACTACTTGCTTTGAAGTACTATCAGAAAAAATGATTTGACCTCCCTGTATCTCATAATACAGTGGATGGCCGGTAATAAATCTAAAATCCAAACATCCTCAAAAAGTCTGTTGCTTTACTGCTACCCACCATCTCAATTAGAAAAGTAATCATCTGTGTTTAGTTCAGGTGTTTTCCCTGTTCTCTTCTATTAAGAAGGTTTGGTTGCAGTGGAGAGGAGCGGAGGGAGCTCGCATCTTCAGAAAACTTTTCTTGAACATTCCCACCTGAAGTTTCAGGTTACCCTTCCTTATTTCACTGTCTCACCAGAAGTAAAGATGTCCGCTAATCTTTTGCCTATTATTCGAATTCAAATAGTCTAATATTTTATTATAATAATCATTTATAAGGTATTAATTTATAAATTACTGGGATCAAGTTAAAATTAGCCCCAAATTATTGAGACTGTTATGTATGAGGCACTATGCCAGGGTTGTGAGTAGTTCCAGGGAGTAAGAGAGAAAGCTCTTTCCTCAAAGAGTTTGGAACTTAGTGGAAGTAGAAGGCATACCCTGTCTGAGAGCTAAGAAAAGTCCTGTTTCTTCCACTTCCTGGCTCTGTGACCGTAACCACTCTGTGCCTGTTTCCTCCTATGTAAGATGGGTATTGTAATGCTTCATTGGGTTGTTGTGAGGACTAAATAAATGCCTGATGTAGTGTCGTATGCTTCAGGGATTATATTACCATCGTTCTTGTCGCTGTTACTATTAAATATTACTGCTGCCAGACAATACCTTTGTCAATGAGACAATTGAAGGCATTCTTTAATTAGTTATTAAATGAATGATGTGATAGTAGGTGGCTGTCCTTTCTGATTTGGTGGCCCACAAGTAATTATTTGTTTATATGTTTGACAGAGATTTATTGAACATCCTACAGTTGTGCAGGGCAGCGTTTTAGATACGACAGTAACAATCTCTGTGAGTTAACCGTTCACAGTATCTATGCCGTAAGCAACAGTACTCACAGAAGATGAGAAGAGAGTCCATGTGTGGGAGACTCAAATATGAAGATATTTGATTATATTTTCTGTTACAAGAGAATACCAGGTATTCTTTAGTGAATATATGTGGATGAGATTATTTTTGATAACATAAAAATGAAAAATTTCTACATTACATCATTTAGGAGGAAAAATTACTGGAAATAAATGTGATCCTAAGTGAAGTAATGTAAATTGTATATATGTATATAATTCCTAGAGATATAAAAATGTACAAATAAGAAACAGTGTTTGGGACAGACTTTTACAATATCAGAAAACAGCACGTCATGATAAATTAATATTAAAAGCTGGGAGAAATTTCGAGTAATGACACAGGAGTAGCAGAAAAATTAAATCAGATAATAACGATTTAATAATTCGCATCAGTATTTTATACTGTCTTTTGGTAAGAAAAGTGACTCAGCATTGAGAAGAGAAATACATGTGGGTGAAATGAAGCATTACAAAAACCACCAAGTCTTTCCAAGAATTTACGTTAAGAAAGTGTTGGAAAGGACTGAAAATAGAGAAGAACAGATTACTGTGAACATTAATAATAGAAATGAAGAAAATAAAAAAAAACAATTATGCTTTAATGTACCTGTTAATTTACTCATTGATTTGCTCATTTGGCAGCCTGGGCAGAACGCTGAGTGTACCTCTAGGACGACAGTGATGCAGAGACGGAGATTGACCCGGGAAAATATTCCTGGGGCACCCTCTAGGAATCATCTCTTTTAGCTTCTTCCTTTTATCCATGGTCTTTGCATTCCTCTCCAACTTCTAATTCATACTTTTCCTTCTCTTTCCACTTTTAGTTTTTAAATTTTATTTTATTTTATTTTTTCATTTTTTTAGAGAGGGAGAGAGGCAGAGGAGGGACATTGGGAGAGGAAGAGAGAGATTCTTAAGTGGGCTGGATCTCACAACCCTAAGATCCTAACCTGAGCCGAAATTGAGAGTGGATGCTTAACTGACTGAGCCACCCAGGCGCCCCCCTTTTTCTACTTTTAATGTGGGATAAATATAACTGTTTGTATTTTTCCAGTCTTGTCTGGGAGCAGGGCAAAGGGCTAACCGCTGTATTGCTGTATTGCTTTAGTAAATAGTGGAGGAACATCTGGGCCCAAAGGTGCACTAATCAGTATTAAATAAGAACATTGCTACAGCAGCAGCAACAGTAGTTGATACTGTTATTATGATTACATATTCCTTTATTTTGCTGCTTGCATTTATGTTCATGGCAGAGGACCAGAAAGCAAGGAAAATAAAACCCACAGGAATGCCCAGGAAGGCCTGGGAGACAGATGCAGGAGTGAGGGCGGGAAAGGGAAGGAGCAGGGACAAGTCAAGGAAGGGAGCGGAAAGCCAGAAAACCAGGTATAGGAGTGACAAGTGAGGAGAGAGGCACTCCAGTGTCCTAGGAACTCCACTGGAAAGGAAAGGCCTCTCTTTCCATGGGTGTCTTTTCCTTATTAAGGAACATTAAATTTGTGTATCTTATCCTCTCAAGCTACTTTAAAAAATGCAATGTTTTCTCTGAGTAGAAAATTTTATTATAAAAAAGATACAGTAAACTACACATTCAAATTAGGAAAAAATCTTCCAATTCCCACTCTCTAGAGATTACCACTATTAGCATTCTGAGTGCATACTTTTACTCATCTGATAGGGAAAATATATTGATTTAATTTCTTTGATTAACAGAATAAACTTTCTTTTTCTTATATAATTGGGTGTTCTTTTTTTGTGAATATGTATGTTTCTGTAGATGATTTTCAAGAACTCTTTGGATAACAAAGAACAGATAATGCTAATATATAAAAATAATTATAAAATCAGTTGTTGTAAAAGCAATTGTTTTTCCATGTTCATTGTTAGCCTTTTATTTTATTTTATTTTATTTTATTTTATTTTATTTTATTATTTTTTAAAGATTTTATTTATTTATTCGACAGAGATAGAGACAGCCAGCGAAAGAGGGAACACAAGCAGGGGGAGTGGGAGAGGAAGAAGCAGGCTCATAGTGGAGGAGCCTGATGTGGGGCTCGATCCCAGAACGCTGGGATCACGCCCTGAGCCGAAGGCAGACGCCCAACCGCTGTGCCACCCAGGCACCCCTATCGTTAGCCTTTTAATTTAGTATTTTAATTTATAAAAGTAGTGAATGAATCAATAAGTTTTTTTGTGGTTACAGCTTTCATGTTCAGAAATACTTTTCTCAGGCTGAGATGATATCAGTATTCATCTCTTTTTTCCTAGTACTTTTGCTTTTTCATTTTTTTGTAATTATGTTTTTAATACATTTATAGTTTATTTTGATTAGTTTTCAAATTATTAATATGAATGTTCTTTTGAATGGTTAGCTAGCTGGCTCAAAATAGTTTATTGAATGATCTTTCTGTAACTCTTTAAAATTCTACCCTTATTATGTGTGAAATGGTTAAATGTGTTTGGCTCTTTCTGGACCTTTTATTTCACTCTACTGATCTGTCTTTAACTTCATGTACAACTGCCATCTTCTTCACATTTATTTAGACGTGCATTCAGTTTATCAGTTACAATGTAGAGTGTTCCCTTTCATGACCATGATCTCCAGTAATTGAAATCGTTTTTTTGAGTAATAATTTATTTTTATTGTGACAAAATTCACACAACATAAAATTCATGATTTTAACCATTTTAAAGGGTACAATTCCATGACGCTTTTTACATTCAAAATGTTGTGTAACCATCACCACTATCTTGTCTAGAACATTTCATCATCCTTAAAGGAAACCCCACACCCATTAGGCAATCATTCCCCATTCCCTGTTTCCCACTCCCTGAGGCTCCTGGCAGCCACTAGTCTCTCTGTCTTTATGGATTTCATATAAATGGAATCATAAAATATGTGGCCTTTTGTGTTTGGCTTCTTTTACTTAGCATAATTTTTTCAAGGATCATGTATGTAGTGGCATGTATCAGTACATTGTTCCTTTTTTGTGGCCGAATAATATTCATTTCTATGGATACACCACACTTTGTTTATCCATTCATTAGCGGATGGACATTTGGGTTGTTTCCACCTTTGGCTATTGTGAATAGTGCTGCTATGAACATTTGTATACAAGGTTTTTTTTGAACACTTGTTTTCAATTCTTGTGGGTATATAACTAGGAGTGAAGTTTGCTAGGTCATATAGTAACATTATGTTTAGCTTTTTGTGGTAACACTGAACTGTTTTCCACAATGGCTATACCATTATATCTTCCAATCAGCAATGTATGAGGGTTCCAATAGCTCTACATTTTTGCCAACACTTGTTATTTTATTTTGAAACATTTTTTTAGTTATGGCTGTTTCAGTAGATATCCAGTGGTAGTTCATTATAGTTTTGATTTGCATTTCCTTTCTGACTAATGATGTTGAGCATTTGTGTATTTTGGGGGAAAAATCTTTCATGCATATTTTTGTGTTTAAAAAAGTTATATGGGTCTATAATTTCCTTCTTTTATTGTATTCTGCTTTTAATACTAGAATTATACTAGTTTAAAAAACAATAGGGATATTCTATCTCTATGTATTGGAATAATTTAAGTAACTTGGATGTTAGCTGTTTTGTGATAACTTGGCATCATTTCAATGTTTTTTGATAGAGTTTCAGAGTTTTTTTCTTTCAAGATTTTATTTAAATTCAGGTTAGTTCACATATAATGTAGTATTAATTTCAGGAGTAGAATTTAGTGATTCAGTTGTGTATAACACCCAGTGCTCATTACATCAAGTGCCCTTCTTAATACCCATCACCCAATTACCCCATTCCCCACCCACCTCCCCTCCAACAACCCCCAGTTTGTTCCCTGTATTTAAGAGTTTCTTATGGTTTGCCTCCCTCCCTGTCTTTATCTTATTTTATTTTTCCTTCCCTTCCCCTATGTTCATCTGTTTTGTTTCTTAAATTCCACATATGAGTGAAATCATATGGTGTTTGTCTTTCTCTGACTCATTTCACTTAGCATAATATACCCTAGTTCCATCCATGTCATTGCAAATAACAAGATTTCATTCTTTTTGATGGCTGAGTAATATTCCACTATATATTCCATTATATATGTATGCACACACATCTTTTTTTTTTTTTTAAGATTTTATTTATTTATGTGACAGAGGGACAGCCAGCGAGAGAGGGGAACACAGCAGGGGAGTGGGAGAGGAAGAAGCAGTCTCCCAGTGGAGGGGCCCAATGTGGGACTCGATCCCAGAACGCCGGGATCACGCCCCGAGCCGAAGGCAGATGCTTAACGACTGCGCTACCCAGGCGCCCCATGCACACACATCTTTATTCATTCATCAGTTGTTGGGCATTTGGGCTCTTTCCATGTTTTGGCTATCATGGATAGTGCTGGTATAAACATTGGTGTGCAGGTGTCCCTGGGTTTTTTTCTGATTTTTGGTTTGAGTTTTCTACTTTGTCTTGAGCCAACATTGGTATATTTTAGTATAATTTAACCAATTTCATTGAGAATATGAATTTTGTAAGACATTTTTGTACTGAGAATTTCTTTATAATTGATGATATTCTTATCTATTAATTTATATTTATTATACATATAAAATTATATATATATTTATATGTGTTTACTTTACCAATATTTTGTATAATATTTGTATTTTTTCTTTTTAAATTAGGCTTTTCAGAGGGTTGTCTGGTTTAATAGTTTAAAATTTTCTTATACCAACTTGTAAATCTTATTGTTTTCAAATTAGATAACTGCTTGCTAGACAATTTTGTAAATGTTTCTTGGGCATTTGAAAAGAATCTATGTTTTTTTTAGGTGATAAAGTTCAATACATAGGTATTAAATCAAGATTATTATTTTTGGAATCTTATTTTCTTATTTTTCTTAAGATAAGCAATTATTATTGCAATAGCAATATATTAAAGAGCAACAGACTTTTTGAATATTCTGGATTTCATTGTGCATTTACTATTATTGATACAGTCTAAAGAACTTTTAGTGCCATTCTTGTGAATAGGATACAGCATCATCATAACAGTAAAACAAAACAAGTAGAATTTTTTTCCCCTCTCTGTCATGCCTCCATACCGCTTGGTTGGGCTCCAGAATTCTGACATTGAAAAAAAAATAATGTGGGGAGTACATTCTCTTCTTATATTCTGCTACCTGTATTCTGATAGCAGCTTTAGTTTTGCTGATTTAGGAAATATGAAGTTAAATCAGAAGGGAGTCAATGAATGGAAGAACACGGTTCAGTTTAGAAAGCAAATTGATTTTGCTTAGTCCTAGGCGTTTGCTCCTGACAACACTGGGCATCAGCACCTGTAATTGGCCTATCCTTTATCCAGTTCTGCTTGAGGTTTTTGTTTAGAATTGCCCAAGACCTGTGCACTAGGAAGAAACTTCTGAGACTGTTCCTCCAACCTAGCATGCTCTTTGGAGAAAAGCTGGACTAGAACTGCATATAGAAAGAACTGTGTGAATGCCTTCTTACTCTTCATTTCCTAATATGAAAGCTTATTTCCAAATTGTAACACAAAAGTAGCAACAGATATCTTTATCATTATTCTTGTGTTCATTGCCATGCATAGAGAATTAGTTTCTGATATAGTTTAGTCTTTATGTGTTTCTATAACTACATATTTTTATGACTGACAATTTCAGTATTTCTTTTTTTTTTTTTTTTAAAGATTTTATTTATTTATTGGACAGAGATAGAGACAGCCAGCAAGAGAGGGAACACAAGCAGGGGGAGTGGGAGAGGAAGAAGCAGGCTCCCAGCAGAGGAGCCTGATGTGGGGCTCGATCCCATAACGCCGGGATCACGCCCTGAGCCGAAGGCAGCCGCTTAACCGCTGTGCCACCCAGGCGCCCCGACAATTTCAGTATTTCTTTCGTACACTATTTTTGAATTGAAAAATTACCTGATGTACCAAAGAATTTTTGAAAATTCCAGAGTCTTTTTTTTTTTTTTAAAGATTTTATTTATTTATTTGACAGAGAGAGAGACAGCCAGCGAGAGAAGGAACACAAGCAGGGGGAGTGGGAGAGGAAGAAGCAGGCTCCCAGTGGAGCAGGGAGCCCAATGGGGGCTTGATCCCAGGACTGGGATCGCACCCTGGGCTGAAGGCAGACGCTTAATGATTGAGCCACCGAGGCGCCCCAGAAAATTCCGGAGTCTTAGTAACCTTTAATAGCATGAGGGGATTTTGAAATGATTGTAGGATGTGTGGTGATTCTTTTCTCTACTGAAAGTCCAAAGACAGCTAAGGCAGACTGTTTCTTATTTCAAAGGAATATAAAGAATTGCTGGGGGGGGGGGAGGGCGGAGAAAAACATACCAAGCAGTTCTAAATGCATGGCAGTTAGAAGAGATCTTTGTTTTGTTAGTTCATCCCTTGAAGCTTATAGCAGGCTGATCTATGGATATGGGGGCTGAAGCCAGTTTGTAAATGCTCTCCTGGATGGTGGCAAATCCAGCAGTCTGTCTAGGTATAATTTCCGCTGTGTGCTATTGACCTTCTCCTAATTGCATGCTTTAGGTTTATCTGTATAAGCTAAATGGTAGTAATACAAAGTCATTCTGCTTATTTAGATAGTTTTACATTGATGTGGATTTCCACATGGCCAATTTAGCACACCATTTATATTTGGCCGTAAAGATGAATGGATAACCTCTTTTACCTATATGGGCACCCTTGCCTCTAATACCTCCCTTGTGTATGAATTGACATTAAGATGTAAGCCACAGTGTTGGTGCTATCCTTCTTTTGAATTTCTTGGTTTGTTTTATATGGTTACCGAAATCTCAAGTTCAAATCAATTCAACTCACCCAGAGGTTATTTATCTGCTGAACAGTATAAAGACAGAATCAAGCAGTCAATTAAAAGTCATGTACGACAGTGATTTCTGAGTCATGCCCTGTATATTCAGGTACTGAGCAAAATAATAGAACCCGAAGAGTCCTGAGGAATTTCTATTACCCTCCCTTCCCTATCCTCTTCCCTAGTCAGGCCAAAACAGTAAAAAATGTGTTAGCTTGAAAGATGGAGATCTCTATTTTGGAATTAACTTAAATTTTCCCTGTCTACTGAAGGCCACTCTTTGTGGTGGGTAGAGGCAGAAACGCAGCCTTAGGCTTTGCAACTCAGTGACAGACCTACTATCCCACCCAGCCTGAAGAGGGGAGGAAGGGATGAATGGTCTGTGGCTTTAATAGTAGGTACATACTGTTCATTAAATAATGTTTCATAATTAAAGTCAGAATGCTCATATATAAATGCTGATTGAGTAACAGTATTTTTCCTTTCAAACTGGCTTGAAGAAAGGCTGTTTCATAAGTAAAATGCCCAAGTTACATAGTTTAGCATGAAGTATAGTCAAATGTGTATATGCCTGGTAGCTAAACATCATCTTTGTAGGAATATGATACTACAGCACAGTATGCTGATTCAAATCTGATTTGCTCTTTATTAGAAGAATTATAATTCTGAAATTCGTTGGTTTACATCTGTAATAATTTTCTCCAAGAGACCCGTTCTGATTATTCTAGTCCACAGTTATCTCTCTTTCTATGAATAAAATATAGCATCTAATTCTATATAATCATAAACTTCACACTGTTTATTTTGTGACTGTCTAATCTCTTAACTGGATAAGGGGCTCTTTAGTGACAGAGTCAGTGTCGTGTGTTTCTGCTCTGTTTCCTGTGATGTCTGGTATATTTCTTGGAAAGGCTCAAGGAAAATGAAGCTCATCTTTAGAATTTTTTAATCACAAATGAAATTAGTGATGAAACAACATCTTTATAGCTAGGGTTATTAAATACATATCAATGTCACTTAAGGATTTTATTTTTTAAATTATTTTTTGAAAAGAGTAAAGTTTTGGAAATATAACTATGAAATTCTAATTGCAATGATCATTTTAAATGTGAAGTTCATTGTTGCTTAGAAATTTTGTTTTGTGTAAGGATTAATTAATTTAAAGACTTCATCTGTAACTCCTACCATATGCCGAACACAATGCTCTCAGCATTCTACCAATATTAACCCATTGAATCCTTATTATATTTTCAATTGTATCTTCTCAAACATGACTCTGTACGTGCAATGGGTTCACCCAAAGGATGCGGTCATAGAAGGCTTGATGTTACTTGCATTCAGCATTAAGAGCAGTTACACAACTTCCTTGGTCATGCATTATAACTGAAATTTTAGTTAAAATGTCTTCAGATTTAAGTCAAGATTCATGAGGAAGAGCTTTGATAGGAAGATAGTTCAGAGACATTGAGTTGATTGTAATTTGTGGAGAAAGATAAACATAATTAAAATGAGGATTATTTTTGTACTTCTATTGTTGTACTGACAGAGGCCTGATTTTGAAGTATGTCTTTGAACAAATTTACTAAAATGGCTGCCTTCAATAAATTAAAAAAAAATTTTTTTTTCTTCTCTTCTCCCTTCTAGAGTATTGACAATGTCCTTAGTCTCCTACCTTCCCCTGTCCCCAACCTAAAGGGGTCCTAATTTATCTGTGTAAATTAAAAATTCCAAATTAAAACAAATATGGAAGTTTTATTAGTTGATATTGAGTATTAAAAATAACCTGGATTTTGGCAGAATTTTTTTACCCTTTGAGAAGTGTTCTTTTTCTTCTCCTCAGTCATTGAAAGGGTAAATCCCCTTCCAGGAGAGAGAAGTCCTTGCTGAATGTTTGAGGGACCAGTGAGGCTTTGATTAAAACCAGAGGGTGCTATGAGAATTACAACAAAACAAACTTTTATATTGAAAATATGTTCCTCTTTCACTGAACAGCCTGTTTATTCCAAATGTCTTGCAAAATCTGATGGTTTTGGTATCAGGACACTACTGTTGGCAATCATACCCAGACATGTTTGTAGCTGGACGATGCCATAGTCTTTGATTTTTAAGAAGAGCCAAATATATGTCCTTAGTGAGAATTTGCTATAAAAAGCAATTAAAACACATCTATAATATAGTATGTTTAGAAATGCTTATTCATTTATTCAATAATAAATGAGAGAGAAGAGAGAGATAATAAGTAAATAAATGGGATGATTTCAAATAGTGGTAAGTACTGTCACTGAGGGTGGGGCTAGGACTCTTAGGTTGGATGGTCAAGGAAGGCCTCACTATGAGGTTAGCCCTGAGTGACAAAAAGGAGCAAGCTATGGGGAGATATGTGGGCATGGTGGTCAGGCAGAGGGAACAGTCAGTATAAAAACCCAATGGTGGGGTTGAGCTGTTGTAATGAGGGACAAAACAAAGGCCATTACCTGGAGCAAGGGAGCACCAGTGGAGTTGGTAGGATTTGAGGATGGAGAGGAAGGCAGGGCTCAGATTGTCTTATGGGCCATGGTGGCTTTGGATTGAAATTCAGTGGGAAACCTTTGGAGAGTTTCTTAGAAAAGAAAGGTATGGTCTGATATATGGTTTAAAAAGATCACTTCGGCTGCCAGATGAAAGAATGGATTGCAGTAGAGAAGAACTATAGCAGAAAGTTGTTTGAAATTTCATTTGACACATAAGTAATGAATAAATTACTTTTCTAGAATTTATATGGGGAAGTAAAGCAAATAATAAATCACTATTAAGTAAAGATTAGCTTGTGAGTAACAAAGGAAATACTTTCAAAGTAATTCTCCTTAAGGCTTGAAGTATTAAAGAAAACATTTAATTATACCTTATCTATTATGCTTGATTAATAACTTCAATATATCTTCTCTGCTAGTTTAGCAAAGGGCACTTTAATGGTCATTAATTTGACTAAGAATATGCAGTTATCCATCTGCATTTTGCTCTTGAGATGAAGTTATTTGGGCCCCTTTTAATTCTTTTTATTATTACTAATTTTTGGGTTCTGGTTTTGTATAGCATTGCATACACATGAACACAAAATAGGTAACTTCATGTTTTAGTCAGAAATGGTTTTCTGTTTCTTGACTCTAGAGAAATCAGATTTGAAATGCCCTAATAATTATGTTAATACAGAAGAGAAATGTTCAGTAATCAGTGCATATGTGATTATAATATGAAGGACACACACGTACATGCATTTATTGGAAAGTGTGTATTATGTGCCGGATGGACCATGGACCAGGAGTTTATATATATATCCCCTGTTTGGGGTTTCTTTAGGGTTTGACTTTGGAATAAAAGCCTTTTTTTTTTTTTTTGCTATTGATTTTAATACCACAGTTCCCACCATTTTAAAAAAGATTTTATTTATTTATTTGACAGAGAGAGAGCACAAGCAGGGGGAGCAGCAGGCAAAGGGACAGGGAGAAGCAGGCTCCCCACTGAGCAGAGAGCCTGATTTGGGACTCGATCCCAGGACCCTGGGATCATGACCTGAGCCAAAGGCAGATGCTTAACCGACTGAGCCACCCAGGCACCCCACAGTTCCCACCATTTAAACTGTGTCAGATATGAACAGGACATATAATTTTATTTTGCAGAGCTTTTCTATAGGGTCCTAAAATATTTTAAACCTTGAGTACCCTGCAGAAGTGAACCTTTCTGGGCAGAGAAAGGCAGCTGGCCCCAACAT
This sequence comes from Ursus maritimus, assembly GCF_017311325.1. Taxonomy (NCBI): domain Eukaryota; kingdom Metazoa; phylum Chordata; class Mammalia; order Carnivora; family Ursidae; genus Ursus; species Ursus maritimus. The sequence goes on along the minus strand of NW_024423564.1, from coordinate 39,761,275 downwards.
AACAAACCTCAGCAAATTCTGACTTGAGAAGAGGCTGTGCTTTCTGAGTCAAGGTGCTTAATTATTCTCTACTTCTGTTATTGGGAAGGAAGAATCCGTATTTGTTCCCAGTTGAATGGCATAATTAGGACGTCAGTAGGATTCCCTAACTTGGAAAACCGGTGGAGTTTCCAACTTCAGTGCTGCGTTCACCGACCAGATATTTACCAAGTACCTATTATATGCAACATCTCAATTTATGTTGTCTGTACCAATAATTATCACAATAGCTAAAACTTACTGCATAATTACTATGTACCTTCTGAGACAGGTACTACCAATATTCCCATTTCAATGATAAAGAAAGAGAGACAAAAGAAAGTGGATTAACTTGTCTAAGGTCAAATCATTACTAAAGATAAGCTGGCTCCCAAAGTCATATCCTTAATACAGTCTAATACGGATGTATACGCTTTGAGAAAAGCATGGAAGCATATAAACGAAAATGGAACAGTACTTCACAGAAGCTGGGTATGTATTTGTATTAAGAAAAAAAAAATTCTAAAATGGCCTCCTAAAGTTGCTCCTAATGCCTGGAACCTGTGAACAGGAGCCGTAACTCCCATGGTTATGTTAGATGACACAGATGACACAGTGAGGTTATCCAGGTTATCTAATCACGTGAGCTCCTTTAAAAGCAGAGAACTTTCTCCAGTTGGTAGCATGAGAAGTCAGAGAGCAGCTGCCAGGGCCCAGCCAGCCAGGAAAAGGGGGCCACAGATCTGCAGGATTCTGCCAACAACTTGAATGAACTTTGAAGCGGATTCTTCAAAGTTGTAGGTTAGAGTTTTCAGTTCCCTGAGCAGAGAATCTAGCTGAACCCACCCAGACTTCTGACCTACAGAACTCTGATACCTTAACGCTGGCGCTGTTTCACACTGCTCAGTTTATTGGAATTTCTTATGTAGTAATAGAAAGCTAATACAGTACTAATGAAGGGCTTAAAATTAGGAGCTAGTAAAATCTGTATTCAGAAATCTGCAACAGCCATTACACTACATTCTTAATCACAAGACTTCTATAATAGAGGCTGAAGAATACAAAGTTAGAGGTGTACCTTCTTCACAGCTTTGGAAAAGTCACCGTTGGCATGGAGCCATGTAGAGAGGAAAGCAACAAGATAAGCCTTCCTGTCGAGAGCTTCAAGCAAGTTGGCAAGATTATGTCCCATGTATGCAATAGGGAAGTTTGGTTTTCCTTTCGTTGCCTAAAATCTTTTAATGACTTGACATGTCTTTAGAATAAGGGCCACATCGCTTAGTTAGGCAGAGAAGTCCCTTCCACAATACTCACGGCTTTTTTCATGGTGCTCCCTTGTGGCCTTGATTACAGAACTTACACAGTTGCATTTACGTTTTTATGAAGGATAAAGGTCCTTCCACTAGAAAAGAGGGGCCTAATAATTCATCTTGACATCTCTAAATGCCTTGTACTGATATATAATAGATGCTTTATAAATGCTTCTAGAATGATGAATATCTGCGTAGGCTACCCCTTTTGTTATGTTTTGTCAGCAGAAATGTAAAGAAGACATTAAAAGTGCTACTTTAATGATCAATAGAAGACAAGACATTTGATTATATCCTGCACGCCATTTTTTGCTGTCTCAGTGGCAAGACAACCTGACTAGAATTTATCTACCTTAGTTCCTGAACAATGTCTTATCACAAGGAGTGTAAGAATCACAGTACGATTTTAGATATTACAGATCTTCTCTTGTCCCAGCTTGGATGTTAGGTAGCTATTGTGCAAATCACTGATCTCCCTGGCCTCGGTTGTTTTCTTCCCTGTGAAATGAACAAATTAGGCCACATGATTTTTAAGGTCTTTTCCAGTTACAACATTTAATCTTTTCTATAATGGAATATTTGTCTTAAATGTCAATCAGAGGGGGACTGTGTTATAACTCCATTCAAAACTCTACACTTTTTTTCATTTATATTTTTTTATAATAATATTTTTTATTATGTTAGTCACCATACAGTACATCCCTGGTTTTTGATGTAAAGTTCCATGATTCATTAGTTGCGTGTAACACCCAGTGCACCATGCAATACGTGTCCTCCTTACTACCCATCACCAGCCTATCCCATTCCCCCACCCTCTTCCCCTCTGAAGCCCTCAGTTTGTTTCTCAGAGTCCATAGTCTCTCATGCTTCATTCCCCCTTCTGATTACCCCCCCTTTTCTTTATCCCTTTCTTCTCCTACCGATCTTCCTAGTTCTTATGTTCCATAGATGAGAGAAATCATATGATAATTGTCTTTCTTTGCTTGACTTATTTCACTTAGCATTATCTCCTCCAGTGCTGTCCATGTTGCGCAAATGTTGAGACATTGTTCTTTTTGATAGCTGAGTAATGTTCCATTGTATATATGGACCACATCTTCTTAATCCATTCATCTGTTGAAGAGCATCTTGGCTCCTTCCACGATTTAGCTATTGTGGACAATGCTGCTATGCACATTGGGGTGCATATGGCCCTTCTCTTCACTACGTCTGTATCTTTGGGGTAAATACCCAGTAGTGCAATTGCTGGATCATAGGGTAGCTCAATTTTTAACTTTTTACAGGACCTCCACACTGTTTTCCAGAGTGGCTGTACCACCTTGCATTCCCACCAACAATGTAGGAGGGATCACCTTTCTCCACATCCTCTCCAACAATTGTTTCTTGCCTTGTCAATTTTTGCCATTCTAACTGGCGTAAGGTGGTATCTCAGTGTGGTTTTGATTTGAATTTCCTTGATGGCTAATGATTTTGAACATTTTTTCATGTGTCTGTTAGCCATTTGTATGTCTTCATTGGAAAAGTGTCTATTCATATCTTCTGCCCATTTTATGATTTGTTTATTTGTATTGAGTTTGAGAAGTTCTTTGTAGATCTTGGATACCAGTCTTTTATCTGTAGTGTCATTTGCAAATATATTCTCCCATTCCGTGGGCTGCCTCTTAGTTTTTCTGACTGTTTCCTTGGCTGTGCAGAAACTTTTAATCTTGATGAAGTCCCATAAATTCATTTTATCTTTTGTTTCTCCTGCCTTTGGGGATGTATCATGAAAAAGGTTGCTTTGGCCGATGTCGTAGAGGTTGCTGCCTATGTTCTCCTCTAGAATTTTGATGGATTCCTGTCTCACATCGAGGTCTTTCATCCATTTGGAGTTTATTTTTGTGTATGGTGTGAGAGAGTGGTCAAGTTTCATTCTTTTGCATGTAGCTGTCCAATTTTCCCAGCACCATTTATTGAAGAGACTGTCTTTTTCCCACCGGATGTTTTTTCCTGCTTTATCAAATATTAGTTGCCCAAAGAGCCGAGGGTCCATTTCTGGGCTCTCTATTCTGTTCCATTGGTCTATGTGTCTGTTTTTGTGCCAGTACCATGCTGTCTTTGTGATCACAGCTTTGTAGTACAGCTCGAAATCCGGCATTGTGATGCCCCCAGCTTTGTTTTTCCTTTTCAACAGTTCCTTGGAGATTCGGGGCCTTTTCTGTTTCCATACAAATTTAAGGACTATTTGTTCCAGTTCTTTGAAAAATGTCATTGGTATTTTGATTGGGGTAGCTCTGAAAGTGTAAACTGCTCTGGGTAGCATAGACATTTTAACTATGTTTATTCTTCCAATCCATGAGCATGGAATATTTTTCCATCTTTTTGTGTCTTCTTCAATGTCTTTCAAGAGTGATTTGTAGTTTCTAGAATATAGATCCTTTACGTCTCTGGTTAAGTTAATTCCAAGGTAACGTATGATCAAAACTCTACACTTTGAACAAAATGCTGAGAATTTTTTTACTGCTAGTTATACCTACGATAGCCATCACAGCTTACTTGAAAAGTTCATGTATATCCTCACAACTGTTTCTAAATGGTATGAAAATGGTATCCAGTCCCAACATGCAAGATCAGTATCAGGATGCCTAAACTGAAGCAGTCCAGGGCTATTGCAATACCTCCAGCCTTACTTCACCTTTGTCACTCTGACATGCTCAAAGATGTAACAGGGTACCTACTATGCAATTCCGATGCAAACTGCCTGTAGTTATTTCAGATTTCACAGATTAAGGGCATCGTCTCCCTCAAGACTGCCCTCAGTCCAGACACTAGCTGCAAGCTTGATGATTCCCAGGCCCCTTGCTCTTCTGACCAACTGGCTACAAAATCCAGAGTTCCCACTACTTCTTCAGATTTATTAATTCTCTAGAAAGACTCACAGAACTCAGGAAAATACAATACTCATGATTACAACTTTATTATAAAAGATACCCATCAGGCTAGCCAAAAGAAGAGACCCATTGGGTGAGATCTGGGAGGATCCCCAACACCAAGCTTCCATGTCTTCAGGATGTTTTCACCTTCCCAGTACATCAGTCTGTAGCAGCAACCAGGAAAGCTCACCTGAGCTTTGAATGTCCAGAGTTTTTATTGGGTTTCGTTACCTATGGACGATTGATCAAATCACTGACCATGTCAATCTCCAGGAGGTCAGGATAACATACCGTGGCTCAAAGCCCCAACACATCACAGATCTTCCTTGACTGCATGATGGGATTGTGTCCTGATATACCCACTGTAAGTTGAGAATATCGTAAGTCAGAGATGCTTTTAATACATCTAACCTACTGACAGTCATAGCTTGGCCTAACCTATCTTAAACATGCTCAGAACACTTACATTAGCGTACAGTTGGGTAGAACTATCTAACACATAGCCTATTTTATAATAAAGTGTTCAATATCTCATGTAGTTTATTGAATACTGTACTGAAAGTGAAAAACAGAACAGTTGTATGGGTAGTTGTAAGTGTATCATTTGTTTACCTTGATGATTGACTGGCTGACTGGGAGCTTTGGCTTGCTGCCACACTCTGCCCAGCATCACCAGAGAGGTTCATACTGCATATGGCTGGCCTGGGGAAAGATTAACATTCAAAATTTGAAGTATGATTTCTGCTGAATGTGTACAGCTTTTTCACTATCATAAAGTTGAAAAATCCTAAGTTGAACCATCATAAGTTAGGGACCATCTATAATTACATGAGGGATCTTTCCACCATGGCCTGCCCCCATCCTGAAATTATCTAGGCGTTCACCAGGAATCACCTCATTAGTACAAACACCCATGATTCCAGGGGCCCACCATGAGAGATAAAGACACACCCATCATTTAGGAAATTCCAAGCATTTAGAGGTTCCCTCCCAGGAATCAGGGACAATGGCCAGCCAAATTCTTTATTATACCACAATACTAAAAGTCATATGACAATATTTTGTTTGTTGCTTTGAAATCTTAGAAACTGTTCCAATTCAATAGTTATAAATTGGAAGCAGTCTTCTGGAATTGGTAATATGCTTATATAATAATTTGTCACATAATGATTATACCAAGGAAAACTATAGTTGATACTGGTTTGTTACTGGGACTGTTAATTATTACTATTTTTTTTTAAAAGAGAGAGAGAGAGGGGTGGGGTGGGTAGCGGGGAACCTAATATGGGGCTCAATCTCACAACCCTGAGATCATGACCTGAGCCGCAATCAAGAGTCCAACGCTTGACTGACTGCCACCCAGGCGCCCTGTTACTAAGACTTGTTTATACCAGATGGACAATACGCCTTTAAAAAACAAAAATAAGCAAATAAAAAAAACCCACCCAGGTCCCACTCTGTACTGCAAGAACTAGCAAGAACTATACGCAATTGAAGTTATTTGTTGGAACTAAAAAATTATCGCTAGACTTTTATTTCGAAGTGATATTCAGTGACAGAAAATTGAAGACAACCAATACTTTTTTCTGAGAGGCTGCTGAAGTATAGGGTTAATGTAGCATCAAATCAACACCATACTGAGATCCCAGGAGGCAGGAGCGTTCCTGAACCTCTTCTATAGGCATGATTCATTTCTAGAGATAGTCTGACAGATGATTGAAGCCCGCTAGGCATGTGCTGCTGCTGTTGCCTGTTGCTCTATTTGGTGTCGTTTTTCNNGCAGGAATGATTGAAATGTGTGGCGCCAGTTGACCTGTATAACTTCTGTAGCCCCAACACTCCATTTGCCCCAGATATCCAGGGTCGGAAACAGTTTCATCTACAGATCTTCCTGAACATCAAGGTGCAGGACAAGAACAACAGTGATTTTATTGGAATGAGGCCAGGCCACAGCTTTTTATGATAGAGGTCCTCGAGATTGGACAAAGAAAAAGAAGGGGATCACCATATATTGTTTAGCAAGCTACGAGTGAGGCAGTGAGCGATATCTCAGTCAGTAGCATGACAAGGAGGTACTCCCGACCGACATCGTGATCTGTGAGAGGAATGGGAATGAGGTGCCTTCAGTGAAGCGAAAGTATGAGGTCACTAGTGAATCAGAGGACATTTCATGTATGGGTTACAGTAACTCATTAAAAGGGGTGGAATGAACTCATGTCCATTGTAGAAATAACCACGACTTATCCATAAAATAGATGGAGGACTCGGTCTGCTTCATAAAAGCCAGATCTTACCAGGTCGTGAACCCCTTGTTAAGGATAAATTATACCGTGGTTGATGTGTCCTTTCTAGTAGACCACTTGGACGCATTCTCAAAAGTTTTCTCGTACTTTCATATAAGCCCTAGGCTTCAGCTACAGTGGCAGCAGATACACTTCATATCAGCAACTGTGAATTCTTAGGTAAAAGAAATCTGGCGATGAGTACTTTTTTTTCAGAAAGAACATCAGCTCTACCTAATAACTGTATTTTCTGCATTGTAGGAATTTTCTTTTTATTTTAAAGCTGGATTTTTGTGATTTTTTAAAAAAGCTGTAGGAATCTTTATATAGAAATCTAGATGGCATAATGTAGTAAGTTTTCATATTTTAGTAAGATTGATTTTTTTTTAAAGATTTTATTTATTTATTCGACAGAGATAGAGACAGCCAGCGAGAGAGGGAACACAAGCAGGGGGAGTGGGAAAGAAAGAAGCAGGCTCATAGCGGAGAAGCCTGATGTGGGGCTCGATCCTAGAACGCTGGGATCACGCCCTGAGCTGAAGGCAGACGCTTAACGACTGTGCCACCCAGGCGCCCCTGAAATTGATTTTTAGACGATGATTGCTGGTCTCGCAGTCTTACTAACAAAATAATTTAGTGCATTATTATTATTTTTAAATTATTATTATTATGCTGATACAGCAGTACATGATGACTTTTTGAAGCCTGAGGGAAGTAATGATTAATGGAATGCAAAAATGTCATCATAATTGCATCCCTAAAATCATAGTAGAAAGATACATCAGTAACATGTTCATGTTAAACTTTCAAGGCCCACATTTACCATTTTAAATAACTTAGTCTCTTACCAAAAATAAATAAGTAAATAAGTAAAATAAAATGAATTTAAAAAGATCTCCTCCTTACCCCTGCTTAAGATCCCACAACCCATTTAATCTGTCTTCTGTTTGATGTTGAACATAATGTTATCATGAACTTGATGAGCGCTATTCATTTATGATGGCAATGTGACCACTGAAGTAAATTGGGATAGTTTTGTGCATTATAGAGAAGATTGTATGCCAATTAATAGTTAGGCACCCACTAAGTGCCCTGCACGGTGTAAAACGATTAAGTGTAAAATGATAGTCATGGTTTGTGGCCTCCATGGATCCTAAAATTTCTTCTTATTCCTTTATTTCTTCATTTGGTATTTATCGAATACCCGTTATGTACCAAGGATGGAGCGTGGCACTGAGGATAAAAGAGTCCACAAGACAGACAAAGTCTTTCTTAATGGGGTTGATGGAGCTGTGATATCTGCTGCTGAGACAGTTGAAGAATAGATCGTGGTTATGTTTTTATTTTTAAAGGGACACTCATTTTATTAAAAATTCTCATTAACTAATGAATTATTGTCCTAGAACTTAGAGAACACTTCAGAAATTCTTTCTGAACTTCTGTAATAATAAATGAACTTTGCCAGTTGGAAATTTCTCTTTGGAAAAACATAGTATGTTTTACTGAACTGAGCAGCTGTTTTACTGAAACACCTTCCTGCTATAGCCTGCTTTTGCTGTTGAAATCATGTTGCCAACAGTCAAAGTAGTCTTTTGTTCCTGAAACAGGATGAAAATATCTTCGGCATCTATCACTGCCAATGTTTAAAGCATAATCTGTATTTTGTTGCTTAACTAGGGGTTTGAGGTGGACAATCACAGCTAGAAAGACCCAGAGTTTACAGGGCTGTTAAAAGCATAATTCAAAGTAAAATGCCTCAAACTACTTTTGTAACAAGGCAGGACATATAAACAAACACATATATTCTCATATATATGATTGCTTGTAAGATCTAAAAATTTTGCCTATTGATTTTTTATTTTCATCAGTGCCAAAGAACAAAAATGATGGAATAAGGATAACAATTACAAGTGTGGATTAAAAAAAAAAAATAAACGAGATCCAAAAGGACATCTGAAGACCAGTCAAAAGGATGAAAGAGGATACTAAAATGAAAATTATACCATTCATCATGGGATAGATATGAAGAAAGAAAAAAAGGGTGCTGAGCTTTGTCTTATTGTCTGCATCACTTTATCTATTAGTAAATATAAAAAAATTCTTCCCTTCCAGGACAGATAGGTTTCCTTTGCCCTTGTGTCTTTTTGACAGCCATGCTTCTGAAGGACACCTCAGCTGTGCGGTACTCGACCCAACTGACCTACCTGTTGCTTACATCTGATGTATGGGCACAAGAGATTTGGAGCAACATATTTAATAGTCTATGGTCCTGATTTTAACAAAAGATACTAGTGAAAGTGCATTAATAAAAATACTGGCTGAAAAAGTGCTAGAATCAGCTAGAAAGAACACCAAATACGGGCAGAAAGAAATAGAAACCTAGCAAGTTAAGAATGAGATCTATTTACCCCCCCCCCTTCCTTCTTCCCTTTCTTCTAGAAGGGGACATATTTCATGGTGCACTGGGTGTTATAGGCAAGTAATGAATCATGGAACTTTCCATCAAAAACTAGGGATGTACTGTATGGTGACTAACATAACATAATAAAAAATTATTATTAAAAAAATAAAAAATAAAATGGAAAAATAGAAAAAAAAAAAAAAAGAATGAGATCTACTAATGCCCAGGAGACCAACACATGCATCCTCACTCACCATCTCCAGCTCTTCAAATCCTGACCTTTTAGTTCCATGACCTTGGGCAAGTTACTTAACTTCTTTCTCCATGTTTCAGCACCTTCGTCTTGACATAAGGATAATACTGTTTCCTCAGAGTTAACAGAGAATCCTGTTAACAGGATTAAATATGATAATAGATATAAAATATTAAAACAGTGCCTGGGAGTGCCTGGGTGGCTCAGTCAGTTAAAACGTCTGCCTTTGGCTCAGGTCATGATCTCAGGGTCCTGGGATTGAGCCCTGCATCAGACTCCCTGCTCAGTGGGGAGCCTGCTTCTTTCTTCCCTCTGCCACTTCCCCTGCTTGTGCTCTCTCTCTGTCAAATAAATAAATAAATAAAATCTTTTAAAAATAAATAAAACAGTGTCTGGAACATAGTAAATACTCATAGTGTTTGTTATTATTTTCTGTTTATCATCTTGTTCATAAATATAACATACAATTATTGGTCTCATTACTGGGAATGGTTTAATAAAAGGTCAGAAGCTTTGAAACCAAGTAGATGGGCTTAAATCCTGCCTCTGCCACTTACCAGCACTGTGAACTTGGGCAAGTTAATGTCTTTGTGATTTTGTATTCTTATCTGCAGGATCAGAAAAATAGTAACTATCCCTGGGAGTTTTGTGAGGATGAAATAGTTAGAGTATATGAAGTGCCGACAGGACTTTTCCCTTCCCTTTCTCTCCGTTCTTGAAAACGGGTCAGGGCAAAGGAATACTCCTGTGATGCCTAAGTCACCTCAGTGGACTGGTCTGTTCTTCCTGCCTCTCCCCAGTGGCTGGAGCTGTCACACACTGAAAGGAACAGTCAAGGGCCAGCTGTAGGTAGGCCAAAACTTTTCTGGAGTGAAATCAAACTCACTGACTAATCAGTGTTAGCTGTTGAGGCTAATAACTTATTATGCAGGAGGTGCAGGGATGGCAGAAGCCCTTTAGCCCAGATTAGGACCTCTAAAATAGAGAAATCTCTGTTGTAGCATTTTGAATGTATCCCTCCCCTAAACCTCCACCCTTTCCAGGCCCCCCAAACCCTTCTGGAATCTGACCAGGAAGGAATCTCTGCATCTGTGCCTCTGTTCTTTATCCTCCACCATGATTCCCAGTTTTGACCAGAGATTAGGGACCCTTCCCTAGACAGTAAAATAAATGTTTGACTTATCACCTTAAAAAGTTAAGGGGCGCCTGGGTGGCACAGCGGTTAAGCGCCTGCCTTCGGCTCAGGGCGTGATCCCGGCATTATGGGATCGAGCCCCGCATCAGGCTCCTCTGCTCTGAGCCTGCTTCTTCCTCTCCCACTCCCCCTGCTTGTGTTCCCTCTCTCGCTGGCTGTCTCTCTCTCTGTCAAATAAATAAATAAAATCTTTAAAAAAAAAATAAAATAAAAAATAAAAAGTTAAAAATTTTAAGCTAACTTTAATTGTAGCAGGTTCTTTTAATTTTAAGTACATAAGCACTCTGGGCAGGCTAGAGATGAATGGTCTCAGAGTCAGAGGCTGTCTTTGAAACACGAGTCCACATAAGCTTTCATTTACTTCTCTTGTTTTTCACCTTAAATCCTTGTCTTCTTGAATCTGGAGCTGCCTAGCCTGCTTTCTGCTTAACCCTCCAAATTTTTGTGCTTGAAACTACCTGTTTCTTCTTGTCTTTCTCATCTCAACTGTGAGAGTCTTTTCCCAATTATCCTGTCAAAAGTAGAGGAGAAAGAATTGAAGAAGTTAAAGACATAAGGTACTTATTATAATCGAAGGACCATTATGCTGACATTTTCTCATTATAATATATTTTACACATGGTACTGATACAGTGTCCATCAATGCCAGTGAAATGGTGGTAAGTGTGATGGGAGTGTAGAATGAGAGATTATGAGCTGTAGAGAGATTAAGGAAGGCTTCCTGGAGAAGATGGGATGGGAAATGTGGAGGATTTAGACGGGTCCTTCCTGGTGAGGAAATGACAGGGAAAATGACATGTTGTGGCATTTATGAAATATTTGACAAATACAATGAACAAGCTGAAATAAGATAAGTGAATAAGTAAATTATGTCTGGACAACCAATTAGGAGCCCGTAATAGAATGGTCTGGTTTTTAAGTGATAAGACAGCAAACTTGAGAAGGCGGGGTGTGCGTTTGAGAGACATCATAGGAGTGGATCAAAGAACAGGTACAGGGCTCCTGCCCTGGGTTTGATATCTGAGGCTCCAGAATTTGATGTTTATACCGCAAAGCAAACCCATTAAGAGAGAGTCACAGAGATGGGACTGTAACTGTGCATATTTATGTCTAAATATTTATACATCCATACATAGGAGTCGGATAATTTGGAAACAAGCAGGGAAATCTGAAGGTTGTCTTGCTGCACATGTTCACCGGGAGTACATCTAATAAGTAAGAAGCTTATTTCCTGTAATGACCTGGGAACTAGGATCTATTTCAGGGAGAAACTAGCTGAGATAATTCTGGAGGCACAGATAGGAGAGGTTTGTCTGGATTTTAAGAAATGATTGTTTCACTGAGACCTGTCATTGTTTGACTACACAGAGAGCGTAAATTTTATTTTTGACCAGTGCATTTTTTTTAAAGGAAGCTTGAGAAACTAGTATATAAGAGGTGGACAGCCAGGCATTTGCAAGCCATTTTGTCTGAGGAGCAGTAGAAGAAGTGGAGAAATAGATAGAAGTTAGTGTTCTTTTTAAAGTACGTGAAAAGCTGACATCACTTACTCCATCATGCTCTCGAGACCAAAACTAGACTATGTAAATTTCAGCTCATGGTGATAGAGAATGTTCAACAACTCACAGAGTTTATTTTTTTTAATTATTTTTAGAGAGAGAGTGTGTGCAGGCATGGGGGGAGGGGCAGGGGAGAGGGTTACAGAACATCTTAAGCAGGCTCCATGCTCAGCATGGAGCCTGACTTGGAGCTCGATCTCATGACCCTGAGATCATGAGTTGAAATCAAGAGTTGGACACTTAACTGAGGGGCCATCCAGGCGCCCCAACAACTCACACGATTTAAACTGAAGAGATTCTCCCATGAGTTGTGCTGAGACTTTTCCACTAGATACATAAAGACACCTGCAAGGAATTTCTGCTTTGTAAAGAGGACTGGAATGGGTGAAGGAAACTTTCCTGCTTTCTCTAAGATTTTGAGATTGTGTCTTCTCATGTGAGGCGATGTAGAATTCTGTGTGTTTATAATAAGTGAAACATATTGTGTCTCCTTTTGCTCTTAGAATCCCTTCAGTTACATTCCTGCTATACTTTCTGAAGTATGAACTTGTACCTTGGTGGTAGTGATCATATGAACACATAATTGTTTCCACTCGATATCATCTCTAGCTTTGGGCTAAGAAACTTGAACAGAATTCCCTGGATCCCTCAAAGTAGGACACATCACTCCTAAATCTTGTTTAGTTGCCCGTGTCTTGTCATCCTTGGCCTAACTTAGGGGCAAGGTGTGTATCTGTGTTAATCTGAAGGGAGAAAGAGAATGGCTTCTTCAGGCATTTTTACGATGGGACCAGGGCCTCAGTTCTGCAGTTTTCTCCTTCCATCCTAGCACTGCCTCAGGGTCAGTGGGGATGTTGGCAGGAGAAGTGGAAGGAACAGGGCCAGGAATCTGAAATAGATTCTAACGGTGTCCTTCCCTAGGTGTGGTTTCTGTAAGATCTCTCTTCCTTCAGGCAAGTGCTTCCCATGGTGTGTCCCACTCCTCAGAAGGCTTCCTCCACTCTTTCTGGGTGATGTTTGTTAAGAAGATTGAGCAAGTCTGCTGCAGGGCCCGTAGCCCAGTCTAGTGTAGTCATTAGAAGGACAGGCCCTGGACAAGCTCTGATGCTTCCCATGGACTGGTCCCTTATCTTGCTGAACCATACTTTCCTTATCTGTAAGATGCAGATAACAATACATATGTCAAAGGGCTTTTAGGAAGATTATTTGACCTATATATAAAAAGAGGCTTCCTAGCACAGGGAAATACTCAGCTCTAGTTTCTGTGGTTAGTATTCATGGCTGTGTCTCTCACTCCTACATGGCATGTTCTGGTCTACAGGAGGCTTTCTGCCTTTCCCATGATTGAGGATCCCATAACTGTTGGAATGACCAGTTCTTGTGGACTCGTGCTGGCCTGTGTTTTCATAGTGGTCAAGTTCTATGAGGGGTCTGCAGTTTGTCATAAGGATGTTCTCTTAACTGTGTAGTTTGTTGTCATTCAGTTAGGAATAATTTATTTTTATTGTGACGTAGTACATTCTCTATTTGATCTCTAACATATACCTTTTGATTGTATTTATTTTACATTTTCTGTAGGTCTTCTTAAAGAAGTGATCACATGCAACATAACATATATACATTTTATTTATTTTACATTGGTATATATATTTTATATATATATATATGTATATTTTATATTTGGTATTCTGGGATAAATGACTGTATTTTATTCCCTTAAAAAGTGTCAGAAAAAGGGATTACAACATTATTTTGTAAGTACTAGTAGCTGAGGACCATATGGACAGTTATTCCTAGGAGTTCTGGCATAAATCTTCCCACTAAACAGACTCAAAAAAAAAAAAAAATGCAGGCCTGGGAGAAGAGACTGGAATTGCAAATGAAAATACGTGGATTCTACAAATGAACCCTCTTGATTTTGATGACCTTTTTGATTTCTCAGCTGTAATACATTTTTTCTTCTCTATGTACTGTTTAGTTTGAAATTTTTCCCACTGCTCATCTTATATATCGTGTCTTCAGCTGGTGTGAAGGAACCAAGATGCGCATACAGTATCGTGGTTGGGATTGTCTCATTCCAAAGGGGGTGGCATCTATACAGCACACCCTGTTTTCTCATTTCTTTGCAGCTTTCAGAGTCTTTCCTCAGAGGCAGGAATGTGCTGTCAACTGGGTCATTGGCTAGTCTTCTATCAGTACATCCAGTAGAAAATAAAAAGTTGCTCCGTACGAGTGTTTGTATTTTGAACACTGATCTACACTTCGGGGGTGGGCAGCACTAGGCAGCTATTCTACAGCGGGGGTACAACAAATACCATATGCTCTTGTCCTCCCCCCATTGTAGTATTTTTGTCTTCCTTATCTCTCAGTCACCTACCATTATCAAAATACTGTTTTAAAAATTTTAATGAGTAGTCGGTAAATGGGAAATGACTGAAATATTGTTACCTTTTATATTTAATGGAGTAGACATTTATACAATTTAAAGTATGGGGAAAATCATAGTTGTAAAGAAGTATCTTCTTAGAAACCTCTATATTTCAATTTTTTACAGTCTTTCTTAAACCTCTATTTCTGGATTTGTGTAAGAGTAATTTTTTTCCCTGAAGTTTCTTGCAGTCCCCTATTGCAGAGGTAAAATATTCTATTTCACAAATGCTATATGGTTAAATCATCACAAATATATTTAACTTTAAAAGTCACCTGTTTAGTTGAGATGGCTTCAGTATTTTATGTAAGGTTCCTTTTCCAAAACTGCCACTGCAATTCAATTAAAATGAAGTTTCTCAGGGCGCCTGGGTGGCTCAGTAAGTTAAGCATCTGCCTTTGGCTGAGGTCATGATCTCAGGGTCCTGGGATCGAACCCCATGTCAGGCTCCCCGCTCAGCAGGGAGTCTGCCTCTCCTTCTGCCTCTGCCTCACCCCACCCCTTGCTCATGCTCTCTCTCTCTCTCAAATGAATACATAATATCTTAAAAAAATACAATGAAATTTCTCATTTACAGATACTCACAGGTGCTGCGGCATTTAAAAATCCATCTTCTGTACCTAGTTCCTTAGTCACCAGTCATCCAAATAACACAGAGGTTCAACTCCTCAAACATGGAGATGGAATGGAACAGTCCCTTGGCAAAGCTTCCAGATGGGACTTTTTCACTATCCAATAAGGCTGGGTTGTAACTGCATATTCACAAATGGCCCCAATCTCTGTGGTTATTGAAGTGTCAGACCCAAGATCAGCGTGTGGATGATACTATTATAAGGGACAGTAACTTGCAAATCAGTGGATTGTACTTCTGGGTACCCTACCATTCCCCTAAGTCACCTCTGAACTAGTGTTCTGTGTTGACAGAAAGGAGGGAAGGACTGGTCCACTTCTTAGAATAAGAAAACCACGTGTGAAAACACCTGCTTCAGTGACTAGATGAGAACCGTGTATAATTGTCAGAGACATTGTTCATATGAAAGTAGATGTTGATAAAATTCTAGAAATTGTTTGGTGTATAAAGAAGTTGGACATCCACCAGAAATAGTTTTGATTATGTATTTATTTAAATCTCCTTAAAAGAGTGCCAAGGAAAGTTCAGACGAACTGCAACAGAATCACCATAAATTCAAAATTAGTCAAGTCTGAAAAACTGAAGTTTTGATGTGCTAGAAAAATTGCAAAAACTTAAAATTTTCAGTGACCACACCTGAGATCATGTGTCGGTAAATAGCCCTGCCTATGACATCTTTCCTATGCCTGTGCTATGCTACAACGTTCAACTGTTTGTGTTCTTGTTGGGCTCTCCTCATAGGGACTTCATTCATTTAATTCATTCAACCAGTATTGACTGTCCTACTGTGTGTCAGGTGCTGGGGATACAGCAGAGAACTAATCAGAGAAAAATAGATGCTTTCAAGAAGATTCTATTTTAGTGTGAGAGATAGAAATAAGAACTAGATAAATAAGCAACATATGTCATATGTTAGACGGGATTTCTCTAAATATTCATCGCTGCATCACTAGTAGCTAGCATAATACCTGGATATAGTAAACACTCAAAAGCTACTCACTTATAGATTGATTTATAAGGTAAAACTGACATAGAGCGCCATATTACTTTCAGGTACACAACATAATTATTTGATATTTGTGTGTATTGCAAAATGATCACCACAATAAGTCTAGTTAACGTCACCACAAAATTCCCTCACCTGTGGCAAGCACCAGTCTGTTCTCTGTATCTGTGAGTTTAGTAGTTGTTGTTGTTTGTTCGTTTTATTTTTTTATTTTTTATGTTTTTAATAATATTTATTTTGTTATATAGTTACCAAACAGTACATTCCGTTTTTGATGCAATGTTCCATGATTCATTGTTTGCATATAACACCCAGTGCTCCATGCAATATGTGCCCTCCTTAATCCCCATCACCGGCCTATCCCAGGACCCCACCTCCCTCCCATGTTTGTTCGTTTTAGATTCCACATATGAGTGAGATCTAGAGTAATTTACTTTTATGATTACTCAGAGGAGCAAATGCATAATTCTAAAATTTACCACTGCTTTTAAATGTGAACAGCCACTGGAGTCCTGACAGTGGCCCACAGATAGACATAGACTTCCGGTAGAGGATGTATAGAATGACTTCCAGAATAAAACTGCTGTCTCTGAGTAAAGTGGCCTGGCAGATTTATTAATTTTGGTGACCTTAACAATGGTATAATTGTACTACATGGCCCAAATGAATGGATATTTTATTTCACCATCTACCCATTTTGCTTTTTGCAACCAGCAATGAACATAATCTCTTCTTCCCATACACTTCTTTGACTTCATTATTTCTCTCTCATCTTAGTGCTGTGTTTAGAGGTATCAGGCTAATTAACTGAATTTTCCATAGAATATACCAACAAAGAGCCATTTCCCAAGGAATTTGCATGGACAGCAAGATCCTGTTTTTTTGAGTGACAATAAACCACTTTGGAATCCTTTACTAATGGATGCCATTGTATTAAAGTTTTCAGAAACATTGTTATTGTTAACTCAGCAGTAGTATAGAGAGGAGTCACTTCCTCAAAACCCTTTGAAAATTCCATTGCATTTTTTTGAATATTTTAACGAAATTAAGGCAAGGGTGAGGGATGCAGAAAAGGGAATATGAAATAAGAAGAAATTGATATTATAGTTACCAAGCAGAAAACTCTAAAAGTAATATTCTGGAACAATATCATTTCCATGTGCAAATCATATCAGATGCTCTGAATTCATTCTGAAAATCTCTTATCTATAGTTTATCTGTATCTATAGTTTATCTGTACTTTAATTTATTTACATAAAAAACTTTAGTTTTTTTTTCATGGAAACATACACATGTGTGTTGGCTTTGAACTTACTATTCCCAAAAGTAAGACAAAGTCGGTTGCTCATATCAGTGTTTGTCCTCTCTAGGGTGGTTCAATTCTACTTCCCACATAAGTTATCATTTTTGTAGTTCTAATGTCAGTTTGAGCTCAAAGGATCCAGATGTCTACATCAATGTTTCTGCTACTGTTCATTTCTTTTTGTCAGTATTTTGCAAAATAACATCACTTTGTGGAAAGTGAAATGGATACCATGTAGCCTAGCTACTTAAGTTAAACAACTATAGGACTAAGAATATATCCGTATCAATGGATTTTGTTATTTTGCTTGTTTTGCAGGTGACAATGGCCAACATTGGAATAAATGGAGATCAGTCTCTGGAGACCTGTGAAACAACACTTTTTGCTCTCCGAATGGCAACATGGAATCAAATCTTAGATCCCTGGGTGTATATTCTTCTGCGGAAGGCAGTCCTTAAGAATCTCTACAAACTTGCCAGACGCTGCTGTGGGGTGCATGTCATCAGTCTGCACATGTGGGAGCTCAGCTCCATTAAAAATTCCTTAAAGGTGGCTGCTATTTCTGAGTCCCCAGTTGCAGAGAAAATAAATCCGCAAGCACCTGGTTTAATAGGACAGTAAGGCAGTGTAGGTCTAGGGCAACATTCAGGAAAGTTTTGTCAATATTTCAGTTGATTGGATAGAGATAGAAAGCCTAACTGGAAAGAAAGTTCAGACCTCCACAGTTACACCTGGTCAGATTCGGCTGTTGGAATTTGTTCAATTCACTGTAAGATTGCAGCTTTTCACTTGTTTTTGTCAACTGGAGGTAAACATGATGAGATAATGCCATGGGAGTCACACTGAAAAAAGAATTGGGTTTATTTGTGTTATTCACGCTTTTGGAATGAGTGACTCTGTTGACGCCTAAAGCATTTGCCTGTCCTTTTTGTCAAAGAGCATCTTCTTACTTACCTGCACAGTGAGATAGCTGTTTGGGGTCATTGCTCTGCAGCTGTTCCTGATAAACGAGGCTCGGTGAAGTGGAGCACCCTCGCCGCTGGGTCTGGTCTGTTATACTGCTCATTATGTAGCTTCAGTCAATGTATGTGTGGTCATGTGTCGTGGGATTCACTGTGGCTTGTTGTAATGACCTCCATGACACCAGGTGTGGCCATCAGGTTGCCTGACCTCTCGAGCCTCCTTAGAATGAGCCTATCCTTGTCATTTTGACAAATATGACTGCTTGGCATGTATTATTGTGAAGGTAAATTGTTGTTTGAAGGTTTTTTGTGTGAGTCATAGATTTACCCAGTTTTCACATAATCTCCTTTTTCTCTGAAAATTCTAGTGCACGTTAAATAATTTGTAGAGAAGCAAAGGCTCTATCCCAGCACATATATAGGTGATTTGCCTTAGAGCAGTTCCTATGAAGCTCTGCCATGGATGATGCAAACAAACAGAACTTAACCCCTGAGATAGTACAAGCATGTTGGCAAAGGAGCTCTACTTTGAACTGTCATTTCTACATTAGAGAACAAAAGAAACACAATCTATATATAATATTCAAAGACTATCTGCAGCTAGTGTGTTTGTGCTTTCTACACACACACACACACACACACACACACACACACATACACACATAAACATATAAAAAATTTCTGTTGAAAGCTAGTTCATTAAATCTGTAAGTAGCATCTTCTACAGACTATGTTACCTGTATCAAGGGGAAAACTGGCAACTAGTCAGGGCCTTGGCAGTCATTACTATGGGTAACCAAGAGATCAGGGGATAATCTCTCTCCCCAAATTTCCCAGTAATACTTTAGACTTCTTTGCTTCTTTGTAGAATTCAATCCTCCAAATTTTAGTAATCATTGAAAATGTCCTGGGGCTATCAGAACATAGAGTAAGTAGTTCTGCTTCATAGTAAGGCAATAATTTCTGTAAAAGAATTTTTGCTTTCATTACCTGTGGTGCATTTAAAAAATTAACCTTCTCTGTGAGACACTTTCTCCAGGAAATCTATATGTTTCAGCTAGACTTAAATTATTACTTTCACAAATTTTGCTTTTGACTGGTAATATACATTGCAAGTTGTTGTCAACTTTTGTGAATTTTGGTAAATTCTTATGAAAAAATTAAAAGAAATTAAGCAAATAACCTCAATGAAGATTTAAAGGAAACCACTTTTTCCAGGTAATTTAAAGAGGGGAAACACACACATACACACACGCACACGCACACACACACACACACACACAGAGGGGCACATGATATTCTTAATTTAAGACCAGTAAATGATGAATCACAAAAAATTAGGTTATTCTCATAGACAAAACACATAGGAGATGCTCATAAAATACTTGCCAAATTGAGTTACAGACAAGAGTTGGAGTTTTTTTTGATGCAAAATGAGCATGGAATTGCAGTTTTTGTGCATTTTTATTTAAAATGACAATTCCATACTGGTTATTTTGATATATATATGTGTGTATATGTATATTTAAATATCCAATGTATATACTTTTTAAAAAGCCATTGCAATTTGTGATTGCTGTTACATTACATGAATGTTCTCATGTGTTTCAAGAGCACTTAAAACCCAAACATTTAGATGGCTTCGAGGAGACATTTATTTCCCGCAGCTACTTGAGAGAGTGTTGGTGTCCTGGGAGCTGAGGTGCAAGGAACCAGTTTTATCCTTCCTCCTCATGCTGGATAGGATCCTGCAGCAAACATTTCTGTGTATTGTGACCTGGGAAAGGCGTGCAGAGAAACTTTCATTCAGGGCTCCTGGCCTCTTCTCCTTAAGGCTTCTAAGTACATGGCATCATGGTTGCTCTATTGCCGTGACGTCACCCTGGCCACGTGTATCCGTACTGAGGAGATACTGTGACCTTACGATACGTGGGAATGCATGGACGTGTAAGGTGTTAGGGAATGACAGGGCAGCCACTCTCTGCATATCCTGGAAGGATTCTCTTTATTATCTGAGCACAGGTTTAGGGGAACTAAGTTGGTTTTATAATGAGGTTAAACCCAAGAAGAAGACACCAAAAATGTAAAAAAAATAAGAAGGTAGTAAACGAATATGAGTTTACATTGTGTTAGGCCTTTCATCCAAGGAAAATGAAATAAAGTGAACACAATATGCATATACCTGACGTCCGCATTTTATTTCTGTTACTATATATATTTCCGTGTAGGTTGGCATCTTATTGTGTGTTGAATAATAGAGTGTAGCATCCATCAACAACTGACTTAGAAATGTTCAAAGTGAAATACACTTGTTCCAATTACTGGAAAGAAATAGTACAAAGAGTGGTCATCAGGTTAACCAATTTTGAAATTTTAAGCTCTGTTTTAAAATTTATAATTAGGCCATCAGAGCAATTGAATTGCCCTTCTAGTTGAGTGCAGTAGTGTCTAATCAATTTCACATACTATTTGATCATATTACTCCTGGGGAAATTTATTATTCTGGGCAAATGACTGCAAGTGCCAGGTTTTTTACTTTTGTTACTGAATTTAAAAACTGAGACCAAAAAAAGCCAACAGCATATAGGTTTTTATGATTATGAATACGAAGACAGCTAATGCTGACTCGTAATTAGTTGTGGGTGCGTCCCAATGTATCATACTTTTTACTGAGGATTTAAGTGACAGAAATATCCTAAATTTTTTCCTAAAGACTGAAAGTTCCTTTTAATTATTTGTATTGCTGAAGTGCAAAATACCTAAAAGTTAACTCAAACACACGCACACACACACACACACACACACACACACACACACACGGTGTATCTGTCTTATGCAATAAATGGTCTTGTTTGGTCATTTTCAGTCTTTAAAAGAAAAATCTGCTTTAGTTTTGTGTCTAATCTGAATTTAGATCCCAGATAAGAGCACTTGCTAAACACATAGATGAACTTTTTGTGAAATTTGCGGCTAGCTTTGCCTGTATCACCATCATTGGTCCAAATTAATAAATGCAGGTCAGAATATTAAAGATGGGAATGCACATTTTCTTACTTCTTCATCTGGGTGTCAAATATTTTACCACGTGGTAGATAACGTTGGACTTTAACTTTTACTGAGGTATTTTAACAGTAGATACAATGTGTTATATGAATAAATATATTTTGTGTTCTTCATACTTGCTAGACTGTATGAGATTAAGCAGTGATATGTACATTTTGTGGCTTGTATCAGTGTGCAACTCATGTAATTTTCGTGTTTTGACTAGTTTAAAACTTCAGACAAATGATTTACAATAAACTTGGACTAGTGTTCATCAAGAGTGGCTATTTTTAGAAAGATCGTATAAAGCTTGGAACTCTTGAACCTAAACTTCCATTTTTATCTATTTGGTGAGAAGAATTTCAACTTGTTTTCTTTTATTACCTTTGGTATCTGTTTCCTGCCTCCTCCGCCCACCCCTTTTTTTGGCTGTTGTTGTGGTTCACTTAGGCAGGTCATAAATTTTTATGGGAATCTGATAATTTCCGAAACACACTGGCCTAGATGTGTCAGGATAGCAGAGAAAAATGTCTGTGATAACAAATCGCCCCCAAAATCTTCGTGCCATGAACTTTCAAAGGTTTATATCTCACTCATGGCTCCTGTCCACTCAGAAGGGGAGCTCTGCCCATTGTAATCACTCAGAGACCTTAGGTGACAAAGCAGCCACTGTCTTCTGTGTTTCTGTTTGCCATGCTACAGGGAAAAAAGCATGGTGAATCATGAACTGGCTCTTAGAGCTTCCACGTAGAGGTAAGATGTATTCCTTTTGCTCACACAACTCTGGCCAAAGCAAGAAGTGATGGCCTACTACCTTCAAGGAAGCAGGTTAGTGCAATAGTATGATGTGCTTTGGGGGAGAATGGAAAATAATTGGTGGACCGCATGAATCATTTCTGTATTAGGTCAAATATTTCCATTCTTGCCCTTCTAATATAATTCAAACTAGAACTGCTTCTTTTAAAGTTTTTATTTCTTTAAGAAAATCATGGAATGAAAGCATTTAGGATTCTTTATGTAGCCTGTAGTCTATAAAGATAAGGCAGACTGAATGCCACATATGTTGTTTGCAATTAATAGGAATTTTAGAATATAAAAAATCAATATAGAATAAAGAGTGAAAAAAACTTGTTTTTGGTTTTTTTTTTTTAATTTGAGAGCTAGAGAGCATGTGCACACACGAGCAGAGGAAGGGGCAGAGGGAGAGAATCCCAAGCAGACTCTGCTCCAGGCACCAAGCCCAACATGGGGGCCTTGATCTCATGACCCCGAGATCACGACCTGAGCCGACACCAAGAGTTGGATGTTTAACCAACTATGCCACCCAGATGCCCTGAACATACCTTTTTATATATATCCTTATTCATAGCAGAGTAGAGGCAGGAGTACTGAAATCTAAAGGAACTGTATTTTGGATTTAAAGGGTACTTTACATTTCCACTTATAAAAGCATATAAACTCTTAGAGTTTTGTATTTAATAACATTTGAGTTCTTTTTTAATATCTGATTAGTAAAACCGCAAATTAACAAAATGCCTTCTGTTGTTGTAGTGCTGTTTCCCATGTGAAATAAAGCAATCTTATACTAGTACACACCTAAATAATTTTAGTTAAAAAAATGAGATTCTACGAGACACACTGTTGTAAAATTTTGGTTTTCAAAAACTCGTTGGTACGTGCAGAGTATTCTTTCTAACAACTAAGTACTCTTACATGAGAGAAGTGTACTATATATAATTCAAATAACAATTTTCCTATTGAAGGAGAGCTGTTTTTGTTTTCAGTCATTTCCCTCTTTCCAATTACACTGTCTCAATATGCGCATCCTATTCTTTCTTGTGTTCTCTGGGATTGCTGGGTTAAGGGCACACACATTTGCAATATCCATCGACACTGCCCCATTGTGATGTGTGTACTCTCCTTCTCTTAAGAAAAGGCCTTATTTCTGACACCACCTACTGTTTATTTCAGCAATCGTTTTACTGTCACCCATGTGATTGGCAAAAATAAATCATACTTAGTATTAGCTTTGTTATGTTACTTGTATTTCCCATTGCTAATGAGGCTCAGCATCTTTTCATACCTTTATTAGTCATTTCCACTTCCTCTGTAAATTTTCTGTTCCTGACCTTTATCTATTTATAATGTTAATTTTTTTTCTTACTGACTTGCAGGAAGACTGTGTATATTAAGGATATTGTCTTAGTCAGCTTGGGCTGCTATCACAAAATACCATGAACTGGGTGCTTAAACAAGAGAAATGGATTCCTCAAAGTTTTGGAGGTTCAGAAGTCCAAGATCAAGGTGCCAGCCAATTAGGTACCTGAGGAGAGCTCTCTTCCTAGCCATCTTCTTGCTGTTTCCTCACATGGTGGAGAGAGATGGGGGATTGGAGGGGTTGGGGGAGGGGGGAAGATAGAGGGGAAAGGAGAGAGAATGAGAGAGAGAGAGAGCGAGAGCTCTCTCTTGTCCCAAAGGCACAAATCCCATCACGAAGATCCCGGCCCGCATGACATCATCTGAATCTAGTTCCTTTCCAAAGGTCCCATCTTCAAATACCATCACACTGAGGGATAGGGCTTAAACACATGAATTTTGAGGGGGGGGACACAATTCAGTCCATACCAGACTTTATTTTTAATGAACGTTACAAATACTTTTCTTCCAAGGCTGCCATTTTCTTCTGCGCTGAAGGCATCTGACACCATACTAGATGAGCTCTACATTTTTACTTGGGCAGAACTAACCTTTCATGGGTTCTTTATTTTGTTTCTAGTATAGAAAGACTTTCTGTCCTCAAAGATTATAAATATATCCCCCTAAGTCACTTTTTACAGTTAGGGTTTTGTTTTTTATCTTTAGTTATTGTCGTTTTCATGGAACTTATTTATTTTTTTGTGTCATGTAAGATGGGGACCTAACTTTTTTTTTTATATCCAATGTGTAACCAATAGACCCAACATCATGACAGCAATTTTAGAAAAAAAAATCTTTTTAATTATATTCTTGGAGTCTTCTTATCTGGGGTACCTTTTTATTAAGCTCTTTGAAATATTGAACTTAGCTCACCTGTCCTCTATTACTAATTAGGTTGGGAATACTAGTCTAGACTACACAATTTTAAAAGTAATACTACCCTTAGGATTCAACAATGACCCTAAGACCTATCACCAGTAGGACTTGGGCTTTGAATTGCTTTTTTTAGTAAAGAAATTTTATGTGTATGTCACATAATTTTATGTAATGCTATTTTCCTTTTTGCCAGATGTCTGGTGTGACCAACAGTTTCCAGATGGTTAAGTGGGTGAATTACGAGTTGTATTAGTCTGCTAGGGTTGCCATAACAAAGTGCCACAGGCTGGGTGGCTTAAACAACAGAGATTTATTTCCTCACAATTCTGGAGGCTGGAAGTCTGAAATCAAGATGTCAGTAAGGTTGATTTCTTCTGAGACCCATCTTCCTGTCTTGTAGTGGCTGTCTTCTCCCTGTGTCTTCACATGTCCTTTCATCAGTATTTAATCTCCTCTTTCTATAAGGACACCGTCATATTGGACGAGGGCCCACCCTAGTGACCTCATTTAATCTTAATTGCCCCTTTGAAGACCCTATCTCTAAACCCAGTGGCCTTCAGTGGAACTGGGGGATTAGGACTTGAACATATTAATTTTGGAAGGACACAATTCAGCCCTAACCAAAGTGTAATCTGCAATACTGAGATAAAGTTACAGTAACTGACCCACACAGGGATTGAGCTTGTCACAGGTTTATTATCCAGTGGTTCTCAAATATTAGCCTGCATCTGTTTTACATGAAAGACTTGCTAAATGAGATTGCTGGGCCCCACCCCAGTGACTGACTCACTTAGTCTTAAGTAGGGCCAGAAAATTTATATTTCTAACAAGGTCCCAGGGAAGGTCCCAGGCACTGCTGATCTGAGGAACACACTTTGAGAACCACTGGCTTAACCAACTACGCTAACCAGCCACAGATGGCATGATATGAAACATACAAACAAAAGTGAAGCTTTTAGACAATGCAAAATTGTACCACTATTTTGGTACTGGCAATTTAATTCCCTTCCTAAGGACTGTTTTTGCTCCAACCTGAAACAAATCGGACCTGAAAAATGTCAGAGCTATGCAGGAAGGAGCTAGAAGCATGCAGGATGCTACAGATTGACAGTAAGAGTCACAAACGAAAAGACAAAGCAGATGGAAGTAAGGGTACGGTTTAGCAGGTCACATATCTCGTACTGGTGCTAGAAGACTTCGGTGTCATGTAGACAGACAAAATTCCCACAGTAGTCTGGAAATACTGCTTATGCTTTATCACTAACCGAAAACCTCCTTTAAAATAAGAAAAAGAGGGGCGCCTGAGTGGCTCAGTCATTAAGTGTCTGCCTTTGGCTCAGGGCGTGATCCCAGAGTCCTGGGATCCAGCCCCACATCAGGCTCCTCCGCTATGAGCCTGCTTCTTCCTCTCCCACTCCCCCTGCTTGTGTTCCCTCTCTCGCTGGCTGTCTCTATCTCTGTCAAATAAATAAATAAATAAAATCTTAAAAAAAAAAAAAAAAAAAGAAAAGAAAAAGAAAAAGGCTATTTGGATTAACTTTACATTTTCCTCCCTTATGCTTCCATTGTTTATACTCTTCTTTGATCCTTATGTTTTCCACTCTTATTTGAGTCCAGTTACTCTTAAAATAATTTCCTACTTCAGTAAAATAAATCTTGAGTCAGCTGTTGGCTTCCAAGGGGAGGAGGGAGTACTGAAACTTTTTCAATTTCCAAGTAAAATATAATATTAATACTTTGGGGACAAGTAAATTATTATAGTGGATTTTATTCAGAACAATTAGAATGATGGTAGAGAATAAATGGACCCAAACTAAACAAAGGTACTTGAACTCAAAATCTCATTCTAAAGACATTAAAAATATAGCATCTTTTGTATAAGTCTAAGTAAGCAGCGTTTCTAAGGTCAGGAAAAAAAATAACTACAGAAAAAAAGGCCCGGGCTGAAGTTTTTCAAAGCATGGTTCCACTCAGGAAAATTCTTTTCCCTCTTAAGAAGAGTATGTCGTTAGTCTCTGGGAGACTTAGAAAGAATATCAAACACAAACACAGATAAAAATGTTTTAAATAGTCAATTATTTTTTTAAAGATTTTATTTATTTGAGAGAGAATGAGTGAGAGAGAGCACGAGAGGGGGTTGGATCAGAGAGAGGATCAGACTTCCCGCTCAGCGGGGAGCTCGGTGCTTGGTCCTGAGACTCTGGGATCTTGACCTTGGTTGAAGGCAGACGCTTAACTGACTGAGCCATCCAGGCACCCAAGTAATCAATTATTTAAATATATCATTCTGAAATCTCAGAGTAAAGTATACCAATCTGTAAAATTTCAACTATTAGACGAGTTGAAAACAGCAACTGGATATAGTTTCCTGATGATTGTCACATTTGTCATCACTTACGATTATGGTTTTATAAGATTAGTGATTTCCTCAGAGCAATACTCACAAGAAAATGCAAAACAGAGAGCTCAAAAATGTTCTGAGAATTAAGGAAGCTAAAATTAGAAGTACTACATAGCTATTTGCTTTCTAAATTGTGGTTAGGCAGACATTAAAATTGTCCTATAGTGATGCTTCTAGTGATGCCTTAGAAAATAATGGCATTTCCCATGAGGTAGAATTTTCCAGAAGAGCAGCTATAGCCCTTTGGATTTTACCCTTTTTCTGATTTGTGGTACACACCTCCTAAGCCCTTGTTAATTGCACTAATCAGCAACTTGTAATCATCAGGAAGAATTTTCTAAGAAAAACCCCATATGCCAAGGCCTTGAGGTGAAAAGGAGCTTGGATTTGTGTGGTGACTGTGATTTTGTGTTATAATAAACGGGTATCAACTGATTTCTGTCTCCTATGTTCCCTAAACATGTTAGCCCATCCTTCAGGCCTGTGAAGATAGGTTGTTGGTCCCCTACTGATTTAAGCCCATTACTGCTTATGTCCAACTAAAATATAAATGTATTTTGGACCAGCTTGCCTTTACATGTGAAGAGAACCTATTGTGGATTGTGATTCAATCCAGAATGGAAGCAGCAGTTCATTTTGACCTAACCAAGCATTATCAAGAGTTAGCCTACGGGCTGGCATTTCTGTCATTCACTTGTACATGTGTTTAGGAACTTTCTACATTCTTGATTTGTGAGGAGTGATCATAGAGTGGGATTAAGAGGGAGATGATTTTAGTATGTCTAGCCTCAGAAGAAAAATCTCTGCAGATTTCAAGGATGGAAATGCGATCTACCATCACATTACAACATTGCTCTTGGAAATACTTCAACTCTCATAAGCATTACCAGTAATTCTTTACAAGATTATAACCACCCTCTGAAATTTCACATTTCAATTGGAATTCTAAGTTTTGCAAGTAGGTAAGAGTGTCATTATTAAATTTGCAACTCTTACTACCATCTGAGCAAAAGCTTGTGGTTTAACCTTCACTTGCCTAATGACACTTTTTTTTTTTTAATGGAATAGAAGTCATTCTTTGCTCTGATGAGTAAGAGGTGGCACATGGCTGTTGAGTCCCAGCATATAAGCTTCTTGACTTTGCTCTTCATTGCAATTGCCACTGCAGGTCAAGCATCGTCATTTTTCCTGATGTGTAGCTGCCTCGCTGTTTTCTTTTGCACCACTTTGTTTCCCAAAGGGTTGCCATTTTGCCTCTTCATTTTGAATTTGTAATTTCTTCCTAAAAAATAATTATGACTATTTTACCTACCTGTTGTCAAATTATTCCTTTCCTTGTTGCCTTCAAAATCAGGTCCAAACTATTAGCGTGACAAACAGTTCTTCATTGTCTTGTCTGTAGTGGATCTTTTCTCAAGAGTCTGAACAGCCTTCTATCCTCCCTTCTCTGAGATTTCGAAATCTCCTTTTATCATGATCAGGGGTACTTACTTATCAATAACTATGTTTGTACCTTAAGACTAACCGGATTTCACCATGAGTAGGTCTCTTTATCAAGTTGTGAAACTCAGATTCTCTTGAATGGAATTTTTAGATTCATGGAGCTTATCAGTTATCTAATTTGATCCTTACTGTGATATTATCATTCCATTATATTATCATATTATTTTAAATAGACACAATCTATAGCTTGAAGAAGCTATTGCTTAAAAGCACATAGCGAGGATTAAAACACCAGTTGCTTAAAATCCAGGTTACAGTGCTACCATGAAAAAACTTGTAAATGTGGTTGTATAATTTAAATTCCACATGGATTACCTAATTTGTAAGACTAGACATCAGAATCATTAGCAAGAATTCCATTTGTCTAATGTTATTTGACAGTGATTAAAGGAACATGAACAGACATTTCTCCAAAGAAGACATCCAGATGGCCAACAGACACATGAAGAGATGCTCAACATCACTCATCATCAGGGAAATGCATGCCAAAACCACAATGAGATATCACTTCACCCTTGTCAGAATGGTTAAAATAAAAAATGCAAGAAACAACAAGTATTGGTGAGGATGTGGAGAAGAGGGAACACTCTTACGTTGTTCGTGGGTATACAAACTGGTGTAGCCACTGAGGAACTAGTATGGAGGTTCCTCAAAAAATTAAAAATAGATCTACTCTATGATCCAGCAATCTGCATTATTTACAGTAGTCAAGATATGGAGGCAGTCCAAGTATCCACTGACTGATGAATGGATAAAGAAGATGTGGTATATATACACAATGGAATATTACTCGGCCATAGAAAGAATAAAATCTTGCCATTTGAAATGACATGGATGGAACTAGAGAGTATAATGCTAAGTGAAATAAGTCAATCAGAGAAAGACAAATACCATATGATTTCACTCAGTGGAATTTAAGAAACAAAACAAAGGAGCAAAGGGGAAAAAAGTGAGAGAGAGAGAGAAATCAAGAAACAGATTCTTAATTATAGAGAACAAACTGATGGTTATGAGGGGGGAGTGAGGGTGGGGGATGTATAGAATAGGTGATGGGGATTAAGGAGTGCACTTGCTGTGATGAGCACTGGGTGTTTTATGACGTGTTAAGTCACTATATTGTACACCTGAAACTAATATAACACTGTATGCAAATTAACTGGAATTAAAATAAAAACGTAAAATAAAAAAATTTCAATAGTAAAAAAAAATTCTATGTTTAGTATATCTACCCCAAATACTACTCATTAAATTTTTTGTTTGGGGGCACCTGGGTGGCTCAGTCGGTTGGGTGTCCAGACTCTTGGTTTCCGCTCAGGTCATGATCTGAAGGTTGTGAGAGTGAGCCCTGTGTCGGGCTCCACACAGTGCGAAGTCTGCTTGAGTGTTCTCTCTCTCCCTCCCTCTCTGCCCCTTCCCCTGCTCATGCACGCATGTGCATGCTCTCTCCCTCTCTCTAAAATAAATAGATAAATTTTTTAAAAAAATAAATTTTTTCTTTTTCCAGAATTATTCCTAACCATTTCTAAACTTGATTATATTTAATAAATGAATAATCAGGATGAATATAAATTTTTAAAAGAAATATTTATTGCTAGTTAATAATTGGCTTTAAAAAATTGGGGGCAATACAGTTATTTGACATTTCTGATGCTAGTATATTTCTATACCAGTTGCAAAAGTCCAGCTGGGAAAGGAGGAATATATGTGTGCATAGGGCAGAAAGGGGGAAATACATGTTTTGAGTATACTCAATCCCAGTCATTGTACTTGATACACATTTCTGAATCTTAAGGAAGTCCATGAGGCACATATTATTATCATTATTTTACAATGAAACCGAAGTAAAAAAAAAAAACACTTTGGAGATTTCTAAAAGGCTTTGTGTATTTATCCCATCACAACCACACTATTAAATATTAAATGTTGTAGAGGATTATGTTAGAAAAAAAAATCCATCAAAATCTAAAAAAACCTGTTAGGACAATTGCACTGCTAGGGTGTTGGTTGACAGGACAAGAGAAAATCTAAGACAGTCAATCTCTCCAGTGAGATCTAAGTTTAATTTTTGTCGTGGGAATGTGAAATGACTTTACTCTGGGAATTGCCGAACTGTGGCGGGCGAATGTGATGCTAGAAGTTTCTAAATACTCAGTTTTAAAAATTATCTGCATCACTTTCTTTCACTGGTGTAGATAAAGGCCATCTAAAGAAAAATCACAAAGAATGGATTAGTTCGGCACTTGGGGCAGGCAGCAGAAGATACAGTTGCAGGAAATCACTCCATGCTATACATTTGGGAATTTTTTGGTATGCTAGCAAGGGCTATGGTGCAATGTTTATGTTTTCTCTTTGACTTTGGTATTTGTACCTTCAGGATTTCCGTATTCCTATACTAGCTTCTTTCAAAACTATAAGGCGTGAAAGATAAACTGTTAATTGATGTTGTTTAAACAAAGTCTTCCTTGGTCAAATATATTTGAGAAACTTATTCTAAATCTTTTCCAGGGCGTGCCAAAATCTACAATAGGATTAAAAACCTATTTAATTTGTTTAATGGTTTTAACAATGTATTAGCTAGGTCCAATACTGTTTGCATGGCGTACTTACTGGAATCCCTTGAAACCATTTTGGAAAGCACAGTTCTTGATAAGAACATAGTTTCTTTGCTATTCTTAGCTATACTTTGTGATCTTTCTCTGAGTACTATTATCTTAAATATTACATAAGGAAGATTCTAGAGCAGAAAGCTGTACAATAATGAAAATTCCAAGAGTCATCAATACTGCTAGGTATTCCCTTTTTTTAAAAAAGATTTATTTATTTATTTTTAGAGAGAGCATGAATGTGCGAGCAGGGGAAGGAGGGTTCTCAAGCAGACTCCCTGCTGAGCGCAGAGCCTGACTCAAGGCTCAATCTCATGATCCTGAGATCATGACCTCAGTCGAAATTAAGAGTTGGATGCCTAACGGACGGAGCCACCCAGGCGCCCCACTACTATGTATTCTTGATCTTTGAAATAATAAATCTGATTGCTTACTGACTCCTGAACATTCATATTTACCCTAAAGGAGGATAACTAGAAAGGATCAAATAAAGTCACATGGGGACTAGATGAAGTAATGCTTACATTGTTGCTTTATTTCCAGTGTTCACTTGCTTGCTCCTAAATAGAGATATTTCTGCTCTCACATTCCAAAGCAATGCTTGATGTGGTTTCATCCTTGAATGTCTGAGACAGTTATTAACTAAGTGAGAAGGTGTTAAATGGAAGCTGGCTGAGAAGGAAAAGTTTGACATGGATTTAAGGAATTTCTTCTGGTCTGCAGAACACTTATCGAGTACCAAACTTGTACTATCCATGGTCAACTCTCAGCCATCCCTAATTCTTCCAGTGTTCTTCCCACATCAAAGTAAGTAAACACAAGCATTAGCTAATTGTGAGAAATGTAGGATTGGTCCATGAAATCAGGTTCCTAGGATTAGACAAAAGCAAGAATGGCCTAGTGGAAAGGTGCAGTGTACTCAGTGTGTCTTTAACCAATAAAATAGAAAGTAGAACAAAGGAAATGGGGAGAGTATTTTGGGTATGTTTCTCTCAGGCTAACTAGTTGGTTTCTCTTATATGCCTATTTGATTTCTTTTAGGATATGAACCCCTGGAGCTATTGCAGATTAAATTCCACAGGATGTTGGAAATGTGTGAAAATAATCGAGAACAGACAAAATAAAATCTTCATTTTTTTTTTTAAGATTTTACTTATTTACTTGAGAGAGAGTGAGAGAGGAACAATCACGCAGAAAGGCAGTCAGAAGGAGAAGGAGAAGCAGGCTCCCCACTGAGCAGGGAGCCGGATGCGGGACTCGATCCCAGGAGCCTGGGACCATGATCTGAGCCGAACACAGACTCTTAACTGACTGAGCCCCCCAGAGGCCCCTCTCGATTGTAATTTGCCATGTTGCTACTTGGAGCAGTAGAATGGCTGATTTGAGCCTATTAGATCACTTGAGGTTTTTGAGGGAAGTTCTGCACTGTTTCCTAGAAATGCTTATTGCTGTTTCTTACTCTCGTTGACTCTTCTGTGTGAGGTTGAAACAGAAGGAGAAAGTGGGAATGGATACAGTGTCATCAACCCATGGGACTGAGAGTGTCAGAAGTGCGTCACTTGTCCAATGACTACTGCAGATGAGGACAAATCTTCCCTACCCGGTGGGAAATCTCAGCCAGCTATCGGAGGAGGTTTCTCTGTGACTGAAAGACAACGGCGTTTGTCTTTGCTGTTGCGGTACGTCTACCAATGAATGCACAGTACCGCACAGCTGTTGCTCAACGCAGGAGTCACAGAGGAGTTTTGAAGGAATAGTGAATTTGTCGACTCATGGCAGAACATTTAAAACACAACCTAACCCGTATGTCAACCAAAGATTTAAACTAGGTTCATATCTGGTTAGTAGGGTGCAGGGTGACTATGGCAGTCATTTTGCCTTGTGGTATTAGTCATGTGAGTTTGCAAGGGAGGAACTGCAGGGGCAAAGTGTCTTCACTAAAACACAAGATAATTCTCCATGGAATGAAAGATTCTGAGTTAAGATTCCAGAATTCTCCTGGAAATCTGATTAGGTATCACGTCGTTCCCATGCATCTCACAAAGTATAAAACAAAGCGTCTGCATGGATGTTAAGGCACCAGGTAGCTGGGCAAAGATAGTGACCAGATTAAATAGTATCAACAAGCCAGTCATTTTTTTTCTTTTTCTAGAAAGAATATGGACAAACGCATTTACCGAAAAATAAATTCACAGTAATCAAATATACCATTTAAAAGATATTCATAGTTTTAGGAAAAAAACCCGATCCTTGTCAAAGACACTGGAAAAACCAGTGAAGTAAGAGGGTTGAGGGAATATCAAGTGAAGTAAAAACAAAGGA
Organism: Ursus maritimus; assembly: GCF_017311325.1. Lineage (NCBI taxonomy): Eukaryota > Metazoa > Chordata > Mammalia > Carnivora > Ursidae > Ursus > Ursus maritimus. The sequence continues at coordinate 39,728,072 of NW_024423564.1, read as the reverse complement.
TGAGAAATAGTTCAGGTTTGCAGGCTTCCTGGGTTGAAGATGGGCTGCAGCGAGAATGTTGCTTTTGGCCTGATCTACTTGACCTGCATGGTGAGGGGCCCTGGCCCAATGACCTTGGTCTGCCCATTACCTATTCCAGCCTTCCAGCTTTTCTGCTTTCTTTACCCCTTCCTACTTTTGAAGAAAAACAAAAGTGCCTCCTTGTTCTCTTTTTGTACCTTTCTTTTTTAACCCTCCCTCTTCATTTTTCTTAAAATACCTTTTTTGATCTTGGTTCAATTTTTAGATAATGTATGTTGCCAGAAGAAAGAAAAAAAGTGAATTGTGTGGCTGAACATGTTATTTCTTCTACTCTTACAGCTTATCTGTCCTGCAAGTAATATTCGAAGAAGACCTGCTTTGGTCTTACAGTTTTTATCATGAGCTTGTAAAGCAATGGACTTTATTAAATGCTTTGGGCAAACAAAGGATTTTTTTTTCTCCCTTGCATCCTGGACTTGGCTAAATGACACCCATCACGGAAGATTTTTTAAAGATTTTTAATCATTGGACACTCATCTCTTAAATGGTTCAGTAATATATTCTTGGAATCACAGATGTTGATATTTTTGAGATATTGATTCTGCTTGTGATGTTTTAAAGAAGTTTAAAGAATACCAGGGTCCCAGCAGGCCTACACTTTACAGAATAACCAAGTACATTGATCAGTAACAAAACGAACCCAATCTTGGTGTGTACGTCTTCAATATCAAGTAATCATTGCAGCGCATTACGGAACTCACCAGGGGAAATACATCATACTGAGAACTGTAGAAATCAAGGTGGAAAATCTTAAAAGTGGGATTAAAGGCAGCAAATTCATTTGAAATTTGCTTTTTATTTACAAACCAGCAGTCTCATGAATTGATAAAATAAATAAACACTTAAGAATAATAATTATTTAACAGATTAGGCCAAGGATGCTGTTGCAGTTGGGAGAAACTCAAGCGGCTTTGATAACCATAAATGTTTATTAAATCTTAAACTATGGTTTAGAATCCTGTGTCTGCAAAGCTAGAATTGGAACTGTTTCTGAAATTAACACAGAAATTTATCAAATTCGAGTATATGGAAGATTCCCTAAATCTGACAGATTAAAGAATTCAACCTATCTGTTCTCTGGGAGGACAGTCTGGGCCCCCGCAAGAATGATGAGGACACTCCCTTCCGCACGAATTAATGCAGGTAAGAGAAATGGGACTTGGAGCAGAAAAGGGGAGTGCCTTACCTCAACCAGTGTTGGGGATTATGTTAATCCAGGGGTTTTCACCAAGTTCAATGATGTTAAAGACACAGCGAAAGGCAGGAGTGAGCAAAATGTAAACCAAGTGCAGGATTGTTCCTTATTTCTTGAAGTGTTTATTCTCAAATGGGGAGAAAGCTCAGAGACTTGGGCAACAGTGGTACAGAGTCTGGTATCATGATGATAATAACCTGAAGGGTGGCTCGTCAAGGGCTGGTTAGTTTCTGAAGTCGGCACATGTGGCAATGAGGGAGAATTATTCTTTTTTTTTTTTTTATTAATAATGATTTTTTATTATATTATGTTAGTCACCATACAGTACATCCCTGGTTTTTGATGTAAAGTTCGATGATTCATTAGTTGCGTATAACACCCAGTGCACCATGCAATACGTGCCCTCCTTACTACCCATCACCGGTCTATCCCATTCCCCCACCCCCCTCCCCTCTGTAGCCCTCAGTTTGTTAGGGAGAATTATTCTTGACGAAGTGTTATATCATCTGTGATGCACAGTATCTGAGGTTTTGTGTATACAACAATATGGTGTACTATGTATATATAATGAATATAGAACTACAGATTAAAGAATATTAATATGCAGGACAATCCTCATCACTATTTACACACTTTTTCTTGCTTTTTCTTTTTTTCTTTTTTTACCAAGCAGGCAGTTCAATCTCAAGTTAACTCTGCAAATGATGTGGCTCTGCTGAAATAATACTTTATTTATTTATTTATTTATTTATTTATTTATTGGGGGGGAGGGGCAGAGGGAGAGGGCAAGAGAGAATCTTTAGCAGGCTTCACACCCAGCGTGGAGTGTGATGCGGGGCTCAGTCTCACGACTCTGAGATCATGACCTGAGCTGAAACCAAGAGTCAGACGCTTAACCGACTAAGCCACCCAGGCGCTCTCATTGAAATAATATTAATAATTATTTCAGTGTAGGTTCCATTTAATGAGTGTCTTCATCTTTACCAAAACTTTGTTGATGCTCTTAGATATTTTATTTCATTTACTACTTAAAACAACACGGTGAGATGGGGATTGTTGAGCAGTTTAAAGATGATGGATCTGACACGGAGAAAAGTTAATCAGGTAGCCGGGATTTGAGCACAGGTCAGTCTCTCGCTGAACCCGACACACTGTCTGTATAACATGGGTGCACATGCGCACTGTATGTGTGTATATAGATACACACACGTGTCCATAGCCCACAGATATATTTTTGGTGCCACTGCATTTTTCTCTCAATTGCGTGACTTCAGAGAAATTGATAAAATATTACGATTAGATTCAAACTGTTCTAGTTCTTACTTTCTGAATTGCTGACTGGGAATCTGTTGGAGAGAAGAACCGAAGTCCTGTGGAAGAATAATGAAGAATAATGAAGAAGCCACTGGTTCCATCCATGCTGATAGCTTGTATAACCCACACTTTACAGAACTTATTGGCTAGAGAGAGATACTAAAAATTGAAGTACCTAATGTTTAATGGGGTTTAATTATGAATCAGGCACTTTATATACATTGCTATGAGTGGAATTTTGTCTCCTCAAAATCTATATGTTGAAGTTCTAAACATCAGTACCTCAAAATGTGACCTTACTTAGAGATAGGGTCACTGCAGATAGCATGACGTTAGCTCTAAAGTGACCTCATAAGGTATGCTTCATTTTTGCCGTGGTAAGTGATCTTTTGACTCTAAAAGTGAAGAAAACAAAAAGTCACATATGATTCATCCTCTTTCCTACTTTGTGTATATTTATGTTTAGAGGCAGTTAGGAGGAAAACATGCTTTTGTAAATAAAGCAAGAGGTTTGGAATCAAAATGAGTTTGAATCCTGTTTCACTATTTCGTGTTGTCATATTTTTATCTAATAATTTGAGGCTCTGTTTATTCACCTAAATGATAGAGATAAAAATCAGTAACCGTTTTTTTTGATTTTAAGTTTTAAGTGAGTGATGGATGAGACAAGTTCATTGTAGAGTGCCCGGTGCATAGTAGGCACCATTATTTCCAGTTTCAAACACAATTAAGATGCATTCATATATCCCTAGCAAGAGATGGTAAACTAGAACTTTATACCTACTAAAACAACAAAAATAAAAAGTTAGTAATACCAAGTAGAGGCAACAATATGGGGGAAACGAGAACTCTAAACTGCTAGTGTGTAAGCAAAATATTTTAAAAATCTGGAGACAATGAGAAAGTGCTTAACAAAACTAAGGAGTTCACATCCTAAAGACCCAGAAATTCTATTACTGGGCACACTGCCAGAGAAATTATTTCACATATGCCTAAAGAGGCATGCATAGGAATGTTCACCGTGACATTTTTTGAAATAGCGAAAACTTAGAAACAACTCTTCTAATGAATAGAGTAGGGAATGGATGAATGGACTGTTCGTGTTGTGAGATACCATGCAATGTCAAAGGATGAATTAGATCTAAATACACCCAAACTGATAGATATCAACATTTCAAAAGTACAGTTTTTGAGGGAAAGGCTAAATGCACTACACTGGATGGGTGTGAGAGGTGGTGGAGAGGAAGACAAGTGAAGTTAGGGGGATAAAGGAGATCAAAGATGTGGGACCGGGTCTGGACCAATTGACAGATGTGTGGTGAACTGAGGACAGGCTATAGCAATCGAATTTTGCTGATCTAAGATTCATACAATAACAATGATCTTTTACATTACTCATCTGCCTCCCTTACACATCTGGGTAAATTTGTTTCGTCACCATTTCTTAAACTTGCCAACAACAACAACAACAATTTATTATCACTGTGATTTTGCCCAAGCACTTCCTTTTACCTAAAACTCCCTCTTCATTTTTCCATCTGTTAAAATCCTATGCATTCTCAGCATGGCACAACCGCTGCCTGGAAGTTTCCTACAATGCCCACTTGCAGGTGTAATTTCTCCATCCTTTGATTGCCTATGGTACTTGACATTAGCATTTCATTGCTTATCTATTGCATTTTTATGCTGGTTTTTATAAACATTTTAGAATTTTTCCTCCTGGAGGAAAGCTTCTTGGTTTCTGTGTCTTTGCATTCTCCATAGCATGGACCCCCTAGAACCTAGGATGTGTTTACTGAATGAAAGGAGACTGGGGAATGAAAATGGAAGGAATATTCACGATAATCCTGAACCAAGTAGGACAAAGACTATTCTCTAATATGACTACATGGGGACCCAGACAAGTTAAATGTTTGTCCAAGTTTCCTAGTCCATCATTACAGCTGGCGATTAAGAGAGGCTAAGTTTACTGATTACTTGCCAGCATGCTGTCTCCACTCATTCACTTCCATGAGTCATATCAGTTCCAGACAGTCATCAAATATGTCAAATGTTAGATTGCTTCCTACTCTGATATGGTTAGTAATATTGCAGAAGAAAGCCCTTATTTTTTTTAACTTTGCTTATATTTCTCTCCAAAGAGTAGTTTATTTTTACTTTTCAATAACTTTCTTATTGAGATGAAAACACTAAGGTCAATTTCAGCATTTCAGATTTACCAAAATGTATGAATGGCTCAGGTAATAAAAATGTTTTCCTTTTAATTTTAAATATGCACATCCATTTTTGTTGTGTGAAGAAATTGTGACTTTTAGTTGAAGACTTCTGACTAATTTATTCTGAGTATAGTGTATTATCATAATAGCGATGTGTACTTCCAAAATATTTATTGAAAAAAAATTATTCAACTCTAATATTATCTTGTGATGATCCCATTTCACTTTAGAGAGAAGTCATCCCCCTAAAGCCTGGTGAAAAAAGCATAGAACAAGTATGGAGTGATTGTCTTATAGTTTGTGACATGGGAGCTGCTTTCTGATTTCTAGGAAGGCTATGCGGAGATGTGAAGAAATATATATTCATACAACACATCCATACTCTGTCAGCTGAATACATAATATACCTCTATATATAATAAAAATTTCCCCCCAATTTTAGACGTGTGACTAATAAGATAATTCATTTAGAATTATTTTTTCTTATTGTTAACTTTTTGCTATTTCTTTTCCTGGTCATTGAGTATAGAAAAGTATTGCTGTATCAGGTGGATGCAAGAGAAATGTTTTCAGCTTAGAAGAAAGACTCATGCTACTTAAATATGGTGAAATACTGGAATAATTGATGCCCATCATTTCGCAGGTAAGGAATTGGAGCTGCGGAGAGCTAGGTGAAGCACCCTCGGGCAAACAGGTGGTGGGGGCGGCGCCCACCTCTGGTGTCTCTACCCTCAGGGTGGAGCTCTTTACCTCTGGCCATTTGGTCTCTCAGTCAAGTGAGCCTTGTCCTTAGGTCTACTTTTTCAGGGCCCTTACCTTTTCACTATTATTTTCCTGACACTCAGGGATGAGTCCTGTAAGCATTCTCTCTTTCTCCCTCTCTTCATTTCTCTCTTCCTACTCCCTTGTTCTGTGCTTCATTTGTTCTACCGGACCTGGGAAATTACTGGCTTTCTAATACATAACTGAACCATTAACACCGCGTTCCGGATATGTGTGATTATGTCCCTGTTAGTCCAGGGGAATTTGCTTCATAGCAGGAGATCACAGCAGTGCTGTATCCCGAAGATGAACTCTCTCCTGACCCACCCTGGCCAATGATCCACACCACCTTTCAGTAAAACTGAGAATCAAGGTCATAAAATGTGTCAAGCACTTAATGTTGATCTAGGCTTTAAGACTCAGCAGTAAGAAAACAGCTAAGTTAGACCTATAGGACACTAAAGAATTGGAGACATAGCTGTGCGTCATGCACAATAATGGCTATGTCAGAATATTTTAGTGACTACTGAATAAGTGTCCAGAATAGAAATATAAAGCATAGAAACAGAAACAGAAAGAATAGAAATAGAAAGCATGAACACACATTTAAGTTCACATGGGTAAAATAAGGTTAAAAAAGTTTCAATGCATTTTTTTTCTTTTACCTTTTTATCTTGACATAATTTCAGAGAGGAAAGTGGCGAAAATAGTGTTAGCTGGCACTCACCGGTGTGATGTGATGTGAAGAGCACTCCAACCTCCCCTCTGTGGCATCTAATCATGAGCAAAACATCAGACAAACTCAAGTTGCAGAACCTTCTACAAAGTACTTGACCAGTGCTTCTCAAAACTCTCAAGGTTGTGAAAGACAAGGAAAGACTAAGAAATTGTCACAGGTCAGAAAAGATTAAATGCAATGTGGAATCCTGGATTGGACGCTGGAACAGGAAAAAGTGGAAAAACTAGTAAAATCCAAATAAAGTCTGCAGGTTGCTCATAATGTACCAATATTGTTTTCATAGTTTTGACAAATGTATCAAGGTCATATAAGATGTTAATATTAGGGAAAACTAGGTAAAGGATATGGGGATTTTCTGTACTATTTTGAAAAAAAATTTTAATCTAAGATTAGGAAATGCTTATTAAAAATATATTGACTCATATTTTGACCATTCTCACCAAGTCTACCTACCAACATAGTCTAACTCATTGTGTTACCATCAGTCTTTCCTGGATTATTATACTAGACCACCCAAATGGTCTCCACGTCTCTACCTTTATCCCCTTCCGGTCTATTCTCCATATAGCAGCTGGAACTTCTCTTGTCAAGATCTTACAATGGCTTCTCATCACCCCCCTTAGTAAAAGTCCTGATCATGGACAATGAGAGCTTGCAAGTTGAAATTACGTCTTTACCTGTATTTCACTCTATCCATGTCGGCCTCCTTGTTCCTTGAACACACTAAGCACTTCTACACTTGCTGTTCCTGGAATACTCTACAGATGACCTTTATTTTTCCCACCTGGAGCTACAGGGGAGCCATACGTGTTTTCTCGTTGACTCCTTTTGCCACGTATATTCCCCCCCCACACACACACAGATTTTTTTCTCTCTTCTGAAGGTCTAAGCTTTATGCAGGAGCTCAAGTTCATTTCCTCCAAAGCTGACTTACTTATTATCCATTTTTTTGGGAGGAGAGACAAATTGATTTCTAATTCTTGGAAGTTAAACATTGTTTTAAACATAGATTTCACTCATTCCATAAATATTTATTGAACACAGTGAAGAAATAAAAATGTATAAAGTTGCCTCCCCACCTCACTCATTCTTTTACTCTGGATAATTTTAATCAGCAGCCAATTACGTGGTGACAAATCCTATCTTACAAATGACAACAAAATTTCCACTTTTATTAATATTATACAAAAAATATGAAGATTATCTGACTCTTGAGAATGTTGGAGCAGAAGATGATAAAGCTAGAAATAGAGATTTCTGAAAGATGGACATCATGAACAAGACTTGAATTTGGGTAGAAAAAAAAAGGTGACTATTACCTTTGAGAAAGATTTGTTTTGTTTTGTTTTGTTTTCCCTAAATGAGAGGTAAGGATTAACATTAAATTGCAGATGGGGAGAAGAGGTGATTAGAGGGAATGACCACATTTTAATTAAAAATTGCAAAATGTTTTTCTAAATATCAGAAATGAGTCTCATAACTAATTGCTGGGTTAAAAAAGTGTTCAATTTGATTACTCCTTCTCAAGGAGCATATCATGTTTTGGCTTGTTTGTGTCCGTTTATTATAGTCTTTGTTTATATTTTTGGCAGCAAAAGAACAGCACCATCAATTCAGAGCATTTCTTGCAAATGATGCAAGCTATTGGACAAAGCATTAGCCACAGATACCGTTTGAAATGGCTTGACCAGAAACTGCTGAGTAATGACTGAGCCAGGAAATTGATTAGAAGATAGATGAGACTTACACTCATCCTCTCAACTCCTCAGTGGCTGAGAGTGGGCATGAAGGATTTTCCAGTGTATTTATGATCTCCACTGTATTTATGATTTAATGACAACCAGAAGGGTGAGTTCTTTAAACTGTAAAGCTTCCTTCATATATTGATGCAATGCCATGCACTGAATAGTGCTTAACAGCTTGCTTTTCTTTTGTTTTACATTAATTTACTCAGCTAGGGCATTGACACACTTACCTTTTTTACTTGACAGCAATCTACAAACCTGAGATTTTAGCAGACATTGATTCCCCCAAATGATTCTACATTCTTCCTACCTAACTGAAACCATTTATTTCTAGAGAAGCTGTGAACAAACAAAACCAATTTGGATTTTCAATATCATCAAATACCACCGGTGGTAGTCATGATAATAAAAAATTAATACAAGATCTAGGAGGCTAAATAAAATATGGATGACTTTCTGAGGGAGCAAATGAAATGGAGAACTGAGACAGTTTCTTGATCATTAGGCCAACATAAGCACTTCAACTTCAATTATATGAAGAGCTCAATTAAAAGAGATTTGCAGAGGAGGAAGGGAAATCATTTAGGTAGTTTCAAGTTCTCTAGAACTTATTCCTATAGCATAATCTAAGTAGTGTGCTGTTAGTCCTGGATAAATTCGGGGAGGCCAGGTGTGTGAAGAATTGATAACCAACTACCTAGTGAATTGGGTCTTCATGTCAACCTGGAAGAAATTGATCACCTCTCGTAATGTTTATCCATTAAAATGATAATTCACCTGGACATAAGGATGATTAAGTTTATGTAAACTTATATTAACAACAACAACAAAAAGGTGGAAAACTCCCAGACCATTCAGTTAGAAGATACAACTAGGGGGTCCTATAGGAAATTATGGCTGATAATTAGGAAGCTATCTGGTTTCTTCAAACAAAATAAAGATTTATATGGACAATTTAAATGTCTAATTGGAAGTTAATCTTATGATTTAAAAAATTTAATTAAATAAAAATTTGGATATGAAGAAAGACATATTAAAATTTACTGACAAGTGTATAAATGTAAACAAAATTAAGAAGACAGTGCTATATTAAAATAGAGCTAAGAACTGGATTGCAAAGATGCAGATATTTGTTTTTTAAGTTTAATCTGCTTTAATATCATCACTAATTTCCATAAGAAGAGCAAAATCGTGTGGGTTAAAGTTCTGAATGACAGAATATTGGATGCAATCTTTATTTCTATAATGTGGGAAAATCCTACAGAGTTAAATGCCTGTGAAGTATAGTTGGACGTATTAATAGAAAATTGGAAAGGAAGAAATAAAGCTAGACTTATTTTCAGATGACATGAATGTCTACATAAAAAATCCCGAAGAGTTTACCGAAAAATCCTTAAAGCAACGGGTGAGTTTAGCAGGGTCACAGAATGTAAAGTGTATACACAGAGGTCAATAATGTTTCTATACACTGGCAAAGAGCAACTAGAATTTGAAATGAAAAAGGAATTAAAATAAGTTAAAAATAAAAGAAAGAAAATGCCTGCCACATAGGAAAAAAATAAAAAAGAATATACCATTTGTAATTGCACCAGCAACATTTAGGTAGAAAGCTAGCAAAATATGAACACAATTTGTATGCTGAAAACTATATACATTAATGAAATAAATAAAAGAAGATTTAAATTAATGGAGAGATATGATGTGTCCATGGATTGGAGATTCAATATTATTAAGATGTCAATTCTTCCCAATTTGATCTATAGATTCATTGTAATCCTAATCACAATCCCAGCCAGCCATTTTATAGAAATTGACAAATTGATTTTAAAATTACATGGAAAGGTGAGAGAATTAGAATGGCCAGTACTGTTCTGAAGCAGAAGAAGATCAAAGTTGAAGGACTCACATGATGTGAATTCAAGACTTACTGATGTAATTACTGTAAAGGGACAGTAATGAAGATGGTGTGGTGTGGGAAGAGTGAGAAAATAGGCATGTATACAGGGCTGGCTTCTATGGGTGTGTGATCTGTGCAGTCAGACAGGCCCTTATCCTCAGAAGCATCCCGTGCTTGGCTTATGTTCTGCTGTCACAGTTCTGAAATTCTTAATAATTTTGAACATGGAGGCTTACCGGACAAAAAATATAAAATCTAATTTAAATCACTTAGCTTCTTTTAGTTGATAGTCCAGAAAAAAAAATGCAATTTAAAATTCTATTTTTAGTGCTTTTCTATGTATTGAAGATAAAACAAGAGGAGAAACAAAGGAACCAAGGGTGGGATACACATGTAGGGTTCATTTTAATTTTTTAATTTTTTAAAGATCTTATTTATTTATTTGAGGCGGAGAGAGAGAGAGGAAGGGAGAGCTCACAAAGAGAGAGGGAGAGGGAGAAGGAGACTCCTCACTAAGCAGAGAGCCCTATGTGGGGCCCAATCCCAGGACCCTGAGATCATGACCTGAGCCGAAGGCAGATGCTTAACTAACCCAGCCACCCAGTACCCAGGGTTCATTTTTATTTTCATGTAAAGGTCTGAAGAATTTTTCATGTTGGAAAAAACTTACCAGCCAAAAATGCTCCTGTACCAGCTCATGGATTGTACTACTTCTAGTTGTTTGTAAACTTAGCTTTCACTTGAAGATTTTTGCTGTATTTGTTTTCCACCTCAACTATTTTACTTACCATATTTTAGACACTATTTATTTTTCCTGTTGCCAGAGTAACATGAGCTTTTTACATTTTGAGAAGCGACTTAGAAAGTGATGGTAGCAATTTCCCCAGCCAAGTTTCTTCACAGTCATATCAAGATATAGATCATAACATCACAGCAAGATAGTAACGGCCCTAAAAAGACATATGGTAATAACAATGCTACGTGTTCATTACATTTACTTCATTTTGTTCTGACCATTAGGGGAAGACTAGATTTTTCAACCATGTGCAGTTAGGAGTGAAAACTATGTTCTGGCCAATGGAATAAATGAAATATAGCCGGAAGCTATATATACTCTTGCTGGCTGTTTCCTAAAACCTCTTGCATAATCCTGTACGTCTTTCTTCCTCAAGTGCTGAGAGGATGTCATTACCAAGGTCAACCTTAGGAGCCATGTGTTGAAGATGGCGGAGGCTTTGTCAGCTTGGGCGCCTGCATGACTGTTTAGTAAGGGAACACTCTCCCTCCAGCCCCCTGCTACAATGTATTGGACTGTTGCGTGAGCCAAGACTAAACTTCTTTTGGTTTAACCATTGAGATTGAGGGGGATGCTTTTGTAGTAGTTATTTACCAGAATTAATATTCAGACTAACTGAAGCTTTTAATGAACAAATTGTCAACAAATGAAGCAGTTTCAATTCATTAGCAAAGAAGAAATTATTTCAAGTATATAAAACATTTAGATGATTTTATGAATTGCTTTAATCCAAAATTTAAAAACAGAAAGTTTTCTGTAAATTGGGTCCTGCTAAAAGAAAATGACATTTCAGTGCAGACTCCCAAGTGGTAAGAGCAATGTGTACTATTATTTCCATCTTAGAGATCAATAAACTGAAGCATGGAGAGCCTCATACAAGTTTCTAAGGTTGGTAAGGAGGTAGTGTGGTTGCAGAAATCATGCCTGTCACCCCCATGTGGTATTGGTTCTTATTGCTAGAAGGCACCGTTAAGCGGTTGTGGAGATCGTAGAGCTGTTGACAAATCAACAACCGTATTCTTGTGGCTGTGAAAACATCGAAGCATCCTCGGCAAGAAGAGCACGTGATAATAATGAGTCTCATGATAAATCATTTTGTGCAAACCATTCCAGCTTCAAATTGCTTTTCAATGATTCATTATGCATGAAGAACTCTAGTATCAAGTTTGAGTTTCAGCACTTACAGAAACTTTCCTCTGAATTCATCTGGAGAAACTGAGTTTTCTTTTCCTGCAAATTGCTTTAGTGCTGCTGGCTCAGCATGGCTCTCTATTAGTGCACATTCAAAACAAATAGGCATTTTGGAATCGTCATACCAAGACTGATTAGCAAACCTTAGCAATTCAAATGCAGTGCAGAGATCCAGAGATATGTCAATCATAAACATTTTTTTCAGTTCATGTTAAAATCTTGAATCGGAATTTCTCTCTAATTTATATACAAATAACTAATCTAATTTGAATATAAATAACCCGTTGTAGCAGAATACCCTGTCAACTTTCCTTTATTCGTCAAGTATTTATTATGCACCCATTCTGTGGTAAGGCACTGTTTTAGGTACTGGGGTCGATTGCTCAAAAAACAAACATTCTAGTCTTCGTAGAGCAAATTGTGAATGCTTTCCTCAGGGACCGATCCATTCTAATGCCACTGGAAGAATTTGGAGCTCCATTGGCTTTCCCTTTTTTCTGCAAGAATGCCAAGCACATGGTATTCGCATGTAATGGAATGTTTCAGGGAACGTTACACTAGCGTGTTCCATTTTGGCTCCAATCAGTGACGCTCGTGGTAACCCTCTTGTTGCCTTTGGGAGTATAAATCACTTCTGAGTCACAAAAGCTATTTTCCCCTGAGGAAGAGACTGGTCAAAGTTTGTGTCTTCCTTGGAGGTAATAAAGATTTACTCTTCAGAAAGTTGAAACAATGGAGGGCATGGATGAACCAACCTTTAATATGTGGGTAAAAATGAGATCTCACCAGGAGGTTGCTCTCTCACCAAGAAAAATATAAATAAACCATGTGTATCACATAGTGTGCATATCATGAATAACATACCACGGGTATGGCACCTGGGTGGCTCAGTCAGTTAAGCATCTGCCTTTGGCTCAGGTCATGATCCCAGGGTCCTGAGATCAAGCCCCACATCGGGTTTCCTGCTCAGCCTGTTTCTCCCTCTCCCTTTGCCTGCCATTCCCCCTGCTTGTGCTCTCTCTCTCTCTCCCTATCAAATAAATGAATAAATAAATAAACCCAAACAAAAAAACCATACCACAAGTGACTAGATCGGTAATTTTCTATTGCTTGGTTGTTAGACTTCCCATAGCCCAAACTTCCAGAACATGGCCACAGAGCCAAAAATATGTGAAAATATTCTTTTTAAAAGGCTTATTACAGTCCTAACAAGGCCCCCCTGATGTATCCCCTGACCTCTGCTCACCATGTTGAGCTGCACTGGCCTTCTTTCTGTCCCTTAAACAAGGGGGACTTGTTAGCTCCAGTGGCTTGGCTCTCTCCTGGAAGGACCCTTTCCCAGATCGGAAGTGATGGTTGGTTCAGTTTTCTTAATCAGATCTCTGATTAAATGCCCCCTTCTCAGACAGGCCTTCCTTGAGCAGTCTGACTGAAATACTGTTTTCCACCCACTCTCATGCCTCCATGCAATCAGATCTCTTGTTTATTATTCCCATGGAACTTATTACTCTGCCATCTTGTTGGTTAGTTTGTTGGTTTTTTCCACACCGGTTCACCACTCTAAAAGTTAGGTCCCATTAGAACAGGAATTTTTTCTGTTCTGTTGTATCCTTGGCAGACAGAAGCACAGCTAACCCTTAGAAGGAGTTCAGGAATAGTTGCTGAATAAATGGGTATAAGTTACATTTCATAGAAACGGGCCAGACAGCCCCCGAAAAACTCTGTTTTGCTTGACTTCAAAGTTATTTTGTTTATAAATTTGTTAAACAGAAAAGCATGTCAGACTACCATCATCCAATTGATATTGCTGGAAGTATTTCAATATTTCGGCCAGAATTTAACCTAAAACATAATTTATTCTCACCTTAGTATATGTGAGTATACTAATACATCTAGTTAGAGGAATACAAACACACTGTGAATTCAGCTGGAAAGAGTCAGCAATAGAGGCAGCTTGTGGTTAATAAGCCATGATCTCGAACCAATTCCGTCAAGAAGTGATTATTGGAAAAAGGTAGCACTTTCATAGAGAAATGGCAGCTGGAGGAGAATTTAGATTTAACCACATGGCCTCAATTCTAGGCAAGTATGGTTTTATCACAAACGTTCTTCTACAAAGTTCTGAACATCTGCGCATAGAGCTCAATTCATTTGTGATGCAGAAGTGGAGCAGATTAATGGGCAGCAGACGTTTACTGCATTGACTTCTATAAGCGAATCTCTTTATCTGTGAAGTAGATGGACTAATTCTTGCCACTTCGGATTTTTGTGAAACTAAAACAAAACTACAGATAATTCTACTGAAAAGACTTTAACAAGGGTAGGGACAAGGTTAAGGGAACCAATGAATGACGTTGAGGAGATTAGTGGCCCAGCAACAGTGGCAAATGGTTATGAGTTGAGGAGGCTAGAAGGGAAAAGGGGAGTGTCCCCAGAGTCCAAGGAGAGCTGGAGCCATAAAGGAGGGTGCAACTGGCAGAAGTTGAAGTCCTGAGAAATTTAGTCACTGCCTGAACGTCCTAATACAAATGGAGGAGGGATAGGGAAGAAATACCCCACCTTCTCTCTTTTCCTGCCCTCTGATCTTCTATTGTTAAGCTACACTACCCGGGGAGTCTATGGATGCAGATCATTGATGTCAGCCTACCTGGGCATAGATTAGGGTAGAGAAAGATGGAAAAGGATTAATCACCTCCAGGGGTAAAAGCTATGTTATAAACATGAAGACACTGAGCTTGTCAAACTACACAGTTTATAAATGGTAAGGTCAGGACCTGAACTCATACTCTTTCCATGATAGCATTAGAATTAATTGACTCAGGGTGAAAAAGAATGGGTCTAGACCAGCATGCAATCAAGAGGGACAATAGTGGATAGATTAGCTAGAATGACAAAAAGAAGGGAAGGAAGGTTAAGGGTGGATTCCAGAATAGACAAAGTGAATAAAAGATAGTCTCTGAGGCAAAGTCAGAGTCTCTACCTTACATCAAAATAATCTCACCGTGATTGAAAGAATGGTAAACAGAATTTGTAAGCAACAAGGATCCTATAATAAATCAAAGGTTAAGTGTATGGTAGGTGTTTAGTAAATACTTGTAGAATGAATGAAGACAAATATATTATAGTGAAGGTCATGAGGTCTGCAGACAGGACCCAGGCTCTACAATTTAAGTAATCAGGAATAAGGGCTTCATTTTCCTTGTCTGTAAAATTGGAGTAATAATGGTAACTACCCCATGGGATTGTATACATTGAATAAATATAAATTGAATAGATATAAATATATGTATGCTCATATATTGCACGCATGCATTGCTCAGTAAAATGCCTAGCACAGAGTGCTGTATAATTGTTATCTATTTTATATTCGAACTAGCTCAGTGTTAACCCCAACCATCATAGGAACATCATGTGTGCAACTTTTGAGCAGACTGTATTGAGATGTTCAGAATTTTCTCAGCACAAAAATAAATCTACTTTGTATATTTTAATTATCTTCAACAGTATGGCCTACATGTCTTTAGTCAGATCAAAATACACATTGACACCACAAATAACTATAGGTCACCAGGTGCTCTGATTTGTAATTGAACACTCATTGTATTAGAAGATATAAATGATTTACTATTTTTTAATGTTAAATGAAAGGTGTTTTGTGATTTATCCTCCTTGCTTTCAATACCCTGGACACCAGTGCTTCCAAAAGGACCGACTCGATGGGTGCTTTGTCTTCATTCGGGCCACCCAAATTCTTCTGTGCCTCCTGGCACTTTTTAAAACAAATTTACTGTCTGTAAGAAGATTCTGATGCTGGGGCAAAGTTTCATTTAATTCATCACTCTACTTTATAGCAATATCACATATTTTATTTGCATTTAAAAACAGTGGAAATTTCGGTCTTTTCCCTGGTACATGAACTTTTATAACTTGCATATTTTTGTACCACACTTGTAGCTGTCATTATGGTTTATTTCATAATGGAGTCTTAAGTTGTATCTTTTTCGACATGGAGATACTTTATTCAAACATGCATTCCATTAGGCTTTTATCTTTATTTTCCCCCTTTGACAAAGAAATGCTTTGGGAGATGTCGTTGGTGTCTCCAGCCACATCCTCTCCGCCCACCTTTGATCTTGGCAGTGATCTGGTGGATACTTCCTTGCTTCCCACTTCAAGCACCATCTGTATCTCGTAGCTTTTCTACCTCAAGGCTTTACCTAAAGCCCGGGGAAGCCTGGGATTCTGCCTTAGAGTTGGGGGCTTGGGGTGGGAAAGAAGTGTCCCTAGGTACAGCCCCCAACTAATGTGGATAAATACAACAGCCTTTCAGGAAGGACAGTCATGTTTGTCTCTTCTTCCTCAGCCTTAGTTTTGCAATAAATGGAATAGTTGAGATGAAAGTAACTTGGAAAGGTTACTCTCCATGGAAAGGAGACAGAGCAATTTAACTACAGTCAATTGGTAACTAGTAGGAAAGGCCAGATCTCTTAATTTTTCAGAAGTTAGAAACACTGCTAATTAAACTTTTTGAAATGAAAAAAAAATTCAAAATAAAATGTCTTTCTTTTAGTCTGGATTCAGCCTTAGGATTACCATTTATGAAATAAAATTACAATGCCAGTAGCTGGCTTTCCTGTATGTTAGCCAAACCGGTTAGTATCAAGTATCTAGGAAAAAATATAATGAAAACGTGCAGGATCTAAATGAAAAACACAGTCTTATTGAGAGATGTGAAAGAATATTTGAAAATTATAAAGATGCAAATTGTCCCTAAATTAACTGCTAAAATTAGCACAATACTAATGAAAATTGCATTTCTTTTTTAGAAACTGAAAGGATTATGAAGTCCATTTGGAAAAATAATTAAACAAAAATCGTTACCAATGAAAAACTGGAAGAGATACTTGCTAAAGCAGATATTAAATGTATTACAAAATTACAGTAATTGAAACCCTGTCGAACCACAATGAGATACCATTCATACCTACTGAGGTGACAATAATAATAAGACAGGAAATAACAACTCTTGGTGAGGATGTGAAGAAACTGGAGGCCTTGCACATTGCTAATGGGAATGTAAAATGGTGAGGCTGCTATGGAAAACGGTTTGAAGTTTCCTCAAAAAGTTAAACAAGAATTAGCATATGACTCAGCAAATCCCTTTCTGGCAATATATGGAAAAGAATGGGGAAGAATTGAAACCGGTATTCGCACAAAAACTCGTGTACCAATGTGTTGACACAAGGTGGAAACCGCCCAAATGTCTGTCAGACATCAGTTTGGGCCAATATTTATAGAATTGTGAAGAGGAAATTTTTGATCAAAGAAAATTATATCCACTCAAATTATAGTTCATAGATGATGCTAATTAAAAGATAAATCCAGATGCGCAATAGTGCAGAGAATATAGCTCCGAAAATATACTTCTCGAGAAATACGTCCAGGCATGCACAAGTCAGCAGAGAAATAAAGGTTTATAATCCAAAAATGAGGAGCTTGAGGTATTAAAGGAATGGGATGAGCATAGAGAACATTTCAATACAAAATAAGTATTTACAATACAAAATAATTCTATAATTATTTTGTATAATTTACAACACAAAACTTACTTTTGACATTTACAATGTTTTAAAGCAATTATGTTAAATATTGCTTTAAAACATTGTAAATATCAAAAATAATTCTTAAAAGAAAAAACATGTAATACTGAAAATAATAATTTGATGTGACTAATATATATTGAACTCACCAGATTATATTTCTGATATAGGATGAGGAGAAGGAAAATTAAGTAAATTCCCATTTTGCATAGAGTGGGGTAAAGCAAATTCACTATTGATTTTAGTGATCAGAAAATTATAGTATTTTTATTTTTTAATCTTAATGTGACTAGCAGCGTATATTAAAGTTGTGCATATCTCTGTGAAATCACTGGAGTAAAAAAAAGCTAGGAATAGTTAGCCTATGAACAAAACACAAAAAATTAACAGTATATTTTCTTAAAAGAGGGACTATGACATAAGAGAACAGTTATTTAGTTATGAGAATAGACCCAAATGGGTTAATCTCTCTTATTACATAGCAATGTTCTCATATTGATTTTAAAGGCTATTTCAACAATAAATTGTGTGTAAAGGTGCATCTAAAGTAGTGACACAGGTGATTAAAAAATGAAGGGATGATGAAAATTTATAAGGTAAGTAGAAACAGAGCAAAAGAAGCAACGTTAAATGTCAAAGAAAGGATAAATCAGGGCAAATTATTAAACATGATAATTTTATATCAAAAAGTATCATTCACAATGACGATATAATAGTCATGAACCATTTTTGCAGAATATGTGTCTTTGAAATATTTCATGTAAAAATGTGTTGGAAGTATACAGATAACGTGATAATAACAATTGTGGAATATTATGAAACATGCAAGTAATGAAACAAATTATATCCAAAGGCCAGATATTTCAAAAACAACATCAATCATTTTAAAATTTGTGTATATTAAAAAAATAAATTATTATGTACAACCACCTAAATTATTACTAGATACAAAATAAAATCCAAACTCAACTTTACACCAGAGAAAGTAAAGTGAGACTATTTCATATCAAACATGACATGTATCCAAAGAGCTACTCCGCAGCACATCCAAAACCTTAAATATTTAATAGTGCAAGCGGATGAAATTTAAAAATAAACAGTTGAATTAAACATCTAACAGATGAAATTTGAGAATGAACAGCAGAAGAGTTATTGAAAGCATTATGGACTGAAGGGAAAATTCTGTAGGAAATGTAAAAGTAATCTCATTCCAAAAGTCAAAGGAAGAGCACAATGCCAAAAATGGTACAGAGTATAGAGCAAATAAGGAACCAAGAACTTGGAAAATAGTTAAAACAAGAAAATTGATAAAATCTAAAAAAATGTTACTTGTCTGAGGGAAGCTCAACAAACCAATGTTCTTGAAAAGCCTAGCAAACATAACTGGATTCAAGAAGAAACTACAAAAATCAATAATGAGAAGCTAGATATAGTAGCACACGTCTAAATTATTTTTTAAAATTAAGAAAATATTATACACAATTCCATGCTATGTATGAAATCAACTGGATAAAGTTGATTATCTTTATTGATTCCAATTCTCCCCCATCGACACACACTGTAAAGAATGAAGAATATTTTACAGCGCAAGAAACCCCGTTGTTAACTATAGGTGCCATGTTGTAGAGCAGATCTTTACTCCTTGTTCGTTTTGCATGACAGAAACTTTGCATATGTCCCAACTCATCAAGAGCTTGCATACATTAGATGCATATTAGTTATATCTCAATAAAGCTAAAAATGTGAACAGTATTTAGTCTTTTATAAGGGCACAGACTGAATTCGACTTCAGAATCTAGATACTATTATTGTTTACTTTGGCCAAAACATTGTTTGATCTATTATTTAACTATTTCGTCTCCAGTCTCTCTCTAATAATAATTTTGCATACCGTATCTCTATCTACCTATATGATAATTTATTTATCATCTGTCTCTAATCTCATCTTTCATAGAGTGTTGTACATATAAGCCATCCAATATTTGCAAAACTGTTTCCTTGAAGCAGTTTGCTAGTTCCTAAGGTGGAGATCATTTGGAATAAACACCAAAATATATACTTGTTCTGGTAAGATACCAAAGAATGAGCATAAATTTTTTCGGTCTTACAGCATTATGCCTCAGTGGTCTTAGCTGGAAATTTGGGTTAAAATAAATGACCTCAGTGGGAAGTCCATGCTTCATTTGTTCTCAGCTTTCCTAAGGCATAAATAATGAAAGACAAATTTTAACTTCTCAGTATTTCCAATGACGTCATCAGGCATAAAAGCATGGCAGTGAAACAGAGCATTAGGAAATGAGCAGGCTCTTTGTACCTCAATAGAAACAGCATCTGTTGGATCCTGATCTCTGCACTCTGTGTTCTTCAAAACAGGTGCTTAATTTTCCTGCTAATAAGTCTGTGTAAATTGAAACATGATATCATCTTCATGGGAAGTACTGATTCTTCCTTCCCTCGAAACAAATATTTGTTAAACTCTTTCAATATCTCCTAATTTTAAAAGCCTTGTATTAAAACTACACATTAATCATTAAGCTCATGGCAACTGAGTGGCCAATATTACTTTTATAAGAATAGAAAGCACAATGAGAATTTGAAACTTATATCGGGTATTATTAACTTAAAGCACCTGGCAGTTTTAAGCACAAAAGAATTTGTACTTGATTTCTTTTTAAAAAAATTTTTATTATTGAAGTATAGTTGACCTACAATGTTATAGTAGTTTCAGGTGTACAACTTAGTGGTTCAACAATTCTGGTTGAACAAGGTTCTCCATAAGTGTAGTTACCATCTCTTGTTACAATATTATTGACTATATTCTCCATGCTGTACTTTTCACCTCTGTGACTTATTCATTTATTTTATAACTGGAAGTTTGTGCCTCTTAAGCCCCTTTACCTATTTCACCCATCTCCTTACTCTTTGGCCCTCTGGCAGCCACCAGTTTGTTTTCTGGATTTATGAGTCTGTACCTGTTTGTTTGATCATTTGTTTTGTATTTTAGATTCCACATATAAGTAAAATCGTATGGTATTTATCTTTGTCTGTCTGACTTATTTCACTTAGCATGCTTCTCTCTAGGTCCATCCATGTTGTCACGGATGGCAAGAGCTCATTCTTTTTTATGGCTGAGTAATATTCCACTGCACCTATATACCATATCTTCTTTGTTCATCTATTGATGGACACTTAGGCTACTTCTGTATCTCAGCTATTTCAAGTAATGCTGCAATAAACATAGGGTGCATCTATCTTTTCCAAATGGTGTTCTCATTTTCTTTGGATAAATATCCGAGAGTGAAATTATTGGATCATATGGCATTTCTATTTTTCATTTTTTGAGGAGCCTCCATACTGTTTCCCATGGTGGCTGCAACAATTTACATTCTCACCAACAGTGTACGAGGTTTCTTTTTTCTCTATATCCTCGCCAATATTTGTAATTTCTTGTCTTTTTGATACTAGCCATCCTGACAGGTGTGAGGTGATACATCATCACGGGTTTGATGTGCGTTTCCCTGATGATGAGCGATGTTGAGCATCTTTTCATGTGTCTGTTGGCCATCTGTCTGTCTTCTCTGGAGAAATGACTTTTCACGTCCTCTACCCTAATCAGATTATTTGTGCTTTTGGTGTTGAGTTTACATATTTTGGATATAACCCTTTATTGGATAAATCATTTGCAAATACCTTCTTCCATTCAATAGGTCGCCTTCTGTTTTGTTGATGGTTTCCTTCACCGTGCAAAAGCTTAATTTTAGCTTGATATAGTCCTAATAGTTTATTTTTGCTTTTGTTTCCCTTGCCTGAGGAGACATATCCAGAAAAAAATGTTACTAAGGCTGATGTCCAAGAGATTACTGCCTGTGTTTTCTTTTAGGAGTTTCATGGCTTCAGGTCTCACATTTAGGTCTTTAATTCATTTTGGGTTTATTTTTGTGTATGGTGTAAGAAAGTGGTCTAGTTTCATTTTTTTGCATGGAGCTGACAGTTTTCTCAACATCATTTATTGAAGGGACTGTCTTTTTCCCATTGGATATTATTGCCTCCCTTGTTGTAGGTTAACTGACCATACATAAGCATGGGTTTATTTCTAGGCTCTCTTGTTCCACTGACCTATGTGTCCATTTTTGTGCCAGGACTATACTGTTTTGATTACTATGCCTTTGTAGTACATCTTGAAATGTGAAATATTAGCTAGAGGTGATATGGACATAGTAGCTGAGCACGTGGGTGGCGGAAGACTAGCGTGGGATGCACGGACTCCCACTGTAGTAGGGTGACAAGTGGACCAGATTTTTAAAGCTGCCCTGGTGCTGTGAGGGCCAACAGCACTGTGGTACCTTTTCTTCCTGTAAGGTCCGGGTGCTTGGCTTTTCTTGAATTCTTTTGACAACTAACCAGTGCCTATGATTCCTACTTCTCTCATTTCCCTGTGTAGCCGACCAACTAGATCCTCATTAACTGAGTAAAACTCTGTATTTTGCAAAAAGCCTAAAGTGCGGGCATGGACATGGACACACACACATACACACACACTCACTTCCTTAAACATTCTTCCTAGATTCTAACCAATGATTTAAAGTGACACTAAACATTTATGAAATCATGAGAGCATTATCTCTAAATTTGAGACAAGTAATGACATGGAAGCCATTCTGAAAGTTAGTGAATTGAATGAGTCTCACCAAGGTTATTTACCTTATATAAGAGGCAAAAAAGGATAATATTCATATTTTAAAAAATAATAGTAAGAGCTGTGGAGTATACAAAAGTTAAGTTCTAGATACTTTGACATTTTAAACGAAGTCATGTTAAATATACTCAAACACATTTAATATTATATTAGCAAAGATATGAAAAAACTGGAGAGTATAACTGCCTATAAAATACCACTTAGCTAAATCTCCACCTATTCTGCCAAACAGGTTTGGCTGCTAGAATTGACTTGACCTATCAGGTTACTGGAAAAAACAGACTTAAGTCAGGCAAAGAACGCTCTGTCTGCCTTATAAAAAAATTGTCAAAGTTTTGGTCTTTGAGCCGGCTTAAAAGTGTTTCTAAAATGGTAACATTTTGTTTACATAATCTCTGTTTAATTAATGTGTTTTATATAAATACCAGCATTGGTTCAAGTAATACAGAAATGAACAACAACAACAAAAAATCCAGTTCCTGATCCCTAACAACAAGAAATTGTTTCTGATTCCTGCAACTTTTACTCTCTGGGGAGGGGAATGAGATAAATCTATAGCATATAAGGTAGATTAAACTGTACTCTCTGTTTAAGGAATGGCTCTTTGGGGACGTGTTAGGCTGTGGGAGTTGAGGTATGCATCATTGAACACTATCTAAATAAAACCTGGGATATGCCTTCTACTGGAATTTCCAAAAATCAGCTCGCAGATGGAGAGAGAGGAGGGAAAGGGAAGGGGCTGAACGAATTAGGGTGACTAGCGTTCTTACGGAGCCCCTCAATGCTCTCAGGTCTAACAGCCATGAAACACCATGTGCATGTTTACCATCTAGCCTTGTACAACCAGAATGGAACCTTTGGATGTGTGCGCCAAATCCGATCTTTCCTCAGTTTCCTTTTGGTTCAGAGAATGACACCTCTAGTCAATTGCTTAAGCCAAACATTTAGGAGTTGTCTTTGTTTCTCTCCTTCTGCCAATCCCATACACAATCCATCAGCAAGGTTTCCCGGCTTTACCTCCAAAGTATTTTCCCTATCTTTTCATTTATTTTTATCCTGACCATTACCACCCTATACTAATCCATCATAACCACTTGGATAATAACCCAGTTTTGCCACCTTCCCTCGCAATCCATCTGCTTCTTCCCAGCATTCATAATACTGCTTTTAATTCATCAAGCAGATAATATCTTCCACTGGTAATCTTCAGTGGCTCCCTAATGCACTTGGAATTAAACATAAACACCCCGACATGGCTAAGTCAGGTCTCACCTCAAATGATCTTTTTTCAAAGAGGTCTTCCCTGACAACCCTATCAAAAATATCTTTTTTCCCTGTAACTCTCTATTGCCCCAAGCTTGCTTTTATTAGCTTATCAGAACATATTGCAATGTGATAGTAACTTACTAATTTATTTGTTCTCTTATTTATTTTCCATTTTTATCCCACTGAAAATAAGGCTCCTTGAAGGTAGGAACTATGCTTGTCATATTCAAGGTCCCCATCCCCAGCTTAAAAAGTGTCTAGTACCTTGCAGACACTCCATATATATTTGGTGAATGAATGTTTGAATGAAAAAAATGAAGAAACTTATAAAGGAAGCAAGATTATCATGAGGTACCATCATAAATTAGTCAAAAACAGGTCCTAATTCTCTTTGTGAGGTAAGTTTGCTAGATCCAAAGGCTTGGGTCATGCTGCAGATGTGGGATATGCAGATTTCAGAAAAAAAAAAAAAGAAAGATATTTTAAAATATAGTTGGACAAGATAGAGAAATATAAATTCACTTTACAACTATTTGGATTCAAATTGCTCTGTTCTTAAGTATATTATTTCATCAGATTGATGAATATTATTGAGTTATTACTTTATGCTGGACACATCATGAGATCTGAGGTATTCTGTACATTTGTGTCTGACATAAGGTTTGTGGAATCTAGTTTGATAACTGAATCAGAATGAAAATATTGTAGTAGGTAGAAATAATTGTCTAAACTTAACAAAGCAAATAAGGATTAATGTAGGAATTAGCAGAGTCCTAAATGTGGATTGTACGAGTACTTTAAACATGACGACACTCAGAAAAAAAGCCATCTGGGGGTGTTACCTAGCTGTCAGTGTAAGAGCAGTTAGAGACAGGATGAAGCTGTTAAAAATACCCCAGGTGCCTTCGTGGAAGTTTATATTCTGTCCAAAACCAGAGAATTTTGGTTGTAAGAAGCAGAGCAAGAAAAGAGGCTAAAAATGACAAAGAGTAGGTTTAAGTATTAAATTCAGATGCATTTTTCTAGTAATCAGATAACAGTTTTTGGAGAAACATGTTCTAGTACTTGTTGGACGACTGTTTTCAGAGTAATTATGGAGAAACTTCATGCTGTATATCGTATTCTGTACATTTACAGATTTTCAGCAAAGAGCGAGCCATGCTGAGCCCTTCAAAGATGAATAGGTAAAACACATTAGAACACCGACAGAATCTAGAAAATATGGACTATCATAAATAAAGCAGTGTAGCAAGAGAACCCCCTTGTGGCCAGAGAATATTTATTCCAAATGAAGACTGTAACTAGAGCTAGTTAGATTTTTCTTATCACAGACCCAGCACACTTCAAGCGTGAGTTCATTGTAGCCCATTCACTAATATGATGTCATCATGTTTTTCTGCTTTTGTTTGCTTTTGTTTTCTGTTTTAAAACAATTTGTTGATGCATAACACATACAAAAAAGTATATAAGTCACCAGTGTATAGCTCAATGAATCATCACAAATTGAACACACCTATGTAATGGCGCCCAAGATGTAGAATAAGATTATTACTAGCGCCCAGAATACTCCCCTTATCCCTGCTTCTAACCGTTACCCCTGCAAGGGCAGCCCTTATTCTGATGCTTAACACCACAAGTAGGTTTTGATTATGCTTGAACTTTGGTAAATCCCACAGTATGCACTCTTTCCCCATCTGACTTCTTTCACTTAACGTTTTGTCTGTGGTATTCGTGTCTGTATACTGGGTTGTCGATATTGTTCTTTTGTTCTCAGCGCTGTAGAGCGTTCCATTTTGTGCACATACGCTAATCTGCTTGTTCTATTGTTAATGGGCATTTGAGTAGTTTTCAGCCTGGGAAATTATAAACAGCGCTGCTAGGAACAGTCTTGCGCACGTCCTCTGATGAATATGCTGATGAGAAGGCGTGGGCGCTAGAATTGCTGAGTCATAAGCTGTGCGTACTCTCAGCCTTCACTGATACTGCCTGGGAGTTTTTAAAGTCGTCGTACCCATTTCTGGCTCCACAACCAGAATTGCCATTGTAACCACGTTCTGGCTAACATGTGATTGGTCTTTTTCATTTTAGGTGAATAGTGGTATCTCAATGTGGTTTTACTTTTTCATTTTCTTGATGACTGATGGAAGTAGAGTATCTTTGCATATGCCTACCGGCCATTCAGGAAGTGCTCATTTCTCAATAGAAAATCACTGTGTATGATTTGTGGGTGTTGAAATATTCTGGAGATGAGTTCTCTGTTGAATATAAGAATTGAAAACCTCCTCTCCAAGTCTGTGGGATGTATTTTCATTCCCAGTGATGTGTCATATGATAAGAAACCCTGGACTTTAATATTTTTCACTTTATCAGATTTTATGGTTACCACTTTTTGCATCTTATTTAAGAATGTTTCGTCTACTCTGAAGTCTGGAATTGTTCTCATATAGTTTTCTTCTAAAAGTATGATTGTTTTACCTTTCACACAAAGATTTGCAGTCCATCTGGAAATTTTTGGGTACGGATCCAAATTAATTTCTTTTTTGTAAGGCTATCTGGTTAACTCAGAACCATTTATTGAATAAACCACCATTTCTTATCTGTACTGCAGTGTCTGTCACTCATCAGGTGACTGTATGCGAGTCTGTCTCTGGACTCTGTTCCGTTCAGTTGGTCAGTTTGTCTCTCTTTCATCAATAACCCATTGTCATGTTTATGATGGTTTTACAATAGTTTTGTAATAGTGAGTCCCCAAGTTTTGTTGTTCTTCTTCTGTTCCGGTTATCAGTTTATTGCCTCCTAGTTCCAAATTTATCCTTTGTTGTGGAGTCTCTGAAATGGAAACGGTCCCTTTAAATGTTTTTTCCTTGCCTGCTGGCTCAAAGTTCAGTTTTGTCTGTAGAGGGCACTGGAGAGACATTGCGAGAGATGGGTTCTGCTTCCTGGTTCTGCAAGTTCTGAAACGTGGGGCTTCTTCCGGGCGCAGCTCCTGCTGCACGCACAGCCATCTCAGCGCCAGGCCCCTCTGGTGCGTGCAGCACCCTGCAGCCCGCCGCGTTGCCGGGGAGTCCCCCTCGAGCGGTTTTGCGGCCCTGTGACTCCAGCGAGACACCTCTCTGAGCAGCTATCCCTAGCATCGGAGGGGGTGAATTTCCAGCCATTTTCACTGCTGCACCGCAGGCACTTCTTTGCCATTTAGTGAGCCAAGGCCATAGCCAGGGCTTGCCCGTACACCTGCTGGGGCATCTTCCTGTGTGTCCTATTTCACCCTAAGGGTAAGAGTATTCCTGACATCTGCTCTCTACTATAGTTTTTAGTTTTTTACTTCTAGCTAATCCCTCGTCACTACCATACGCTGTTACTATAAATGGTTCTTTAAGTTAAACTTTCCCAGATCTTACTGTGTGGTTTCTTTCTCCTGATGGTATCCAGGCTGATATAACATCTTCATAATAATGTCTTCCAACATGTGAACATGCTATGTTTTTCTGTTTAGTTAGTTCTATTCTTGTAAATTGTATGATACATTTATTCCTAAATTTTTCATCTATCTTTTGTATTTTATTATTATTATTATTATTTTAAGATTTTACTTATTTATTTGACAGAGAGACAGCCAGCAAGAGAGGGAACACAGCAGGGGGAGTGGGAGAGGAGGAAGCAGGCTTCCTGCTGAGCAGGGAGCCGGGTGCGGGCTCAATCCCAGGACGCTGGGATCATGACCTGAGCAGAAGGCAGATGCTTAATGACTGAGCCACCCAAGTGCCCTGTATCTTTTGTATTTTATTATTGATCTTGCTGTTGTTCTTATATAGGAATCTAGTAGATTTCTGGCAATTTAACTTTTATCCACTGAGCTTGCTAAATTTACATATGAATGCTGATAGTGTGTCTGTATATTTTTCCTTATTTTTCACATATACAATCATGCTTATGTAAGTAAATAACTGGATTTATTTTTTCCTTTCTAATCCTTTCCGTATACTTTTTATTCCTATATCTTCACTTACTGCATGTCTAGATTTGAGACCTTCAGTACAAAATTGACTAGAACTGGTAATAACAGATAGTCTTGGTTTTGGAAAATTGTTTCAGTATTACACCATAAAATATGCATGCTGGATTTGCTTATTACCAGCCGCTCAATTGGATTTAAGAAAGTTCATTGTATTCCAAGTTAAGGTTTTTAAAAAATAAAAAAATTTTTTTTTGTATTTTTAGAGAGGGAGAGAGAGTGGTGGGGCAGAAGTAGAGGGAGAGAGAGAATCTGAAGCAGGTTCCACGCTCTGGTGCAGAGCCTGCCTGGCGGGGGGAGGAGGGGCTCAATCTCAGGACCCTGAGATCATGACCCAAGACGAAATCAAGAGTCAGATGCTCAACCAACTGAGCCACCTGGGTGCCCCTTAGGTATTTTTTTTTTTTAATAATGAGTGGGTGTCAGAGTTTAAGTGTTTTACTCTTGAATTGATATTATCATATTATTTTTTATCTTTTTTATTAATATGCCAAATTACATTACTTTTGCAATATAAAAACACCCTGTATTACAGCAGTGAACCTGTCATTGTTGTCGGTTGTTCTTCCTGAGACTAAGTGTGAGTTTGAATCAGGTCGCTTTTCATCTCTAATACAGAAGAATATGATTTTAATAAATGATAAAGTAAATGTTTAATCATAAGGAAAGGGAATGATTTAATCATAAAGAAAACATTCATTTTTATTATTTTTATTTTCTCCAAGAGACACTTTTCTTTAGATATGCTCTACCTCCCTTTAGAAAAGTAGATTGTGTCAAAGTGACTATTCCCAGGCTCTTCTTTCATCTTTGGGGCTTCTAAGCTGTCACTCATCTATTTCATTTAATTAGTTTCTAATGTATAGCAAGCAGCGAGGGCATGGCAGGCAGAGGCAGGGGAAACTACCGCGGAGGAAGGAGAAGGCCAAGGAAGGAAAAGGCTGAGAGGGCAGAAATAGAATAAGAAGGAGCTATGAGGTGGGAAGCCAAGTGGATGGAAGGAAAATGAAACCTTCGAGACAAGACAGTACTGGGAAATAAATGGCCCCAAGTTTGTACCAGGAAGAGGCTGTGGAAGATGAACAGGGAGGGTGAAGAAGGCGAGGGAAAGCGGAGTCACACTTGGACATCCCGCAGCTGAGGTAACTCTGGCTCCCTGGTCTTCCTGACCGGCCACATGACCCGGGCTACACCTGCTCACTGCTTTGAGAGGCGGCTCCCTTACCCAGCTCCAGGAGTATCTCAGGGGACAAAAAAAACTTGGGCCATTTCAGTCTTTGAGGCCTGGAGCATAGGATTTAGGGCTTTACTCCAGGGAGGCCCAGGAATGATTTCAACCACTCATTATCACCACCACCCTAGGACTTGGGAATGGGAATATCCTCTCTTCATATTTCTCCATCTTCCATTTCCTGCTCTTTAAACAGCCTCTATATACTTTTTAAGATTTATTTCCTTATAAATAAATAGCATTCGCAGAACTTTATGAAAATATCAATATATATATATATTTTAAAGATTTTATTTATTTATTTGACAGAGATAGAGACAGCCAGCAAGAGAGGGAACACAAGCAGGGGGAGTGGGAGAGGAAGAAGCAGGCTCCCAGTGGAGGAGCCTGATGCGGGGCTCGATCCCAGAACGCTGGGATCACGCCCTGAGCCGAAGGCAGACGCTTAACCGCTGTGCCACCCAGGCGCCCCTTTAAAAATATATTTTTAACTGATGAAAGGTATGCACAGCAGATGTTGTAAGTACTCTAGTAGCTCAAAAAAAATGGTCGTGTTACCTCCTAATCCAGCAAAGGTGACATGAATTCATCCTGTGGTTTTTCTGTGCAGGTAGCGTTTTCATATTCTATTGCCCATGGTCTAATTAAAAATATTTCAAATAGAACCAGAGGAATATTATGTATTTGCCTTCAGTTCTTTAATGCACCTAATCTTATTCTTAGGTTCATGCATTGCCTCACCTAATCTCGTTCTGGGTTGGTTTTATGAGGGTAGAATCTATGCCTGTTTATGTCCCCAGGGTTTAACACAGAGTGTGTTATACTGGTGCTCAACATATTTTTTATTAAAAGAAGAAAGAATGGATGGATGGATGAATGGATCAATGAATGAATGAGTAAATGCAGAAGGCTAAAAACTAGTCTCTTTGATTCTAGTCTTGTCCTTTGTTATAGTCAGAAATCTACAATGGCCCCCCAGTGGCCTACCTCCTTGTACAACTCCCTCCCCTGGAGTGGGGCAGAGATGTGAAAATGGTGGGCTATCACTTCCACGATTCATTTATTGTCTTCAAGAAAGAGATTCTCTTCAGTGGCCTTGAAAAAATTGGGCGAGCCTTTAAAAGAAAGGGATTCTTTCTGAAAGCAGAGACTCGAGGCATGAAGGAGATTTGACACAGGGAAGATTCCGCTGCTGACCTTGGAGGATTCTGTTGCTGCCATCTTGTATTAAATGAGTGCAAAGGCTGTTGTCAAGAAACTGAGAGCAACCTCTAGGAGCTGAGAGTAGCCTCAGTCTGGCAATCAGCAAAGAAAAGGGGACCTCAGTCTTACACTTGCGAAGAACTAAATTCTGCCAGTAACCTAAGTGAGCTTTATATCAGATTCTTTCCCAGAGAAAGATGGGACCACAGTTGGCCAATGCCTTGAGTGAGGCACCCTGAGCAAAAAATTCATTTGAACCATGCTGGGTTTCTTGATCTATGGAAACTGTGCCGTAATAAATGTGAGTTGTTTTAAAGCCTCTAGGTTTACGATGTTTGTTACGAAACAAGAAAAAACTAACTCTTCTTCCTAAGACTTTGAATTTTGATCATGCCATTTTTCTCCTTTTAGAATCTTCATATTGTCTTCATGATAAAATCCAACTTAAATAAAGAATTTTAAAATCCTTATCACTTCCCTAGTTTCATTTCTTGCCAGTTTGATGCTGCAATCCATTCCAGGCAGGCTAAAACCTTCAGAGGTCCCTGATGACACCGTGCTCTCTCTTGCTTCACTTCTTCCTTATACTTTGTAGGGGCCCAGGGCGGGCCGCCCCCAGATGTACCACAATGACATATTGGTTATTTTGAATTGAAGCTACTTGGGAAACCGTTGGTGCGAGGACACATAGACCCTTCTCTGACCCCTAGAAAGCAGGAAATAAATCTCTCACATGAAAAATATCCTCCCTGTACTAAGAAGTAAAAAAAATCCTTATCACCAAAGAGAGGGACTTTAAAGCCAAGAAAGCAGTAGGAATAAATGACTGTGTGTGTGTGTGTGTGTGTGTGTGTGTATGTGTACCAATCTATAGAGCTATGGCTATGTCAGCCCAATTCCACTTAAGAGTTCCTTACTAATGAAAGTTCCCAAACATCTCTTTTCTTTATCCTGCCAAGTTCTCACAAATTTATTGTCTCTTTGTCTAAATTGTACAAAAACTGCCTGCCTTTGTCATTTCTTCGGGTCTCAATTTTATTATTGGGCCGCCATGCACATATCCTAAAACTGTTTTTTCCTTTTGTTAATTGGTCTCATGTCAGTTTAATTCCTAAACCAGCTGGAAAAACCTTGAAGGAAAGAAGGCAGTTTCTTCCTGCCCTACAATTTCATGTCTCAGTCTAAACTTTGATCTGCTAGCTTTTACTAGTGCCCTGAGACTGGGTGAGTTCACTGTATCCTGGTCCCCAGGGGATCTGGTTTTCACCCCTTTTGTAGCATAGAGAGCATGGAACTACTGTCTGCGTACCTGACCGCCTCCCTGAGTGCACAGCATGTGATTTGAGGTCAGTGTTTTTATCTTACTCAGCATTACCCTTCCCCAGGGTCTAAGGCCGTGTTGAGTGATTGAATGTGTAAACGGGAAAAGAAGCTGTACACTGCGTTATAAATGAATTCAGGAACAGTCGAATCCTCATCTGCTTGTTTGAGTGCAGAAAGACTTGGTTTTAAATACCAGCTGGTGTCACCCCTCTGCTCTGCTCATGGGCTTAGTTTGGGTGAAGTCCCCTAGTGTCCTAAGTTTCGTTTGCATACTTTGAGAAATAAAGATACTAAGAGTGATCACTGTATCATATTGTTTCCAGAAGAAACGAGGAAAATGCATGCAGTTGCACAGTGCCTAGTCCGTAGTTAAGTGTATAGAAATGTTAGCTATTGGTTTTACAGCAGTTTTTTATTAATTGCCATTTCCTGCATGTCTACGTGTGTGCTACAGAGGGGACCAAAGATCTTTCTCCTGTGTTTGGCAGAACTCTTTTTTTGTCCTTTTCGTTTTTGCCTTCTCTTTGTTTCTAGCAAGGAAAAAGAAACTTAATGACAGGCCCCATGCTGCCTGCTGATTGCTGCTTTGAGTTTCACTTTCCTTTCTCTCCAACAGGAAGTCACAAGTCTCAGCAGAACCTTCCAGTCTGCAAACAGGCTGCTGGATACGTGAAACAGGGCAGCTAACACTGCATGTAAGCTCCATCCAGCTCTTAAAAACAGGTAAGTGACTTTTTGCCACCCAATGTTTCCTAGCTGTGTGTAAAGAAAATTGCCTGTTTGCCTTTCTTTGAGGAAGAATTTCAGAGGAAAATTGCTGCTAATGATCATAATTTCCTCTTGAATTTGTTTTGTTTTTAATGAACATTTCAAACACAGGGAATTCCAGAGAGTAAGTGAACTCTGGTGTAATCTGACACAGTTCTGTCAGATTTTAAAAAATGACTTGCTTTATCTAATTAGAATAGTTTTTTACCCCTGGAAAATAAAAGTGTTACAGATGATGTTGAAGTTATCTGTGAATCTCTCCTGCATTCCTTTCTCTTCCCTTCCTTCCCTGAGGGAAATATTATCCAGACTTTCGAATAAATTATTGTTTTGCTGATTTTTATGCTTTTGCTATATATATGTAAGTGTCTAAACATGATCTTGACTATTGCTTTGTGTTAACAGCTTATTTAAATGATATCAATGATATCATACTAAGTGTATCATTCTCAACTTGCTTTTTTCCACTCAAGATTAATTTTTTGAGCTTTCTCAATGTTGATACAAATAGGTCTAGTTCAGTCACTTCAATGCTCTTTAGTATTTCATTGTGTGAATATGACAAAATTTGTACATGCAGTCTTCTAATGTCATCCTAAGCAGTGCTGCTATGAATGTACTTGCTCCCAAAAATGATGTGTGTCTCTCCAGATAAGGTGATATTATTGAATCTCCATATCCGAGTCAACTTGGTATTGCTGGACTTTTGTTTGATGTGAAATGATATCTCATTATTGTTTTATTTCCAGTTCTTTGTTTCTAGAATGGTTGAACATTTTTTGTATGTTTATACTTCATTTGAGTTACCTCATCTGTGAATGTCTTCTTCATATACTCTGACGGCTTTTCCATTAGAGACAGTTTTTCCATTAGTGAGATACACACACACACACACACACACACACACACACAGAGTAATATTAGCCATAAAAAAGGAGGAGATCTTGCCATTTGGGACAACATGGATGGATGTAGAGGGGATTATGATAAGTGAAATAAGTCAGAAAGAAAAATGCCATCTGATTTCCCTTACCTGTGGACTCTAAAAAACAAAACAAATGAATAAACAGTATGGGTTTATTTCTGTGTTCTGCTTTTTCTCTTGGTTTTCTGTCCTTTTGTTTCAGTTCCTCTCTTGTGTTTATGATGAATGTGAGTCACTGAATATAAAAAAAAAATGAAGCTAGAAAGATGTTCTCTTCACCTAGACAAGATTTGTTTTGCATCTGCCATGGTGCTGGGGGCGTAAGCAATCTTCATGTATAGCAACCCAATCATAGACTGAAATTACTTCGGAGATGCAGTTAAGTCCGTCCATTTCCAGCCCATCCTTCCCTCTTCCCTGTAGCTCTTCAGAATTCTTGCCCACAGGGGCGCCTGGGTGGCTCAGTCAGTTAAGTGACTGACTTCAGTTCAGTTTGTGATCCTGGAGTCCTGGGATTGAGCCCTCCCACCTCCCCCAAGTCGTCAGGCTCCCTGCTGGGGCGGGGGGGG